>NC_138861.1:39457904-39889286 GCF_965194805.1 Balaenoptera borealis | reverse complement strand
ATGGCAGTATGTGACGAGAAAGACAAGGGGATTGGGTAATTCAAATGTAATTTAACAATTTAGAATAGCTATATTTATTTGGAATTTTTATGCTTCCAACCCTGAAAGGTGACTTTCTTTATTAAAATACTCTTCCAAACTAAGAGAAAAGAAATATGTTTTGAATTATGTATGGTGAGTCCAATAAAAACTGATACTGTGCTAAGTTTTAAGAATTTTTTGTGCTATTATATTTTTCTCAAAGTGAGAACATTTTAACTAAGGCGAGAGGAGCATTTGTCTTTAGTCTGTCAGAGTAAAGTCGTGTTAATGGATTTAATCTGGCTATCCTGAGACTCAGACCTTCAGAGAAAAATGAAGGGCATATTTTTAAAATAGAGTACTTAAAATTAATCATAATACTCTAATCATTTATGAGACAATGTTTGCATTGCTTCTAGTACACAGACACACACACACAAACACACACACAGGCTTTTATTATTTTTTTTCAGCTGTTTTGTTTGTGATTAAAAAATTTTTTTAATCATTTTCTTTTTCTAGTATGTATTCTAACAAGTTTTTCTTGTATATAGAAAGACTGTTAATTTATATGTTTATTTTATAATCAGTAGTTGTATTTTACCCTCCTAAATTATAATAATTTTCAGCTTATCTTGAGTTTTATGTGTGTAATTGTTTCGCCTGAAAATGATACAAAGTTTTTTCTAATTACACATTTATTGTTTACGATATGATTAAAGATATATTTTTCTTGACTTTTGCATTAGCTAGAACTTTTAAAACATTAGATAATATTGATAACAATGAACATTGGTGTTTTCTCACTAATTTTAATGTTATTATGTACCATTGACTTGTTTTAAGTTGTATCCTTCTCTTCCTAGTTTACTAGATGTCTTTACGAAGAGTTTTAATTTCATTTTTATTAAATACTTTTTGACATCTATGGAGACAGTTTACATTTTATTTGACCTATTGCATTCCCACCTTAAATCTTTGTTCCTCATTATGTGTATTTAAGTATGCTCTTGGGTACTTAGATGTAAAGTCCTTTTAGTCTTTGTTGTTTAATAACAAAGATGCTTTTTTTAAAACGCAAATTTATCATTGAACTTTTCTTTAGCAGTTTATTATAGGTTTTAACATATTTTTATTAACATCGCTTTTAAAATAAAAGAAAATGCCCCTCATAAGGAATCCTTATAATTTTATCAGAATTATTAACCAAAATTATTTGTGTTTTATGTAGCTACGTGACTTATGTTAATATGACTTAATATGTTCTGTGTTTTTGTCTAAATTCCATGAAGACAGAAGAAGGGAAAGGTCTTTTAGCTTTCTTTACAACACTTGCAAATGTATTTAATTTGCTTATAAGTCTAAAAGGCAAAAAAAATCAATATGGAAATAAAAATAAATGTTAGCATATTTATGAACTCTGTATACTTATTCCACTGAAGAAGTGAACCTTTTGAAATAACTGTACTTTGATTATTGAACAATCAAGTGGCTGTAATCACCTAGTTTCCTATTTTATATTAGAAATTTGATTGGATTTATAAAGGTTTGTATGTATTAATGACACAGTGTTCCCACATTTAACCTTTTGAATTATATAGTAAAAACGTTCTGGCGAATTTACAATATGTACGTTTTTTTCATGAAATGAGGGGATTTAAAAGTAGTAATTATTGCTATATTTAACTATTCTATTTTTTAATTTTTATTTTTTATTTTACTGGAGTATAGTTGATTTACGTTGTGTTGGTTTCAGGTGTACAGCAAAGTGATTTAGTTATACATATACATATATTCATTCTTTTTTAGATGCTTTTCTCATATATGTTATCACAGAATATTGAGTAGAGTTCCCTGTGCCATACAGTAGGTCCTTGTTGGTTATCTATCTTATATATAGTAGTGTGTGTGTGTTCATCCCAAGCTTCTGATTTATCCCTCCCCTGCTCCCACGTTTCCCTTTTGTTAACCATGTTTGTTTTCGATATCTGTAAGTCTGTATCGTAAATAAGTTCATTTATTTATTTTTTTAAAATCAGACTCCACATATGAGTGATATCATATGATATTTATCTTTCTCCGTCTGACTTCACTTAGTATAATACTGCTATACTTTAACAATTTTTAATTAATTCATGTCCTTATTTTATATTCTTTACTCTGATTCAAGTGTTAATGAACATTTTTGTTCTTCTTTAAATTAAACAATGTTGGTATTTAATTGTAATATGAGATTAATGTTCCTTGCATTTATTCTTACCGGTTGTATCATCCAGTGGCATATTGTTTAACTGCCTTCTTAACCATTTTTGCTCTTTGTTTTTTTTTTTTTTTTCTTAATTTATTTATTTTATTTATTTATTTTTGGCTGCATTGGGTCTTCATTGCTGCACACGGGCTTTCTCTAGTTGTGGCGAGTGGGGCCTACTCTTTGTTGCAGTGCATGGGCTTTTCATTGCGGTGGCTTCTCTTGTCACGGAGCATGGGCTCTAGGCACGTAGAGCACGGGCTCTAGGCAGTAGTTGTGGCGCATGGGCTTAGTTGCTCTGCGGCATGTGGGATCTTCCCGGACCAGGGCTTGAACCCTTGTCCCCTGCATTGGCAGGCAGATTCTTAACCACTGTGCCACCAGGGAAGCCCTGCCCTTTGGTTTTGATTCTTAATGTTTTGCTCTTTCATCAATGATCTTTAAAATCTCATATTTCAGCTTAAGATAAATTAAATGTAAGAAAGTTTCATTAATTTACAAATGGGGATGCTTTAGATTCACTTTCCCTTTTTCATAACATATGTAATTTTTTATACTGATAAATTGCCATTCTTCTGTTAAATTTACTGATGAATAGAGAAAGCTTAGACAAAAATGGCATGACAAAAAAGTATGACATTCATCTAATTCAAATCAAAGGAAATGAATGCAACAAAAAAACAGAAAGTGCTCTAAGAGTGACAATATATTAAAAGTACGACGTTTAGAAATTGGTCATTTACACTGGGTTAGAGATTATTTGACCACCAGTTTGAACTCCCGTTTGATAACCCCATGCTGAAACCTCATATGTCTGGTCAGTGGCCCATGAGAGCTAAGTTAGCATTTTAATAAATGCATAATATTCACAATGAAAGGAAATCTTGATTATCTGTCACCGTTGTTTTTAGCCTGTGAATTTTTTGTTCATGTGAAGATTATAAAGTGTATTTTTACCTTGGTGATAAATTTAGTTACATAATAATGCAGGTACTGGGCAAAGGGAAAGGATTAGGCTATTTTTTACCCATACTTGTAAATACTTCTTAATCATTGACTTCAAAAATGAGGCCTTCTATTCTGGTTTAATAACCCAGGGTCACTAGTAAAGCTTTATTAGCCATCTAACTCTCTCTTGATACACTTAGGACTGGTCCTGAACTTAACAATTTATATACTAGCCCTTTTTAAGTAGTAAGTCGGTGCTGGGGATTTGTGTTGAGGACAGGCCCATTAGGAAGAAATTCACACTTCCAAAAATCCTAGAAGCTCAAGTTCTCATCATTCTCTGTAAAGTACATTTACTTGTGTACTGTGTACATGACTGAGATTGTGTTGCTCATGCATTTTTAGTGTTAAAATATCCTTTAATAATAATTTTAGAAAGGAACAATTGTGATAATAGATTTTTTTTTCTTTTTATCACCCCTACCTATAATGTAAAGCTGACAACTTTATGTCTGTTTCCTAATTCTAAGAATGATCTGCCACCAAGTGTCCTGTTAGTACTAATGTGCTATTATACTTTCTTGGGGATGTGGGAGAAAAAAATCACACACATGGGATTAGAGTTGGCAATTATTGAGTAATAATTATTCCTTATACTTTTTTGTGTTTCCAAAATTTCCTATCATGACATATAATGCTTTTATTTTTTTATTTTTTTAATATTTAAAAAAAATTTTTATTGGAGTATAGTTGATTTACAATGTTGTGTTAGTTTCAGGTGTACAGTAAAGTGAATCAGTTATACATCTATATATATATCTCCACTCTTTTTTAGATTCTTTATGCATATAGGTCATTACACAGTAAGAAATAATATTTTTTCACAGTAAAAGTATGTCCCAAACATTTCATAGAATATGCTTATACTAAAAAATTGTTATTTTTTTTAACATCTTTATTGGAGTATAATTGCTTTACAATGGTGTGTTAGTTTCTGCCTTATAACAAAGAAATCAGTTATACATATACATATGTTTCCATATATCTTCCCTCTTGCATCTCCCTCCCTCCACCCTCCCTATCCCACCCTTCTAGGTGGTCACAAAGCACCAAGCTGATCTCCCTGTGCTTTGCAGCTGCTACCAACTAGCTATCTATTTTACGTTTGATAGTGTATATATGTCCATGCCACTCTCTCACTTTGTCCCAGCTTACCCTTCCCCCATCCCCATATCCTAAAGTCCATTTTCTAGTAGGTCAGTGTCTTTATTCCTGTCTTGCCCCTAGGTTCTTCAAGACCTTTTTTTTTTTTTTTTTAGGTTCCATATATATGTGGTAGCATATAGTATTTGTTTTTCTCTTTCTGACTTACTTCACTCTGTATGACAGACTCTAGGTCCATACACCTCACTACAAATAACTCAATTTCGTTTCTTTTTATGGCTGAGTAATATTCCATTGTATATATGTGCCACATCTTCTTTATCCATTCATCTGTTGATGGACACTTAGGTCAATTTTGTTTATCTTCTCAAAGAACCAGCTTTTAGTTTTATTGATCTTTTCTATTGTTTCCTTCATTTCTTTTTCATTTATTTCTGATCTGATCTTTATGATTTCTTTCTTTCTGCTAACTTTGGGGTTTCTTTGTTCTTCTTTCTCTAATTGCTTTCGGTGTAAGGTTGGTTGTTTATTTGAGATGTTTCTTGTTTCTTAGGGTAGGATTGTATTGCTATAAACTTCTCTCTTAGAACAGCTTTTGCTGCATCCCATAGGTTTTGGGTTGTCGTGTTTTCATTGTCATTTGTTTCTAGGTATTTTTTGATTTCCTCTTTGATTTCTTCAGAGATCTCTTGGTTATTAAGTAGTGTATTGTTTAGCCTCCATGTGTTTTGTATTTTTTACAGATTATTTCCTGTAATTGATATCTAGTCTCATAGCATTGTGGTTGGAAAAGATCCTTGATATGATTTCAATTTTCTTAAATTTACCAAGGCTTGATTTGTGACCCAAGATATGATCTATCCTGGAGAATGTTCCATGAGCACTTGAAAAGAAAGTGTATTCTGTTTTTTTGGATGGAATGTCCTATAAATATCAATTAAGTCCATCTTGTTTAATGTATCATTTAAAGTTTGTGTTTCCTTATTTACTTTCATTTTGGATGATCTGTCCATTGGTGAAAGTGGGTGTTAAAGTCCCCTACTATGATTGTGTTACTGTCGATTTCCCCTGTTATGGCTGTTAGTATCTGCCTTATGTATTGAGGTGCTCCTATGTTGGGTGCATAAATATTTACAATTGTTATATCTTCTTCTTGGATCGATCCCTTGATCATTATGTAGTGTCCTTCTTTGTCTCTTGTAATAAATAGTCTTTGTTTTAAAGTCTATTTTGTCTGATATGAAAATTGCTAGTCCAGTTTTCTTTTGATTTCCATTTGCATGGAATATCTTTTTCCATCCCCTCACTTTCAGTCTGTATGTGTCCCTAGGTCTGAAGTGGATCTCTTGTAGACAGCATATATATGGGCCTTGTTTTTGTATCCATTCAGCCAGTCTATGTCTTTTGGTTGGAGCATTTAATCATTTACATTTAAGGTAATTATCGATATGTATGTTCCTATAACCATTTTCTTATTGTTTTGGGCTTGTTATTGTAGGTCTTTTCCTTCTCTTGTGTTTCCTGCCTAGAGAAGTTCCTTTAACATTTGTTGTAAAGCTGGTTTGGTGGTGCTGAATTCTCTTAGCTTTTGCTTTTCTGTAAAGGTTTTAATTTCTCTGTCAAATCTGAATGATATCCTTGCTTGTTAGAGTAATCTTGGTTGTAGGTTTTTCTCCTTCATCACTTAAAATATGTCCTGCCACTCCCTTCTGGCTTGCAGAGTTTCTGCTGAAAGTTCAGCTCTTAACCTTATGGGGATTCCCTTGTGTGTTATATGTTGTTTTACCCTCGCTGCTTTTAATATTTTTTCTTTGTATTTAATTTTTGATCGTTTGATTAATATGTGTCTTAGTGTGTTTCTCCTTGGATTTATCCTGTATGGGACTCTCTGCGCTTCCTGGACTTGATTAACTATTTCCTTTCCCATATTAGGGAAGTTTTCAACTAGAATCTCTTCAAATATTTTTCTCAATCCCTTTCTTTTTCTCTTCTTCTTCTAGGACCCCTATCATTCAAATGTTGGTGTGTTTAATGTTGTCCCAGAGGTCTCTGACACTGTCTTTGATTCTTTTCATTCCTTTTTCTTTATTCTGCTCTGTTATTTCCACTATTTTATCTTCCAGGTGACTTATCCATTCTTCTGCCTCAGTTATTCTACTATTGATCCGTTCTAGAGAATTTTTAATTTTATTTATTGTGGTGTTCATGACTGTTTCTTTGCTCTTTAGTTCTTCTACATCCTTGTTAAACGTTTCTTGTATTTTCTCCATTCTATTTCCAAGATTTTGGATCATCTTTACTATCATTATTCTGAATTCTTTTTCAGGAAGACTGCCTATTTCCTCTTCATTTGTTAGGTTTGGTGGGTTTCTACCTTGCTCCTTCATCTGTTGTGTGTTTCTCTGTCTTCTCATTTTGCTTAACTTACTGTGTTTGGGGTCTCTTTTTCACAGGCTGCAGGTTTGTAGTTCCCGTTGTTTTTGGTATCTGTCTGCAGTGGCTAAGGTTGGTTCAGTGGGTTGTGTAGGCTTCCTGGTGGAGGGGACTGGTGCCTGTGTTCTGGTGGATGAGGCTGGATCTTGTCTTTCTGGTGGGCAGGTCTGCGTCTGGTGGTGTGTTTTGAGGTGCCTGTGGCTTTATTATGATTTTAGGCAGCCTCTCTGCTAATGGATGGGGTTGTGTTCCTGTCTTGCTAGTTGTTTGGCAAAAGGTGTCCAGCACTGTAGCTTTCTGGTCGTTGAGTGGAGCTGGGTCTTGTCATTGAGATGGAGATCTCTGGGAGATTTTTGCCGTTTGACGTTACATGGAGCTGGGAGGTCTCTTGTGGACCAGTGTCCTGAATGTGGCTCTCCCACCTCAGAGGCCCAGCCCTGACGCCTGGCTGGAGCACCAAGAGCCTGTCATAACATGGCTCAGAATAAAAGGGAGAAAAAAGAAAGAAAGAAAGAAAGAGAAAGATAAAATAAAATAAAGTAAAATAAAATAAAATAAATTTATTAAAATAAAAATAATTATTAAATTTTTTTAAAGTAATAATAAAAAAAAAGAAAGAAGAGAGCAACCAAACCAAAAAACAAATCCACCAATGATAACGAGTGCTAAAAGCTACACTAAAAAAAAAAAACAACAACCGGAGAGACAGAACCCTAGGAGAAATGATAAAAGCAAAGCTATACAGACAAAGTCACACACAGAAGCATACACATACACACTCACAAAAAGAGAAAAAGGGAAATATATATATATATATATATTGTTGCTCCCAACGTCCACCTCCTCTATTTGAGATGATTCATTGTCTATTCAGGTATTCCACAGATGCAGGGTACATCAAGTTGATTGTGGAGATTTAATCCTCTGCTCCTGAGGCTGCTGGGAGAAATTTCTCTTTCTCTTCTTTGTTCGCACAGCTCCTGGCGTTCAGCTTTGGATTGGCCACACCTCTGCATGTAGGTCGCCTGAGGGTGTCTGTTCTTTGCTCAGACAGGACGGGGTTAAAGGAGCAGCTGCTTTGGGGGCTCTGGCTCACTCAGGCTGGGAGGAGGGAGGGGTACGGATGTGGGGCGAGCCTGCGGCGGCAGAGGCCAGCATGACGTTGCACCAGCCTGAGGCGCGCCGTGCGTTCTCCCGGGGAAGTTGTCCCTGGATCACGGGACCCTGGCAGTGGCGGGCTGCACAGGCTCCCGGGAGGGGCGGTGTGGAGAGTGACCTGTGCTCGCACACAAGCTTCTTGGTGGCTTCAGCAGCAGCCTTAGTGTCTCATGCCCATCTCTGGGGTCCGTGCTGATAGCCACGGCTCGTCTGTGGAGCTCCTTTAAGCGGCGCTCTTAATCCCCTCTCCTCGCGCACAGGAAACAAAGAGGCAAGAAAAAGTCTCTTGCCTGTTCAGCAGCTCCAGACCTTTTCCCGGACTGCCTCCCGGCTAGCCGTGGTGCACTAGCCCCCTTCAGGCTGTGTTCACGCCGCCAACCCCAGTCCTCTCCCTGTGATCCAACCGAAGCCCGAGCCTCAGCTCCCAATGCCCGCCTGCCCTGGCGGGTGAGCAGACAAGCCTCTCGGGCTGGTGAGTGCTGCTCGGCGCCGAGCCTCTGTGTGGGAATCTCTCCGCTTTGCCCTCCACACCCCTGTGGCTGCGCTCTCCTCCGTGGCTCCGAAGCTTCCCCCCTTTGCCCCCCGCAGTCTCCGTCCGCGAAGGACCTTCCTAGTGTGTGGAAACCTTGTCTGCTTCACAGCTGCCTCCCACTGGTGCAGGTCCCGTCCCTATTCTTTTGTCTGTTTTTTCTTTTTTCTTTTGCCCTACCCAGTTACATAGGGAGTTTCTTGCCTTTTGGGAGGTCTGAGGTCTTCTGCCAGCGTTCAGTAGGTGTTCTGTAGGAGTTGTTCCACATGTAGACGTATTTCTGATGTATTTGTGGGGAGGAAGGTGATCTCCGCATCTTACTCTTCCACCATCTTGAAGCTCCTCCTCCTGTAATGCTTTTAAAACCATAAAATAACGTTAAAATAACCATGGAGCCAAAATATTTAACAGACAAAAGTATGTCTTTAGTATGATTCCAGTTATAATGTTTTTTAAAATCCCTGTGATTCTTGAAGTACAAGTCTGGGGACCCCTGCCTTAAGTATTCAAATTCAGGCTCTGCAGTAGGGAAGCAGTAAGACCTCAATAATACAATCGACCTGTGCAGGAGAGGGAGGGACGGGCATCTTTGGGTCCTCTGAACACTCACTACCTATTCTGAATATTAAGCATAGTGAGCCTTGCTTATCTGAGAGGCAGGAGATAACTATAGGTGTCTAAGGAGGTCCCACTGTGGGGTTTTATTCTGGCTTCCATCCTTAGCAAACTAAGAGTGTTATAATCAGTTGATGAACTGTGGTTTTGACCTGAGGGGTTGTCAATAGTCTGTATAAAATAAATTCTTGTGGAGAAGACTAACATCAGAAAACCATCTGGAAAGAGCTATGAGCTCTTGTGAGAGAAACCATAGTGCTGACTATGCAGGGACAGCTAAAGGATTTAGAGAGATTGGAAGAAAGCTTCAAAGGGAGAGGCCACCAGACAACTAGCAACGCCTGAAGGCGCTTACAGTTCCATGATACCAGGAACAGTGTGTTTAAAATGATATGGCATCCTCGTTGAAAGGACCGACTTTGAAGTTAGAATTAAGATTAGATCCTGGCCTCACCACTTACTGTGAGGCCATGAAAATGCTCTTTAACCTCTATATGCCTCAGTGTCTTGAGCTATGTTATGAGTATGCTAGTATTGAACTCATAGGATTGTCAGCAAGTCACACATATGTGATTTTAGGATTAATTTAGCTAATGTACATAACCTGTTTAGCACACTGCCTGCTATATACTAAGCTCCCAATGAATACTATTAATTATTGTTGTATTTATTTGTTAATTAAAAAGCCTTTTATTGACCCTTTCCCAGTATCAGGCACAGGGCTAGGTGCTAAGAGATTCAATGGTTAGCAAACAATCATGGACCTTGTCTGCCTGTAACTGATAGTTTTGTGAAGGAGGCAGATCTCGAGTAATGATAGGAATAATATAATTGCAAACTTCAGTAAGTGTAATGGAGCAAAAGTACAGAGAACAATAACTCTGAGATGATATAATGTGAAAGCTTGATCTAGTTGGTGAGAATCAGAGGACACTTTGAGAAGAGACATGAAAGTGCTGTAGACATTGATGAGGCAACGGAGGAAAGGGTTTGGTAGGAGAACATACCAGCTATACAGAACATCTTCTGCAAAGCTTCTGAAATAGGAGGATGCAAGGTGTGATTCTGAAACTGAAAGAAAGCCAAGGTTGCTAGAGTAGAGATGGAGGAGGAGGCAGGGGCCAGAATGTTCAAAATCTTTCAGGACATAGTAAGGACTTGGTATTATTTTAAGAGCATCAGGAAGCCATTGAATAGGAAAATGTATGAACTAGGGAACTGTTGAATAGGAAAATGTATTAAAAATAGTTTTAAAAATATTATTCTGGCTGCTGTTTAGAAGCAAGATCAAATGGGCCAAGAAGACTGTTTAGGAGGCAAAAGTGTTTGTATAAAAATAGATGATAGTTTTTCTAGGAGGGTGGCAGTGGGTAGTGCGGTGTCAAGGAGATCTCCTAATTTTCTAGGTTGTGCCATTAAATAGGGGCTATTTACTGAGACAGGGAATCCTAGAACAGGACAGACATTAGTGCCTATTTGTTAGCCAAGTGGAGTTGTCAATTAGGCAACTGGATATCATGATTTTGCCATATTTTCTTAACGCTAAGATGTATATTTTCGTATTTTAATGTCTCTAAAATTGAGCTATATCTTATAATCAATGGTATGCCCTAGTTAAATTTCCAGCCTTTTATATTTCTTAGTGGTGTGAAAACTAATGGGGTCATCAACATCTATAATGTCTGAGATTCAACAAAATACGCTAATAATAGCAACAAGGAAGACTACCATAACATCAATTAGTAGCTCACAAGCACTAATTAACACAAAACTTCTGATCAGTATACAACAGGAACCACTTACCCTTAGAATATCCAAAATAGTGTAGAAGTGACCAGAAAGAGCAATGACTTCAGGATGACTGTCCACTTTTCCACCCACCCATCCAGAAGACAAGTAAGATGGGGGACAAGACAGGAAACTGCCCTCATTATCTAAATAAGATAGAGGCTGTACCAGCATCTGTTAAATGAAGAGCATGATAATAATAGTAATAACACTTAAATAATGCTGGCCATAGACTAGGTGTTCTTCTAAAGACTTTATATCCACTCATGACAACACTATTATGTGAACAGTTTTACTATGATACTGAGCTGGAAAGAGGTTAGCTAACTTGCTTTAGGTCACACAGCTCAGAAATGGCAGATCCAGGTTCACAGCCAAGCAGTGGTCAGCTCTAAAGCCTCTGCTCTCAACCACTGCTGCTACCTCTAATGAAGATAATTAATTACTTGGTGACCTGGGAGCAATAGAGATTTATGGAAATATTGTGTGGGCTTTTGCCAGACCTAGACACATACATCTAAGATCTTCAGAGTTTTACTATGTATATGGCTAGGGAAGAAGGCGTAAGGAAGAGCTCTTATTCTTTTGAGTTCTGAGAACTGTATTATTACATCTAAATGTAATGTGGCAATATTGACTTAGCGACTTAGCAGTATATTAAAAGGAAGGTGCTCTATAAATAACATGTTATCAATATCAGCAACAAAAATTAAATTCCTGTTTTTATCTTGGGATGACATGTGTAATAAAACAAAAAGAAGAGGACATGTTTTACAAGCCATATGTCTTCTAAAATGAAAAATGCTTACTTGTAATCAACTTTGATATTATGAAAGGAGGTACAATTATTCCAAAGTCATTATGCCTTGTTTATATAAGTTCTAAGGCTCCATTTGGATTACCTGATGGCAAATGGTGGCATTAGGAAGATTCTGAGCTGAAAACCTTGAATGTATGTCTGATACTATAGCTATCATGATATCACATTGTCATGGCAAGTTCAACATTCCACAGACTTCATGTGTTTCTACTTAAGTCTTCAATGAGGATAAGCCAGGAAGAGAAAGTGGCAGGTCTACATTCACCACTGCTTAGATTTTAGTGTAGGCATTTTATTTTTCCCCAAATGAAAACATTTGCCTTTATGGAAAATAAAATGCTTTATTAAAACTAATAAGCATAGCCCTATTAAATAACATTACTAAACATCTTGTTTAAGCTAAAGGAATTAGAAAGATATAAATCTTGAAGAGGAGAGAAATCTAAGTGTAATTTGGTCCTTCACACTAAAAAGGCTGCTATTATTGCTAGATTTTTCTACTTTATTTTTTTTTCGTTATGGTTTCGAAGAGAGAAACTCTGATCTATTTTGTTTCCTCACTTTGTGTGTGATGGAAAACTTCAGGATTGTATTTAATTTCACTCTATGATTTCTCATAATGTAATTAATGCTGCATCCTCCTTCACAATTCATCCTCCTTCACAACATGCTGTCTCCTTCACAACTTGAAGAGACCTCTACTGCCTGAGGATCTCCCCTGCTCAACTTCTTGAAGAAGTATGATCAGAGTGAAAAAGTAAAGCAGGGTTGACTCTTTAGCACTGCTCTGTAATCGTTCTGGCTTCCTTTCTTCTGTTGACAGATGAGAAAGGATTTAGAATTATTTAAGTGAGATATATCTAATAACTGTTTGCATATCTGAGCACATATGAAGATGTCTGCTTTTTTTAGTTAGAGGGGAATAATTTTGAACTTTTCTTTTTAAAAAGAGGCAGAAAATTCCCTAAGATGTTTACAATTGAAAGATGCAATAACTTTATTTTCTGGATCTCTCATGGTTTTTATTAGTGTTGGAATAATACTAGATGAAAACTAAAACTAACACACTCATGTAGTACTTACAGACATGGTGCTATAAATTTTTATATATCTCTTATATCACTTAATCCTGACAATAACCCTATGATGTCAGTATTATCACCAGGAGATAAACGTGACTCATCTAATATTTCATAGCTTGTTAATAGTGGTTCAAGAATTAAAAACCAGGTGTGTTTGTATCAGTCAGGGTCCAGTTAGAAGCTAAAACTACATGGTGATTTGAGCAGGAAAAGATTAATATAAAGAATTATTAACTATGATAGTGATTAAATAAGATTGGCTTCTAAGGGTAAAAAAACCCTAAATAATTGAGAAGGGCAGGTATAAGGAGTGGCGCTAACCCTCAGTCTGAGGCAGAGCACTTAAGGAAAGAACAAATTTTAAAGAGTGCCCCTTACCCTCTCCCTTTACCCTGGGATCCAGCTCTTCTTGGAGAGGACACAGCTGTGACCCAGTGAGTGGCAGAGACGTTTGCTGAGGTAGCATGCTAGTGGAACTCCCAGGGAAGCCACTCTCTGGGGTTCTGGGGAAACTTCCCATAGGGAGGTGTCTCAGTGTGGAACCCATTCAAGGGAAGGTGGTGCCTCACGGAACATGCTAGCAAGCTCCCAGTGTGTGAGTCAGGGGAGCCCTGTGGGGTGCCAAGCAACATGGCCCGGAAGGTGCCCTGCACTGCTGGTCACTATGCACGGTAGGAGCTATCAGAGAAAAGCCCCCAGAACCAGGAAGAGCCTCCTTGTCCTCTAGTTTCCTACCTTACCCTCTATGAAGGATGCTTAAAATTTTCCCACATGGCAAGGGAGAAATATTCTAGTCTCACAAATAGGACAATGAAGGGTGGATTTAGGGTGAGGCAATAGATGGATACTACCCACCAACAAATCTGCTTTCTTAATCATTTAATCATTATGTTGTACTGCCTTATACTTACTGTACCACAAAATATATTTGAAACAATAAAGGGGAAAAAAAGGAAGGAAGGTAGATAGGTAGGAAGAAAAAGATAGCCAATGTAACAGGATTATAAATGAAGATTTACATCAGTATCTCTCTTTTCTTTGAAATGTTTCTAGGTAGAGTCACTTTGAATTAATTGCTCAGGAGACTGCCTTATTAAATTTTAGGACATTGGCTTATCAACCAAAAACTGAAAACACAAACTGCAGGCCCAAGGGCCATAACCAAAGATTTTTCACTCTACAATTCAAATTATTTTTTAATCCCAGCTTTCTCATCTACTAGTTAATGCAGGTCATGTTCACTTGACAAATATTTGTTTGCAAATAAGAGCTTCTCCTCAGATAATCCAAATCCTAATTGCATCATTTACAGACTATAAGATTTAGGCAAGTTATTTAATTTCTTTGGGCCTCCAATTCCTCATGTAAAATGATGATAACAACAGTATCTACCTTACAGATGTGTTATGAAAATTAAGTGTGTTAATATTCAAAAGCACTTGGGACCATTTCTTGCATATAGTAAGTGCTATATAAATATTTGTATAGATGTTATTATACTTTCTTAGAGACCATAGCCTAAGAATATGTATTCTTTCAGTAGTTCCAGTTTATGGAACTTTTCATTTAATCAACATTTTTGTCAGATTATTCTGATTTCATTGTTTAATGACAATTAAAAAAATATGATTACGTTAGAGTATGTATAATGTGAATGCTGTTGGTTATCTTACTTTTTTCTACAGCTATTAACAACAGTGCTTTAAACTGATAGTGTTTGAAGATTCTACTAGCAAGCGCTTACTCCTTAATTTTTGCTATGAGTTATCTGAATGGTAAGATTTTTGGTGAAGTACTTTTGGCTAAAGAAAACTATGTTGTCAGCATAACCATTAGCATTCAAATTATTCAGTAGTTTTAAGTTTACATCCCTTAAAAGAAACACATTAGAAATTTTGTAAAAATGTCTAAAATTAAAAACAACTTAATGTTCTTTTTTTTTACAGAAGACCATGCAAAATACTCTGATATCATCAAGAAGTCCAATGCAATTGAAATGTTATTTACACTCTACCCTCCTCAAGGTGCCCATGTGTGTACTAATATGAGGCTTAGGTCAACTTGGCTGAGACCCATAGTAAATGGGGAAGAAGGATATAAGTATATAGGTAAGATGCTGAACCTTATAATTTCCTTTTATAATAAGGCAGAAATGACCTTGTACTTTATATAACCCTTATCCATCACTTAGATGATATGGGATGATAGGCCCTATAGAATATTCCCTTTCGTTCTTAAGTATTATGCTTGCAATTTAAAAAGTGGCTGATTTATACTTTGGTGACTCCATTAAAACAGTGGAAACACTGTGCTTATCCATTTACCTGATGATGGATATTAGGCTTGTTTTTTAAAAAAAGTGATACTACAAGGAAAGCTGCTACAAACATTCATGTACTAGACTGTGTATAGACATATGTTTGCATTTCTCTTGACTAAACTGTTTTCCAACGTGGTTAAACCATTTCATATTCCCCATCAGTAGAAATATGAGAGTTGCATTTGTTCCATAGCTATATCAATACTCAGTTTTTCTAATTTTAGCCATTCTAAGGGATAGCGTTGGTATTCCATTGTGGTTTTAATTTGCATTTCTCTAGTAGACAATGATATACAGCATATTTTCATGTATTTGTCATTTGTGTATCTTCTTTGGTGAAATGTCTGTTCAAATTTTTGGCCATTTTTATATTTTTTGCTGTTGTTTTAAGCGTTGAGAGTCCTTTAGATATTCTGAATATAAATTCTTTAACATGTATATGCTTCGCAAATATTTTCTCCCAGTCTGTGGCTTTGTCTTTCTCTTAATGATATCTTCTGAAGAGTAGAAGATTTTAATTTTGATGAAGTCCAGTTTACCACTGTATTCTTTTATGACTCATGCTTTTACTGTCATATCCAAGAAATATTGGTTAGACCTCTGGTCACAAGGTTTTCTTCTAGAAATTTTATAGTTTTAGATTTTATATTTCAGTGTATAATTTGTTTTGAGCTCTATTTTGTACATGACTCAAGGTTGAAGTTTTGTCTTTTTTCTAACATATTGATACCCAAATGTGCTAGCACTATTTGTTGAAAAGACTATCCTTCTATGAATTAACTTTGTATTTTGGAAAACCAAATAGTCCAAAGAAAATATATAGATGGCAAATAAGTACATGAAAGGATGACCAATATTATTAGTCATTAGGAAAATACAAATAAAAGCCATAATGTCATACCACTACTCATCTATTAGAATGACTAAAATAAAATTTAAAAATCTGACAATACCAAATCTGTCAAGAATGTAGAAAAACTGGAACATTCATACATTGCTGGTGGAAATACTAAATTGTACAACCCATTTCTAAAGATTTTGATACTTTCTTATAAATTAATATGCTCTAACCATAAAGTCTAGCCATCCTACTCCTAGGTAATTACCTAAGAGGAATGAAAGTATTTGTTTACACAAAAACCTATATATAAATATATGTAGCTGCTTAATCATAATTGCCAAGAGCTGGAAAAACACAAATGTTCTTCAACTGGTGAATGGATAATCAAAATTTGTTAACATTTGTACAGTGAAATAGTATCCAGCAATAAAGAGGAATGAGTTACTGATACAATAACATGGATGAATTTCAAATGCATCATGTTAAGTGAAAGAAGCCAAACTCAAAGACTATATATTGAGTCCATTTAAATGACACTTTGGAAAAGCAAAACTAGTAGGACAGAGTCAGCCCTGTGATTGTCAGGGGTTAATGCTGGTGCGAGGGTTTGACTACAGAGAGGTTGCATGAGGGAGTTCTTAGGGTGATGAAACTGTTCTGCATAGCTAAAACAAACTGTATGCCAAAAAGAATGAATTTTACTGAAAGTAAAATTTTTAAAATAAACAAAAAATAAAAAGAGAGAAGAATTTAAGAACAGCAAACAAATCCAAAAATGACATGCACTGCTATTAGTCATTAGGGAGATGTAAATTAAACACAGTAGGATACCACTACACACCTACCTTAAGGGCTAAATTAAAAAGTCAGAACACACCAAGTGCAGCAACTGGAACACTAATATCCTGCCAGTGCAAATGTAAAATTTTAAAAACACTATGCAAAATGGTTTGACATTTTCTTAAAAAGTTATAGATACACTTACTATATGACTCAGCCATACCACTCCTAGATATTTATCCATGAGAAAGGAAAGTATATGTGCATACAGGGACTTGTACATGAATATTCATAGATTCTTTTTTTGTTAAAGACCCAAACTAGAAACAACTCAAATGCCCATCTACAGGTCAAAGGATAAACAAATTGTGATATATCCATGCAGAATAATACTCATCAATATAAAAGAACAAACTATTGACAGTATATAATACATATAACAAACAATATGGCTGAATCTCACATGAATTATGCTGAAAAAGGTTAGACAAAAAAAGAGTACAAGAGTATGATTCCGTTTATATAAAAGTCTAGAAGTTGCAAACAAACTAGGCCTGTGACAGAATCAGATCCGTGGTTACCTGGGACGGAGGTGGGAAATAGAAGTGAGACCTGATGGATTACAAAATTTGAGGGATGATGTCAATAGAAATGTTTATTAACTTGATTGTGGTGATAGGTGATGGTTCCATGGATGTAAACATATGTCAAAATTCATCAAATTATACACTTTAAGTACATGTAGTTTTTTATTTACACTTCAATAAAGCTGTAAAAATAAAGTTGAAAACATAAACTTAAACAACCAAGATAGTTAAATTTGTATTTTGGGACTTTTTTTGAAAGATGACTTCTCTTTAAGTTTAAAAGTAGCATATTAGAACTCATCTGGAGAGTCACAAATTTAATGCAGTCTCATTTGGCTTGTGCATATAAAGATCTATTTAAGTGCTCAGTTCTGAAAGATAGCTTGGAGGAAGAAGCGGGAAAGAAAGAGAAAGAAAATTATGAAAAAGGAAGTTGAAGGCTTTAGGTTCTATAAGATGAACCAAGACCCTGATTGCAATTTATTTTCTCTTTGCAATTTTCCCCCTGAAAGTTAACCTATCATTCTAAAAGATTTGTGTTCGTTGTCTACAGCCCATTTGTGAACATTTGGTTCAAATAAAACAAATAGAAAGGAAATACGGAAGTGGCCTTATAAGTTGAGGACCCCATCTTCTGAGGTTTTATGCTTTCTTTCTCCTTTTTAGTAGGTGGCCAGGGCCTTGCATCTTTTTGAATTACAGTTGTTATTAAATTGATTGACAAGAGAGTTTGCAGCATTTGCCTTGAAAAAGATTAGTCTATTATAGAAGTGCTTTCTGAAACTCAGTTAACTCCTTGACTATAAACATTTTAGGGAAGATAGCTCTGGGAATTCATTACATGTTCCAACATTAATACTCCACAATGTAGGCACTCCTGTTTATTGATTTCACTCTGTAGATTTAGAGATGTACCATCAGCAAGCACTGAAGAGTAGTTAATAGAGTTACTGACTGCTCTGTAAATGACATGGGCTACTAACAAAGTATGTAGTATTAAGACCATACATACTCTAAAAATATTTCATATATCCATATTTTATATCCCAGAATACCTAGCACAGTGGCTTGAATGTAACTGGAATGCTGCATATGTCATAGTTTCAAATTGTTTAATAGGCACAAAGTATTTCTTCTGAATCATAATTTTGTAATCATAGACCATCAATGAAGTTAAAAAAAAAAAGTCTTTAAATTTTTTTCCAGGAGCATAGTCTTGTCAAACCTGTTTTCGGAAAGGTTATTTGGAGGGCTAGTCTTTTAATATGTCTTTGGTTATCTTTCCTTATAAGTTGTCTGTCTTTGAGCTCCCCTGACCTTATGGCCTATCACAGGTACACTGAACTTGTTCCTCTCCTTCATTAAGTTTTTGTGACTTTGGTGAATTTCCAGCCTGGAAGCTGTAGATTACATTAATGAGCTCTTGGAATTCTAATGGGAAGACCTTGAAAGGGGTAGGTTAGCCATTGTCTTTCAGGGAAATAATTTAGGGAATACAAATGAATGATTAAACTACTTTCTCAAACCAATGGTCCATTCTTAACTGAAATCATATTGTTATATTAATGTAAGTTTTCTAATTAGTTCAGATTCTGAGTAATGAGCAAAGACCTCTAGTTCTATTTCTTTTTCATACATCATTTTGAGCCCTTATATAGTAAATTTTACTTACCTTTATAACATATGGTTATTTAAGTTGTATAATTAATACTGGAACCTGATTTCCTGGCCTAATCACTATTATGTTACCTATTACGAGTACAAGGTATCTTTATGCCCTTCAGTTTATTCCACTGCCTTCAGGCAAGACCTGATATACATTAGCCAAATGGGAATCTGTCCCATCTTTAAAGACTGTGGCAATTACTCAATCGTCCTTGACAGCTCAGAATTTTCTACCTTGCAACATGACTTTCTTTTCTTATGCATCCTTTATTGCAGTTGTAACTGTTTCACTCTCCACAAAATAAAGGCTATGCCTACATGATTAAGACCTTTTCTTTTTTCTAAAAATATTCCTTTAAAAATATTATTCCTCAGAAGTCCTCTTTCTAATCCTTAATGTCTTTTGGCACTTCTGTCTAAACATTTCCCACATTTTCTCATTTGTTTTAAGTGATGGAACTCAGACTAATATATAATAATCCAGTAAGTCTGATTTATTATGAATATAATCCTAGCTACAACATGTTCTGCTTATATCTTCGTGCTTTTTTAGACCTTTAAAATACACATCTCCGCATTTACTTGGATTTCTATCCATCATTTTTAATCTCCTTTTTTTGACATATTTCTTGTAGCTATTTGATATATGTGTAATTTATTTTGCCTTCTTAAATTTCCTACCCTGACTTCTCCTGATTTTCCTTAACTTATTTAGCATATGGACATTTATTACTCTTGGCAAAACTCAGTTGACAATGTTGAACCCATTCTTTGAGGTGTTCTATAAGATTATTATATAATGGAAAACCCAAATGAATCCTGATTTGAAAGGAGCTCCATATATATATATATATATATATATATATATAATGTATATATATTTTAACATCTTTATTGGAGTATAATTGCTTTACAATGGTGTGTTAGTTTCTGCTTTATAACAAAGAAATTAGTTATACATATACATATGTTTCCATATCTCTTCCCTCTTCCGTCTCCCTCCCTCCCACCCTCCCTATCACAACCCTCTAGGTGGTAACAAAGCACCGAGCTGATCTCCCTGTGCTATGCGGCTGCTTCCCACTAGCTATCTATTTCACGTCTGGTAGTGTATATATGTCCATGCCACTCTCTCACTTTGTCCCAGCTTACCCTTCCCCCTCCCCATATCCTCAAGTCCGTTCTCTAGTAGGTCTGTGTCTTTATTCCTGTATTGTGCCTAGGTTCTTCATGACCTTTTTTTTTTTTTTTTCTTAGATTCCATATATATGTGTGTTAGCATACGGTATTTGTTTTTCTCTTTCTGACTTACTTCACTCTGTATGACAGACTCTAGGTCCATCCACCTCACTAGCAATAACTCAATTTCATTTCTTTTTATGGCTGAGTAATATTCCATTGTATATATGTGTCACATCTTCTTTATCCATTCATCTGTTGATGGACACTTAGGTTGCTTCCATGCCCTGGCTATTGTAAATAGAGCTTCAATGAACATTTTGGTATATGACTCTCTTTGAATTATGGTTTTCTCAGGGTATATGCCCAGGAGTGGGATTGCTGGGTCGTATGGTAGTTCTATAGTGTTCTCCATAGTGGCTGTATCAATTTACATTCCCACCAACAGTGCAAGAGGGTTCCCTTTTCTCGACAACCTCTCCAGAATTTACTGTTTGTAGATTTTTTGATGATGGCCATTCTGACTGGTGTAAGATGATATCGCATTGTAGTTTTGATTTGATTTCTCTAATGATTAATGATGTCGAGCATCCTTTCATGTGTTTGTTGGCAATCTGTATATCTTCTTTGGAGAAATGTCTATTTAGATCCTCTGCCCATTTTTGGATTGGGTTGTTTGTTTTTTTGATATTGAGCTGCATGAGCTGCTTGTAAATCTTGGAGATTAATCCTTTGTCAGTTGTTTCATTTGCAAATATTTTCTCCCATTCTGAGTGTTGTCTTTTCATCTTGTTTATGGTTTCCTTTGCTGTGCAAAAGCTTTTACGTTTCATTAGGTCCCATTTGTTTATTTGTGTTCTTATTTCCATTTCTCTAGGTGGTGGGTCAAAAAGGATATTGCTGTGATTTATGTCATAGAGTGTTCTGCCTATGTTTTCCTCTGAGTTTGATAGTGTCCGGCCTTACATTTAGGTCTTTAATCCATTTTGAGTTTATTTTTGTGTATGGTGTTAAGGAATGTTCTAATTTCATACTTCCACATGTACCTGTCCAGTTTTCCCAGCACCACTTATTGAAGAGGCTGTCTTTTCTCCACTCTATATTCTTGCCTCCTTTATCAAATATAAGGTGACCATATGTGCATGGTTTATCTCTGGGTTTTCTATCCTGTTCCATTGATCTGTATTTCTGTTTTTGTGTCTTGATTACTGTAGCTTTGTAGTATAGTCTGAAATCAGGGAGCCTGATTCCTCCAGCTCCGTTTTTCTTTCTCAAAATTGCTTTGGCTATTCAGGGTCTTTTGTGTTTCCATACAAATTGTGACATTTTTTCTTCTAGTTCTGTGAAAAATGCCAGTGGTAGTTTGATAGGGATTGCATTGAATCTGTAGATTGCTTTGGGTAGTAGAGTCATTTTCACAATGTTGATTCTTCCAATCCAAGAACATGGTATATCTCTCCATCTATTTGTATCATCTTTAATTTCTTTCATCAGTGTCTTATAATTTTCTTCATACAGGTCTTTTGTCTCCTTAGGTAGATTTATTCCTAGATATTTTATTCTTTTTGCTGCAATGGTAAATGGGAGTGTTTCCTTAATTTCACTTTCAGATTTTTCATCATTAGTGTGTAGGAATGCTAGAAATTTCTGTGCATTAATTTTGTATCCTGCTACTTTACCAAATTCATTGACTAGCTCTAGTAGTTTTCTGGTAACATCTTAAGGATTCTCTAGGTATAGTATCATGTCATCTGCAAACAGTGACAGCTTTACTTCTTCTTTTCCTATTTGGATTACTTTTATTTCTTTTTCTTCTCTGATTGCTGTGGCTAAAACTTCCAAATCTATGTTGAATAATAGTGGTGAGAGTGGGCAACCTTATATTGTTCCTGATCTTAGTGGAAATTGTTTCAGTTTTTCACCATGGAGGACAATGTTGGCTGTGGGTTTGTCATATATGGCCTTTATTATGTTGAGGAAAGTTCCCTCTATGCCTACTTTCTTGAGAGTTTTTATCATAAATGGGTATTGAATTTTGTCAAAAGCTTTCTCTGCATCTATTGAGATGATCATATGGTTTTTATCCTTCAGTTTGTTAATATGATGTATCACATTGATTGAGTTGCATATATTGAAGAATCCTTGCATTCCTGGGATAAACCCCACTTGATCATGGTGTATGATCCTTTTAATGTGCTGTTGGATTCTGTTTGCTAGTATTTTATTGAGGATTTTTGCATCTATGTCCATCAGTGATATTGGCCTCTAGTTTTCTTTTTTTGTGACATCTTTGTCTGGATTTGATATCAGGGTGATGGTGACCTCATAGAATGAGTTTGGGGGTGTTCCTCCCTCTGCTATATTTTGGAAGTGTTTGAGGAGAATAGGTGTTAGCTCTTCTTTAAATGTTTGACAGAATTAGCCTGTGAAGCCATCTAGTCCTGGGCTTTTGTTTGTTGGAAGGTTTTTAATCACAGTTTCAATTTCAGTGCTTGTGATGGCACTGTTCATATTTTCTATTTCTTTCTGGTTCACTCTCGGAAGGTTGTGCATTTCTGAGAATTTGTCCATTTCTTCCAGGTTGTCCATTTTATTGGCATAGTGTTGCTTGTAGTAATCTCTCATGATCCTTTGTATTTCTGCAGTGTCAGTTATTACTTCTCCTTTTTCATTTCTAATTCTATTGATTTGAGTCTTCTCCCTTTTTTCTTGATCAGTCTGCCTAATGGTTTATCAATTTTGTTAATCTACTCAAAGAACCAGCTTTTAGTTTTATTGATCTTTGCTATCATTTCCTTCATTTCTCTTTCATTTATTTCTGATATTATCTTTATGATTTCTTTCCTTCTGCTAAATTTGGGGTTTTTTTGTTCTTCTTTCTCTAATTGCATTAGGTGTAAGGTTAGGTTGTTTTTTTGAGATGCTTCTTGTTTCTTAAGGTAGGATTATATTGCTATAAACTTCCCTCTTAGAAATGCTTTTGCTGTGTCCCAAAGGTTTTGGGTCGTCGTGTTTTCATTGTCATTTGTTTCTAGGTATTTTTTGATTTCCTCTTTGATTTCTTCAGTGAGCTCTTGGTTATTAAGTAGTGTATTGTTTAGTCTCCATGTGTTTGTGTTTTTTACAGACATTTTCCTGTAATTGATATCTAGTCCCATAGCATTGTGGTCAGAAAAGATACTTGATACGATTTCAATTTTCTTAAATCTACCAAGGCTTGATTTGTGACCCAAGATATAATCTATCCTGGAGAAAGTTCCATGAGCACTTGAAAAGAAAGTGTATTCTGTTGTTTTTGGATGGAATGTCCTATAAATATCAGTTAAGTCCATCTGGTTTAATGTATCACTTAAAGCTTGTGTTTCCTTATTTATTTTCATTTTGGATGATCTGTCCATTGGTGAAAGTGGGATGTTAAAGTCCCCTACTATGATTGTGTTGCTGTCAATTTCCCCTTTTATGGCTGTTAGTATTTGCCTTATGTATTGAGTTGCTCCTATGTTGGGTGCATAAATATTTACAATTGTTATATCTTCTTCTTGGATTGATCCCTTGATCATTATGTAGTATCCTTCTTTGTCTCTTGTAATAGTCTTTGTTTTAAAGTCTATTTTGTCTGATATGAGAATTGCTAATCCAGCATTCTTTTGATTTCCATTTGCATGGAATATCTTTTTCCATCCACTCACTTTCAGTCTGTATGAGTCCCTAGGTCCGAAGTGGGTCTCTTGTAGACAAAATATATACGGGTCTTGTTTTTCTATCCATTCAGCCAGTCTGTATCTTTTGGTTGGAGCATTTAATCCATTTCCATTGAAGGTAATTATTGATATGTATGTTACTATTACCATTTTGTTAATTGTTTTGGGTTTGTTATTGTAGGTCTTTTTCTCCTCTTGTGTTTCCTCCCTAGAGAAGTTCCTTTAGCATTTGTTGCAAAGCTGGTTTGGTGGTGCTGAATTCTCTTAGCTTTTGCTTGTCTGTAAAGGTTTTAATTTCTCCATCCAACCTGAATGAGATCCTTGCTGGGTAGAGTAATCTTGGTTGTAGGTTTTTCTCCTTCATCACTTTAAATATGTCCTGCCACTCCCTTCTGGCTTGCAGAGTTTCTGCTGAAATATCAGCTGTTAACCTTATGGGGATTCCTTTCTGTGTTACTTGTTGTTTTTCCCTTGCTGCTTTTAATATTTGTTCTTTGTATTTAATTTTTGTTAGTTTGATTAATATATGTCTTGGCATGTTTCTCCTTGGATTTATCCTGTATGGGACTCTCTGTGCTTCCTGGACTTGATTAACTATTTCCTTACCCTTATTAGGGAAGTTTTCAACTATAATCTCTTCAAGTATTTTCTCAGTCCCTTTCTTTTCCTCTTCTTCTTCTGGGACCCTTATAATTCGAATGTTGGTGCATTTAATGTTGTCCCAGAGGTCTCTGAGACTGTCCTCAATTCTTTTCATTCTTTTTTCTTTATTTTGCTCTGCAGTAGTTATTTCCACTATTTTATCTTCCAGGTCACTTATCCGTTAGTCTGCCTCAGTTTTTCTGCTATTGATCCCTTCTAGAGGATTTTTAATTTCATTTATTGTGTTGTTCATCACTGTTTGTTTGCTCTTTAGTTCTTCTAGGTCCTTGTTAAACGTTTCTTTTATTTTCTCTATTCTATTTCCAAGATTTTGGATCATCTTTACTATCATTATTCTGAATTCTTTTTCAGGTAGACTGCCTATTTCCTCTTCACTTATTAGGTCTGGTGGGTTTTTGCCTTGCTCCTTCATCTGCTGTGTGTTTTTCTGTGTTCTCATTTCGCTTAACTTACTGTGTTTGGGGTCTCCTTTTCGCAGGCTGTAGGTTTGTAGTTCCCGTTGTTTTTGGTGTCTGTCCGCAGTGGCTGAGGTTGGTTCAGTGGGTTGTGTATGCTTCCTGGTGGAGGGGACTAGTGCCTATGTTCTGGTGGATGAGGCTTGATCTTGTCTTTGTGGTGGGCAGGTTCACATCTGGTGGTGTGTTTTAAGGTGTCTGTGGCCTTATTTTGATTTTAGGCAGCCTCTCTGCTAGTGGATGGTGTTGTGTTCCTGTCTTGCTAATTGTTTGGCGTAGGGTGTCCAGCACTGTAGCTTGATGGTCGTTGAGTGTAGCTGGGTCTTGGCCTTGAGATGGTGATCTCTGGGAGATTTTCACCATTTAATATATTATGTGGAGCTGGGAGGTCTCTTGTGGACCAGTGTCCTGATCTTGGCTCTCCCACCTCAGAGACACAGCCCTGATGTCTGGCTGGAGCACCAAGAGCGTTTCATCCACACGGCTCAGAATAAAAGGGAGAAAAAATAGAAAGAAAGAAAGAAAGAAGATAATAAAATAAAATAAAGTTATTAAAAAAAAGAAAAAAGAATTATTAAGAAAAAAAATTTTTTTAAGTAATAAAAAAAAAAAACAACGGACTAACAGACTCCTAGGACAAATGGTAAAAGTAAAGCTGTAAAGACAAAATCACACACAGAAGCATAAACATACACAGTCACAAAAAGAGAAAAAGGGGAAAAAATATATATATCATTGCTCCCAAAGTCCACCTCCTCAATTTGGTTAGGTTCATTGTCTATTCAGGTATTCTACAGATGCAGGGTACATCAAGTTGATTGTGGAGATTTAATCCTCTGCTCCCGAGGCTGCTGGGAGAGATTTCCCTTTCTCTTCTTTGTTCACACAGCTCCCGGGGTTCAGCTTTGGATTTGGCCCCGCCTCTGCATGTAGGTCGCCTGAGGGCGTCTGTTCTTTTTTCAGACAGGACGGGGTTACAGGAGCAGCTGATTAGGGGGCTCTGGCTCACTCAGGCCCGAGGGAGTGAGGGGTACGGATGCGGGGCGAGCCTGCGGTGACAGAGGCCAGTGTGACGTTGCAGCAGCCTGAGGCACGCCGTGTGTTCTCCCAGGGAAGTTGTCCCTGGATCATGGGACCGTGGCAGTGGCTGGCTGCACAGGCTCCCGGGAGGGGCGGTGTGGATAGTGACCTGTGCTTGCACACAGGCTTCTTGGTGGTGGCAGCAGCAGCCTTAGCGTCTCATGCCCGTCTCTGGGATCCGCGCTGATAGCCGCAGCTTGCGCCCATCTCTGGAGCTCCTTTAAGCTGCGCTCTTAATCCCCTCTCCTCGCGCACCAGGAAACAAAGAGGCAAGAAAAAGTCTCTTGTCTCTTTGGCAGCTCCAGATTTTTTCCCGGACACCCTCCCGGCTAGCTGTGGCACACTAGCTCCCTTCAGGCTGTGTTCACGCCGCCAACCCCAGTCCTCTCCCTGGGATCCGACCTCTGAAGCCCGAGCCTCAGCTCTCAGCCCCCGCCCGCCCCAGTGGCTGAGCAGACGAGCCTCTCGGGCTGGTGAGTGCTGGTCGGCACTGATCCTCTGTGCGGGAATCTCTCCGCTTTGCCCTCCGCACCCCTGTTGCTGCACTCTCCTCCGTGGCTCCGAAGCTCCCCCCTCCCCCACCCACAGTCTCCACCCGCAAGGGGGCTTCCTAGTGTGTGGAAACCTTTCTTCCTTCACAGCTCCCTCCCACTGGTCCAGGTCCTGTCCCTATTCTTTTGTCTCTGTTTTTCGTTTGCCCTACCCAGGTACGTGGGGAGTTTCTTGCCTTTTGGGAGCTCGGAGGTCTTCTGCCAGCGTTCAGTAGGTGTTCTGTAGGAGCTGTTCCACACGTAGATGTATTTCTGATGTATCTATGGGGAGGAAGGTGATCTCTGCATCTTAGTCTTCTGCCATCTTGAAACTCCTCCTTCCATATATTTTATATCTCTTATATCTGCTCAAACATAGGAAATGGTCTATTATTGTTTGGATAAGTTTAAATGTACTATGGCTAGTTCAATGTTGCAATTTACCTATAGAGGTAAATCTTCTTGCTTGAGGAGAATAATGTAGTCACTTGAAATTTTTCAAGTCAACTGAACTGGAAAAATTGTTTAGGTGTATACCCATTGATCTCCTTTTACCAGCTATAAACTCCCAGCAACCTCTACTTTCATATTCTTTAATGTCTCATATTCTTTAATGTCCCTTTGATTTTCTTCATTAAGGGCAAATGATGTGAATGTGTTTTTGTGATAAGTGTAATTGCTGCTAGGAAAGTGTCATTTTATTTTTATATGGTTCAGTTTGTTAAAACTTTCAACATTTAGTACACTCACAAGAATAATCCAACAGAAAGATAAAAATGAATGCTATATTGTATCTGGTTAAAGTTTTTTTAACTATTGTCAAATTACTAAAAATTCTTTAGGATCATGAAATAGATCTTCCTCATTGTGTTCTTTGCGACTTCCATTTTTTTTCTTGGGCTTCAGTGATAAAATCAGAGATGTGTTTCCCATTCCCTCAACCCCAGTTTTACCAAGAAGGTTGGAAGCATTGAGGAGGCAGACATTAAGATAAGGCATCAGATCCGTAAGTTAAAGGAAATGTGAGTTGCACATTTACAGCCACCTACCACTCCATACTTTACTGCTTATCTTTGTAAAATAAAAATTGTAGGATCATTGTTTCATTATTTGCCTTCTGCATCTATTTATTTAACAAGCATTGATTAGGTGTCTCCTATATGCTTGGCAACAGAGATTGAGAAACAATTAAAGCTTAATCCCTGCCCTAGAAGTGTTCACATTCTAGCAGATCCAAAATACTATTAGATTTTGGCTCAGTTAGTCCCAGTGAGCACCCCTATTTGTCCTTGAGTCAAATAGAGTGATATCAAATGAGGATCTTCCAAAAATTTTTTGGAAGAACATCTCCAAATGATGAAGGTTGGCATTAATACTCAGTATCTGAAATAAAAACTCAAAGCTGAGTTCACTGTCCATCTAAGTAAGGGAGAGTCATGCAAAGTGATGGTATGTTACTTCTCAGGCTAGGCCATAGAAGATTTTGTGGCTTCTCCCATGCTCTCTTTTGGATAAGCTAGTCAGGAAAGCTAGCTACCATGTAATGGGGACACTCTAGCAGCCCTGTTGAGAGGTCTATGTGCTGATGAACTAAGGACATGTGCTACAGCCAGTGAGGAACTGAGGTCTGTGTGAGTAATGCAACATGGAGGTGGAACCTCCAGCACCAACAGTAGTTCTACAACGATGACTGCGGCTCCAGTGACAGCTTAACTGCAACTTCATGAGAGACACTGGCCTGACCCACCCAGAAAATCCAGTCCAGATTCCTAACTATTATTATGTGAGACAAATGTTTGTTGTTTTAAGCTTCTAGCTTGGGGGTAATTTTTTACACAGCATACAAGTCAGTGATTAGTGTTTTTTAACAGTGGAAGTGAAATGACATTGGAGTGAGTGTGGTTCCTCAGGAAAGACTGGGCTGCTGATTGATTGACCTTCAAAAAATTTGTTACTAGAGTGAAACTTTTGTTCATTGGATAACTTTCAAAAGTAGGATCAAAAAAAAAAAAAAAGTAGGATCACTCACTGATTGGTTGGCTTTCAGAAGTGTGTTTACTGAGGTGAGTTTTTACCAGCTGATAAAACAGGCTTAATATTGGATCCTACTTTCAAAAGTAGGATCCCTCACTGATCGGTTGGCTTTCAGAATTGTGTTTACTGAGGTGAGTTTTTACCAGCTGATAAAACAGGCTTGATATTGGTTCTGGGGGTTACTTGTCAGCATGACTATGGAACTATAATTGATTGGTTAAAGGGGTATAAAAAAAAGTTCAAGTATTAACTTGTTACATAGCTGTAGAACTGTTAGGCTTCTCTTAATACTGTGGGGAAAAAGTTATTCTCAATAAATAAGCACAGAAAGAAACAAAGATTACATGGTAGTTGACTTACTAGAAGCAATTAAGCATAATTATGAGCCTAAGAAAAGAGAATGACTATATCTGGCAGTATTAGAAATGATTTTATAAAGATGATGATATATGAGTTTATCCTTACAGAATAGGTTAGAATTACTAAGTATAGAAGAGAAGAAAGCGTTGTAGGCAAAGGGAAGAGCATGGGAGAGTCCACATGTGGGACCAAACTTTGTTTTAAGAAGTTCTTTTTTATCAAATTCTCCTGAACAATTTAGCAGAAGACTCCTTTTTTCTTATTGTGACATAATTGGCATTTAACTTTATATTAGTTTCAGGTGTACAATATAATGATTTGATATTTGTATGTATTGTGAAATGATTAAAACAATAAGTCTAGTTAACATCCATCATAATACATAGTTACAAATTTTTTTCTTGTGACAAGAATTCTTAAGATCTACTCTCTTAGTAACTTTCAAATATACATTATAGTATTATTATATACAAACTATACCTTACATCCCCATGATTTATTTATTTTATAACTGGAAGTTTGTACCTTTTGACCACCTTCTCCTATTTGCCCCACCCCCCCCCACCTCTGGCAACCACCAATCTATTCTCCGTACCTATGAATTAAGGGTTTTTTGTTTTTGTTTTTTAGATTCCATATATAAGTGCAATCGTACGGTATTTGTCTTTCTCTGTCTGATTTATGTCACTCACTCAGCATTATGACCTCATGGTCCATCCATGTTGTTGCAAATGGCAAGATTTCCTTCTTTTTATGGCTGAATAATATTCCACTGTATGTGTGTATATATATATATATGTACATATATATACAATATATATGTATATATATCCCTATGTCAATGAATAGAGGGATAAAAAAATGTGGAGCATGTATACATATATATGTATATATATGTATATGTGTATATACGTATATATACATATATATGTATACATGTATATGTATACACGCTTCACATTTTTTTATCCCTCTATTCATTGATGGACACTTAGGTTGCTTCCATGTCTTAGCTATTGTAAATAATCCTGCAATGAGCATGGGGGTACATATATTTTTGAGTTAGTGTTTTTGTTTCCTTTAGATAAATACCCAGATATGGAATTACTAGTTTGTAGTTCTATTTTTAACTTTTTCAGGAGCCTTCATATCTCTTTCTCTGGTAGTTCTATTAGTTTTTGAGAACATATTCCTTATTTCCAGACTAAAATTCTTTAGCACATAGTAAGCATTTATGCATTAACTATTTGTTTTATGAATGAATGCATATATGAGGTATTACTATAGCAGTTAAGCCATTTTTTTTATCTTTCATATATGAAAATTCCTTTTGTTTACTCTCTCTGGATTGCTTCAGAGATTACTGTAGTGTGATATGGATATAATGTAGTATGGCACAGTTCTTTAATATTTAACCATTTTAATTTAATAAAATATAATTTAACCATAATGGAGGCAGAAATCCAAGGTAAGAAGAGCATTATTCAGTCGCTCCACAAATGTTTATTGAGTGCCTTGTGTTCAATGCTTTGTGATAAATGTAAGGAAGTTTCAAAAGTTAATAGAATATCCTCCCTCTTGTGTGTTTATGATTTAGCCTGGGGAAATGATACATATACATAATTAACTACAATAGAAGACATAAAGTGATGAGTCTTGTAAAACAAGCACATCTCAGCTGCTCTGCTCAACGGTCTTGTCAGGCAGGGCACAGAAGGGGCTTTGCAAGGGAGGAGGCTGAGCTGTGGCGCAGACACTCCCGGCATATTTGGAGAGCTGTAAGGATGCCTCTAAAGTTATTTCATGCTCACATTCATAATGTGCATAGCCAACCCTTCTAAAATAACAATAATTAAAAACAGTACACTTGTTGAAGTAAGTCAGAGAAAGACAAATGTCATGTGATATCATTTATATGTGGAACCTAAAAAAAGACACAAATGAACTTATTTACAAAACAGAAATAGACTAACAGACATAGAAAACACACTAAAGGGGAAAGAGGGGGAAGGGATAAATTAGGAGTTAGGGATTAACATATACACTACTATAGATAAAATGGGTAAACAACAAAGACCTACTGTATAGCACAGAGAACTATGTTCAATATTTTGTAATAAGCTATAATGGAAAAGAATCTGAAAAGAATATATATATATGTATAACTGAAAAATAAAACAGTACATTTGTTTACTAAAGAATAAGCACTACTTCAATATATAGTGATCAACTGTAGTGTATTACACATTGATATTGTTATGTATAAATTTAATATAAAGATGGCTTTTAGAAAATTTGTAAAATTATAAAAATAGGAAAGTATTACTAAGAATTCAGTTTCTTTAATATAACCACTTTTTATTATCTTGGCATATTTTTTTACAGTAATTTGTAAAACTACTTGTAACTAGAATATTTAAGCTCTGGAAGGGACACTACATGTCATTTTGCCCAATTCCCTTTTCATCGTTATGGGGAGTCAGTTAGGAGGTATTAGAAAAGTATCATTTGAATTGAGAATCTGAGGATGCAGAGGCTAAGTAGCTTGCTCAAGGTCATGACCTTAACTGTAACTGTGAAGATGATGATTCAAGTTCAGAGTCGCATCAGGCCCATCACCCCCACCACTACCACACACAGACATGCTTCCCAAGCCATCCTGGCTTTTTATGAAAAGTAATTTTTCTGGACAAAGTAAGTACCACTGTATCTGCCTTTGAACTAGTTTTTTTTTTTTTTTTTTTTCCTCAAGCTTTACAATTGGCTACTACTTTTGTCCTTTGAATATTTTCTGAAGCAAAAACTGAAAGAAATATACTCACTCCCCCTTTTGCTCTATCTTGGGAGTGGAGGTGAGGCAGAGGCCTGGAGTCGAGGCAGCCTGGCCCTGCAAAAGTTCTTATTGCCTGTGGACAGATTGGGTTCCAACCTCTTTGGAAAGCTCTGACCACGCATTTTGGGCCCCTCATATGTTGCTTCGCATGACTATTTTAAGCTCAATTCCTTTCTTTTTCCAACCACACGTATTAAATAGTAGAAAATAGAATTTCATCATGACACTTCACATAAAACAAAAGCTGATCCTTATTAGATGTAAATATTTTTTAAGCTGAAAAACATTTAATATCCCTGGGGGAGAATGATGACTTTTCTCCCCAAGACTGTAGTATAATGAGGTAAAAATGTTTTCACAATACTTTGGAATTTTTATAATTGTCACTGTCAGTTAAATTAGAACATTTGATAACTGTAGGGAGCTGATAAGACTTTCTATTAAAGTTATGTCATTATGTTAATCTTGGTTCAAATATAGTTTGCCTGAATCCTATTTTGATTATATAATATTAGAATAAATTAACCTATTAAATAAAATTACCCTAGAGGGCACAGAACATTTTAAATGCCTTTAAAGTTACAAGTATATAAAATCATGTACTACTAAATCTACAGTTGTCTTTCCTCCTTAAAGCCTTTATGATTTGGAGCATAGATATTTCCACATAAATACAGATTGTTTGAGACTTAACATCAACCAATGAACAAGATTATTTAGCTTTTAACTCTTTGCATATTGTGGGAAAATAGTGAGTAGTGAAGTTTAAAAAATGTAGAGGCTCCCAGATTGCATGTGGTATGCAAACAACCAGAGACTGGAGTTATCTAATAAATATATTGACAGCTGCTTGTACAAAACACATAACTTTATTTTAAAAAATTGATCTTTGTGTCATGGTGCAGATAATAGAGGTCTTCCAACAATTTTAACTGTAATTCCTTTATCCATGTATGGGAAGGACTCAGTGACCATGAGTACCATACATAGGTTTATAAACATTCACATAACAATTATATACTGTCCACTTTACGGTGATATGGCCTGCTTTTATTCAGAGTAAGTTTGACATATGTTTATGTAAAAATGAACTATTCTGACTCACCTTATTTAAAAGAAACTTCCACAACTTCATTTATTTATATATTCATTCATTCAATAGATATTCTGAAGTTCATGCTGTGGTACTATGTACCAGGAAACTGTTGCAATATAGAGACATAAAAGGATCATAGAGCAAACTGAACATTGAGTAGATTTCTTTCTAGTCAATGTAGCTGACACCTGAGAGTCAACAGGCGGATTCTCAGGACCTCTCAACTAAAAAATTGATGGTGTTTTGGTGCCATCAAACATTTGTGCTTTTCATGAGTATGCATATTAACCTCCATCTGACTGTCTAATGGGCTCTTATTAGAGATTTTAAGAGTGGAATTGTAAAGGCAGGAGAGGGAAAAGTATAGATGAGATGGGTGGGAGAGGAATTTTATAGTAGATGCTGGTGCCTAATTATTTGCAAAAGCATCACCATACCACTACACACTGTCATAGGTACGGACAGAAGTCAAGAGAACTATTTCTGGCTTTTAAAAAAATTGCTTATATAATGTACAATCTATGTGTGTAAGTAGTAAAACAATTCTTCCACACTGTAGAACACACTAGGTCTGCTCTTCAATATATACTCCCTGTTTAAGAATAACCTGGTATTGTGATTTTGATTTCTGGCTTTAAGTTTGAGTTTAATCAAAATTCTTTAAAGTCAAAGCAAATCAACATCTGTTTAGTGAACTAGAACTGTGCTCCAGATACTATATTATTTGGAAACAAAAAGAAAAATAATTATACTTCACATGTATTAAATGCTTTCTATATGCAAAGAATTATGCTAAATGATTTACCTGAATTCATTTAAATAATCTTATTTAATCCTCATAGAAACCCAGTGGGCCATGCACCATAAGAACACTGAATCACAGAGAGGCAATATATCTAAAATGCATAGTTAGAAAGTGGTAGAGTTATGACATGAAACCCCAGTGTTCTGACTTTTCAGCCCATGGTTTCAAAATATTTAAAGTAATGTAGGATTTCCAACATGTAACCTGTAAAAGAAGTAGATCAGAATAAAAGCTTCAAACAACAGTTCAAAAGCAAGGCCAACACTTATACACAATTATTTGGTTGGTAATTATTGAATATTGTAAATAGATATAATGTTTTACTGGCAATTTTAGGTGGTAATCAATAAAATCTTTTTTTGGGAGGGAGGAGGCATGTAAAATTAGTTCTTATGGGCCAACATCAATTACCAACGTTGCATTTTATTGCTTTTTTTCTTAAAAAGACTGCAACATTTACTTATTACCAAAAACTTTTTACAGTTAGAAAGGATAAAGAAGAAAATTCATTCATTTATTCAACAAATATTTATAGAGTGTTAAGATCACCTATAAAATAGGCCACCAAGAGATAACTAGCATTAACTTTTTGCTGTATTTTCTAATGTTTTGTTTTTTAAAATACATAATTGTAATGACAGGGTATACAAAAATTATACATACACGTATAAACTTCAAAATCTGTTTTTCTGATCATAAATATAATATATGCTCATTGTGGAAAATTTAGAAAATGCAAATAAAAAGTAAATTTTTAAATAGTACTTGGAATATCCACCTCCTCAAAATAATCTCTGTTAATATTTGTGTGTATTTCATTAATTTCATAATGAATTATAAGACATTTCACTTACTGTATAGGTTAATAAATTTAAACACATCTGTATGTATTGATTTTTATCACAGTGAACTCAAGAATATTCATATGTCTGAATGAAAAATGATAATGGAAGAGTACAATGAAAAAATACTATTAGCTTGGGAAAGTTTAGTAATCTTTCTTGATTGAATAATTGAGTGTTCAGGCTCATTCGACATGATTCAACAGATGCAGAAGAGCGTCAATCACGATTCTCCATAAAGAATATGGCCAGTCTGTTTCTCTATTCTCTGCTTATGTTCAAGGAAAAAAAAAATTAGTAGTACTCCCAGCACAGTATCCAAGTGTGTAAACAGTTTAGCCAATAAAGAAGTTCTAGAAGATAACAGAACCCATCATGGCTTTTGCTAGGCTCAAGTGTATGTAGGTAATGACCCTCACTGACCCCACAAACCCAAATTACTATTTATATGCTCTCACAATCTTCAAGTTTCTATTTTTGCCCGTTTAAATTGCCTTTAATGAAAAACAGTGAAAAAGGAAATAGGGAATTTTTTTTATTGCTTGGCATCTGAACATATATACACCCACTAGCTTAGAAGAGTCTAGCCTAAAGGGTGAATCACTGAAGAGGAGACAGGAAAGCACATCTCTCTCCTGTAGAGCAGAAGGGGATGACTCAGCTGTACAACTTAGATTGTACAACTTAGCTGTACAAGTATTAGATTGTGGACTTTGAGTCTAGCAGGTTTTGTGTACCAAACAATGACACACCCATCCAAAGTGTCCACCGTGATATATAGTGAATTATGTTTCTAATTAGTCACGTTAGAAAACTGCTAAATTAAATTCCAGTGGACTTAAGCTAACAGAATGAGGCAACACCCAGAAATATCTTAAAATAAGATCAATTCCAGTGGACCCAAAGTGCTCCAGAACAACTAACTGCAGAGTGCTGAGCCCACTGGAATGTAAATGCGCTGCAGTTCCGATCTGACATGAGGTGATAAAACCTCATGTTCAAGGAGAGAAGCACTAAAATGCAAATTTAAGGGTGAGTCCTAAAAGATCTTATCAGTCATCAGCCTGGCAAGAAATCCCATCTAAAATTGTGGGTTAAAGGGTGTGGCACAAGAAATACATTTCCTGAGACAGGGAAAGCAGCAAAAGCAGAAACACTGCTAAGGACAAAATCAAATCAGGCTGCACCAATGTTCTGACAATGCGTAATCAACAGGGCACTTGAGTTTGGGCTCCAAGCTGAATAAGGGCAAACCTATTATACACAACGTTTCCACCCTTAAGTGTAGTTTTGATTACTCCATCTGTTAAAATCCATCTAAAAGATTTTGAATATATGTCCTCACATACCTGTGAAAGTTTGTCCCTTCAGAGAGCTAGAAAGCCTATGAAGTTCGTGGGTCCAACTCTTTTCCCTCAAAGGCGCATAGCAATTCTTCATTTATTCTATGTATTTAGACTGCTTTTTATTCCCAGAAATTTTCAACATGCACAAAAATAGAGGGAACAGCCCAGGGGACCTCAGTACCAACTTCCTCAGCTATCAGCATTTTCTTGGTGTTCAGAACATACCTTGTTCTTTTTCCACTTCCTCCATTCTTGCTCAAGTCGCATTATTTCTAGTCTGGACTGGTTAAAGTCTCTCAATAATCTTCCCTTTGCTCACCTACCAGTCTATTTTCCACACGAAGTCAAAATGGTCTATAACTGTACATCAGATCTTGCCACTCCCATGCCTAAAATCTCCTATGCCCTCTCATTTAAAAATCCCAAACACGTATGGTCTGGAGAGCTTCCTGATCTATCTCAGTTCAGATGTCACCTTTTTTTGTTTAACCTCCCTCACCACCCCATCAAGAATGTCCTGCCCCAGTCCCCCCCAGTCCCTCTCCCAAGCGCAACAAGCTGTTTTGTTTTCATCATGGCTTTTATCACTATCTAAAATTCTATTCTTTCTCTGCTTTTGCCCCAACTCTTACCTGGAGAACCCTGGCTCCAGGACAGCTGGAATCTTGTCCACATGTTCACAGTTTTCTCCTCTGCCTCTGGCCGAGTGGTTCTCAACCTTGGTGGCACATTAGAATCACCTGGGCAGCACTGACTAATATAATTTGGGGTGGGGCCCAGGCACCATTAGTTTTTTTCAGACCCCCCAGGTGATTCTAGTGCATACCAGGGATTGAGAAACACTGCCTTCCGAAAATGCCTGGCACATACAAGGTACTGAATAACCTTTTGTTTAAACAAATGAATGAGGGCTTGGCTCCTACTTCAATTATATTTTGAATACAGCAGTAGATAATGTGTCAGGAATACGTTATTCCTCTGAGTCTTCAGGATCACTTTGGTTCTGTGGTATTTATTTTTTAAGTCCATATTGGTAGAGAGAGAGAGAGGGAGAGAGAGAAAAGAGGGAGCGAGAATGTGTGAGAGAGGGAGAGGGAAGCATGTGTTGGTGGGGAGGAGAGAAAGAGGAAGAGAGAGAGATTGGTTGTGTTTCCTGTGTTTTCATCCCTGAGTCTTTCTTGTACTAGTGTTAACCACTTGTTCATGGGTCATTACCCACTCAGCCATCTGATTAGGAGGCTTCTAAACTAACTCTACTAGCAGGCTTTTCCCCAGTCCGGCAATCTTACTGCCCAGCTCTTTGAATAGATGAGTTTGTGAAAAGCTGTCCTTTCAGAAGGCACTTCTACTTTACCTATAATCTTACACATCTCAGAATGGAAGATGCTAGCATCTGTCCCTTTCCTGACGTTTTTTTCTCCTGGCTCATTTGCAATATGTGAATAGGTGTGGAATGAATATCACTGTTAAACTGGGAAATTTAGAAAAGTACTCTGGATGTTCTGAAAAATCAGGAGCCACAAAGCAAAGTAACAGCCATTCAGCAAGCTTCTGCCGTCTTCCTTATGAATATTTGCAGTTGTTCTGTGGCTCACACAAAGCATTATAAAACTCACTGATCACTGTCACTGTGATCATTTCAATAATACCGAGGCAAGTATTAGGTAGGTAGACAGATAGAGATAGACATAGATAGATAAACCTTTTTTCATTTAGCAGAGTAGAAAACTGAGGTTTAAGGAAATTATGTCTTGCCCAAGATGCCACAGTCAGTTTATGGTAGACTCCTTTTCATACGGTGGTATCATCAATTACAAAGAATGATGAGCAGGAAATAGTGATTGAGCTTTCTTCACAAACCAATGCCTGCAATGTAATTTTTCTAGGTAACCTCAAAATTTCAAGTGTTCAAGGCTGTCCTTTTCCAATGCATTTTTAAATATGATGAAAATGTGGCATGATGGCGTTTTAATTGAAGTATCCATTTCTTTTTCCAACATAATTGACATTTTTAGAAGTTGTGTAAAATGAATTTATTTTCAACTAGATACAAATACTATGGAATATAAGTGGAAAATAAGAATTATAAAAGAAAACATACATATAATTGAGTCCATATTATAAAATATATTTTTATTAGATTTGATGCAAATAATTTTCTCCATGAATCTACAAAACAGAAGATTTGCTTTAATATTTCTGATATTTGCAGTATTTTCCCTATGTGATTTATTGTCCTATAGGAATCCAATTAACATTTTCTATTTTGTTAAATTTTACATTTGAAACCTCTGATTGCTATTCCATAAATGTGAGAATAAAATTCTTAGATAGGACTATTGATATTAGAAGAAGTCCTCAGTTTGTTAATATTTTTGGATTGTTATTTTTTTCATTTATAAAGATTAATGACAAACGTTAATTGTACAATTGAGAAGTATCTGCAAATACAGAAAATTCTCATGGGGCCTTTTAAAAGAGGAGAGGGAAAAGATAAATTGAAAGTATTAAATTTTTATCACAAGGAGCATAATGGACCAACTCTGAGTGCATCGATGATTATTTATTTCATGAATCTGTGATTCTCTCTATGCACTTTAAGTGGGTTCATACCTCACTTTCCAGCACTGCTTTTCCCTGGTATTGAGAGTAAATGAATGTACCATGAATCAGAGACTAAAATTCACACCTCAGTATTATTATATAACATAGAAAGTCTATCATCGTGAAAGCAATTCCCTTACTCCTGAGATAATTCGAGGTATCCATTTTGGACAGGATCATCCTTTATGAAGAAGGTACAGAAGTATCGATTGAGTACTTTAGTGATATTCAGAATTTATTGGAGCTCCATATCCTTAAGTAGTCGGATGAAATGAAAATGCTCTGAATGTAATCATTAATTATTCCTCAAACCTCCCTTAGGAAAACATTCATTTAAGATAGGACTTGGTAAGGTAGGACAGGGATTTTAAATATGAGAAGCATCAAAATAATTACTCTATGTGGCATTCATCAGCTTCAAAAATGTGCATATTTTAAATCATTGGATTTCACGCAAGACTTTGCAGTCATACCGGAACTAGGAATGTTTTTATAACATGCCTGGAGGAAAATTCTTTGTTACGCCTTCACTGAACACATTAATTTTGTATCAGAAGAGGGGAGTTGATAGCAATTTTGCACCTATCTGCAGATGTATGAAATGTTTAGTCATTTTAAGGTAAGAAGTGCTCACATGTCAACATTTCACTGAATTTAACAAAACTGCTTTGTTTCTGTAAGGAAAATGTAATGTTTAATAATCACAGGTATGAAAATTCTCTGTTAGTGAAGTAGATTTAAACATGTAAGCATGTAAATCTATTTTTATTTTAACATATTTCCTAACATAGAGAAATACAGCAACTAATATAATGAGCACCCACCTATTCACTACCCACATGGAACTCTTAAAATTTTGTTTATATACTTCTCTGTATTTTTAATTTCTATTTCATTTCTTTATCTTTCTTTAACAAGGTCTTGATATAAAAGGTGCAGAAGAAGAGTTCCTCTAAGAACTGTGTGTATATGGTTCTGAGTAGCCCCGGCAGATGGATAGTTAGACCCTCAGCATGGTCCTGGCCCTGCCCCTCCCCCACTGCCTTCCCTGCCCGCTCCCTTGCAAGGATCTCATCAGTCACAGCCCTTGCTCCTGCTTCAGGTTGAACCCAGGTTCCCACCAGCCCCCCTGCTCCATCGCTCTAGGCTCCACCTGATGTCTTTCAGTCCATTCTCCACACAGCTCCCTGAGTTAGTCTCTTAAAAAAGCAAAGCTGATGGTTTTCAAATCTCTTTTGAATGTTCATTGCCTAAAAAAGTTGCTTCTCAAGTGGGGTGCAGAGACAAAGGAGGATCCACGGGGTTGGGAGAAGAAAATCTCAGGACCTTTATCTGCTTTTATTTTTTATATAGTATTTGAGATTTGTATTTAATGTGTGTTTTAGAACGTACATAAGTTCTTCTATACGTAGATAAATATGCATATACTGGGGGATTCATACTAATAGAGGTGCAGAGTAAAAGATTTTAGAGACCACTGTCTTGGAGAACAAAATTCAAGCTCCTTCTTAGTCTGGCCCTGACATTTTTCTCCCTACCCCATCACCTGCTGCTTACCTACCTCCTTGGCACTTTGAACTTTTTAACTATTCCTGGACCTGCCTCAGCACAGATTCCCTTGTACAGAAAATCCTCTTCACATACCTCAACTAAATCCAATGGCACCATGACATGAAACGTTAATATTTCCATAATCACTCTATCCCCTGTGTTAGCCCTTTTTTCAGATGTTGAAATAGCCCTTTTTTCAGATGTTGAAATTACCTAGCACAATGCATTATAATTTAGATCTATGCAGATCTGTTTCCCAAATTCTATTTTGAATTACATAAGGTGGGAGTCATTTCTTATTAACCTTTGCATCTACAGTACCTTGCACACTGTCTGGTACATCACAAGTGCTCAATAAATACTTCTGAATAAGTGTGAATAAGTGTACAGAAACGTGGGCCTGTATTACAGATACTACTGCTTATAACCAACACTAAGGCAAATCAATATATGGCTGTAAATTTAGTTACATTGACTCCAAGAAGATATTAGAATGCAAATATAGGAATTTTCTTTGGGAAGGCTCTAGGTATCCACAGTTGTATATTTTCAATGGTCAAAACATAATATAATTTATGTACTTTTAAAAATTGGGGTATAGTTGCTTTACAATGTTGTGTTAGTTTCTGCTATACAATGAAGTGAATCAGCCAGATGTATACATATATCCCCTCCCTCTTGGACCTCCCTTTCCCCCACCATCCCACCCATCTAGGTCACCACAGAGCACCGAGCTGAGCTCCCTGTGCTACACAGCAGGTTCCCACTAGCTATCTGTTTTACACATGACAGTGTGTATATGTCAATCCCAGTCTCCCAATTCATCCCAATTTATGTACTTCTGAGGAGAAAACCTTACTAGCCTTGTTATTTTTAAGTCTTGAGGAATTTCTTAGGCTTAGGGTGACCTGGGCTCACATCTTCTTTTTTGCCATAGAGCCCAAAGGTATAACTTTTAGACTATCATATCCACTGTGGCCACCATAATTGTTTTCCCATTCTATTCTCCAAGACTGGTTGCAGAATGAGAGGCCAAAGAACAAACAAACTCACAAAACCAAAAAGTATATATATAAATAAATTTTATATGTATTAAGATATATATGTGATATATATGAAGATATATAAAATATAAATATGAAGTTATCTATAAGACTATCTAGTTTAATTAGTTATATTTATAATAATAAAAATATATAGTAGAGACCTTGCATTCTGGAGTAGAACAGTAGAAAAATTTGGGCTCAATCTTGCCTCCGTCACTATCAGTTGTGTATATTGGGACAAATTCTTTACTTTCCTCAGCACCAGTTTTCATATCCATAAAATAAAAATTCTGAAAAGAGTATTATGTGGTTTGAATAATGTAAGGTGCTTAAGTAACATAGCATAGTGCCTGATTTAAAAATACCTAGTAATTTTTAGCCACCTTCATTATTCTACTTCCTAGTAAACATAACTACTTTTTTTTAACCTAATAAAATGGATCTTACAGTGAACTAGAAACATACTAACCTAGTAAAAAACATCTCAGGAATTCCTTTTACTCCTCTTTCTCTGGGTAGAATATTTAAATAATAGATTCCATTTTTCTATAGAGTCAAAATGTGATTTACTTATTTCAGCCTCTGTTAAAGCTGCCAAATAAATTTTCATTCCAAAATACAAACTACTTAATACAATCAAATCACCTAAAAGAAACCTTGACACATCGTGAGCACTCAAGAAATGTTACTACAATTGACGTTTCTACTGACAGATTTTTAACCTATTTTGCATGACCACAATATGTGTAAAAATACAAACATATTTTGAACTGTTAAACAATTATGTTTTATCCAACAGAACTGCAATGAACAGAATCTGTATTTTGTTTAAAAAGACATGAAAATATTAATCATTTAAAAATGACATTTGAAAAACATATTGTAGGAAAAAACTGCTACTAAAGACTCTATTGAAAGTAAAATATTGAGGATACATAAATTTTATAAATTTAATGGGACATTGCAATAGAAGTGTTACTTGGTAATTGGTGATTTTAATGAGCTTCACTTTCTTTGAAAAGATCATTATTATAAATAGGACGTTTATAGCCATGGTAACAGGGAGGACGCCTCTTAGCTTTTCAAAACATACTAAGATAATTAATTAAGTTTTCTTCATTTCTTTTTTTCTCCATAATTTAAAAACAACAATAAAGGAGAGTTTTGCTCATTTGTTCACCAGGATATTATACATAGTTCCAGTATAAAAATTAAAATCTAGTGAGGTGAAATAAATCAATAAAGTTCACTCTGTTGGTGGATTGGGAATAGGTCCTTGGTCCACAGAAACTATTGGACAGTTGTAAGATAGCTTCCTTAAGACCTTCAGTGAAATCCACAAAATTTCCTCTTCATCAGATATCACTAGATAAAGGTGGAAATCTGACTTTGGCTAATTTTAGCCTAAATGTAATTGAAAATAGCTCTTTTTAAGGCAGAGATACATGAGCAATGTGCTTTCCTTAAAAAAAAAGTATAGACAATGTAAATGCTACTGTTAATATTCTAGGTCTTGAATTTCAGTCTATAAAAATGCAAATTTACCATCACCAACCAGTTGTTTATAAATTACAAAATGAAAATATTACATATATAAATTTTATTTTTATATATTGATGTATATCATATCCTCTGATTTATAATATGGAAATTTTATATATGAAAATACTATAGCAACTAGCTATGTATTTGTATATATTTCCTTCCCCACAGGAAGGAAAGCTTATTTTAATAATTTAGGGCTCCATTTTATGCTATATAAATATGCTATATAAATATAGTACTATAAACTATGATAGCTAAAATTGTGATTTCAAGGAGTGCTAGTGTCAAAAGTGAGCATTTTGGTGCCTTTTGCTGTAGAACTGGCTCTCTTGGAGTACTGGCGTGCTACAGAATGCAGTGTGGGTAGCTGGCAGGGGAGGTATAGCCCAGTGAAAGGCTCTTGCTACTCCTACTTCCCCTCTCTGTGTTACTGCTCTGCTACAGAGATGCATACTTCCTTTAGAAAAAGGGCAGAGGGTCTTCATAAGCAGAGGGAGGCCATTCCCTAGGAAAGAATAGGGACATTTTCAGGATTCCAGATCATTAAACACTCAGAACTGTTCACAAGCCCTTTAACACACTACCAATGTTTTATAATTGATTAAAAAAACTAGCTCTACTCTATGCCACCACACAAATTTCTAATTGACTTCAAAAAGGGATTTGGTGGGAGGAGCTTCAAGATGGCAGAAGAGTAAGACGCGGAGATCACCTTCCTCCCCACAAATACATCAGAAATACATCTACATGCAGAACAACTCCTACAGAACACCTACTGAACGCTGGCAGAAGACCTCAGACCTCCCAAAAGGCAAGAACCTCCCCACGTACCTGGGCAAGGCAAAAGAAAAAAGAAAAAACAGAGACAAAAGAATAGGGACGGGACCTGAACCAGTGGGAGGGAGCTGTGAAGGAGGCAAGGTTTCCACACACTAGGAAGACCCTTCACGGGCAGACACTGCGGGTGGCGGAGGGGGGAGCTTCGGAGCCACGGAGGAGAGCGCAGCAACAGGGGTGCGGAGGGCAAAGCGGAGAGATTCCCGCACAAAGGATCATGCCGACCAGCACTCACCAGCCCGAGAGGCTTGTCTGCCCACCCGCCGGGGTGGGCGGGGCCTGGGAACTGAGGCTCGGGCTTCGGAGGTCGGATCCCAGGGAGAGGACTGGGGTTGGCAGAGAGAACACAGCCTGAAGGGGCTAGTGCGCCACAGCTAGCCGGGAGGGAGTCCGGGAAAAAGTCTGGAGCTGCTGAAGAGGCAAGACACTGTTTCTTGCCTCTTTGTTTCCTGGTGCGCAAGGAGAGGGGATTAAGAGCGCTGCTTAAAGGAGCTCCAGAGACGGGCGCGAGCCATGGCTATCAGCGCGGACCCCAGAGACGGGCATGAGACGCTAAGGCTGCTGCTGCCGCCACCAAGAAACCTGTGTGCGAGCACAGGTCACTGTCCACACTGCCCCTCCTGGGAGCCTGTGCAGCCCGCCACTGCCAGGGTCCCGTGATCCAGGGACAACTTCCCCGGGAGAACACATGGCGCGTCTCAGGCGGATGCAACATCACGCTGGCCTCGGCCGCCACAGGGTCACCCAGCATCCGTACCCTTCCCTCCCCCTTGCCTGAATGAGCCAGAGCCCCCGAATCATCTGCTCCTTTAACCCCGTCCTGTCTGGGCAGGAACAGATGCCCTCAGGCGACCTACACGCATAGGCAGGTCCAAATCCAAAGCTGAACCCCGGGAGCCGTGCGAACAAAGAAGAGAAAGGGAAATTTCTCCCAGCAGCCTCAGGAGCAGTGGATTAAATCTCCACACTCAACTTGATGTACCTTGCATCTGTGGAATACCTGAATAGACAACAAATCATCCCAAATTGAGGAGGTGGACTTTGGGAGCAACAATATATATATTTTTTCCCCTTTTTCATGACTGTGTATGTGTATGCTTCTCTGTGTGATTTTGTCTGTATAGCTTTGCTTTTACCATTCGTCCTAGGGCTCTGTCTGTCCGTTTTTTTTTTTTTCAAAAATTTTTTCTTAGTAATTATTTTTTATTTTTTCCTTTTTATTTTAATAACTTTATTTTATTTTATTTTATCTGCTTCTTTCTTTCTTTCTTTCTGTTCTCCCTTTTATTCTGAGCCATGTGCATGACAGGCTCTTGGTGCTCCAGCCAGGCATCAGATCTGTGCCTCTGAGGTGGGAGAGCCGAGTTCAGGACATTGGTCCACAAGAGATCTCCCAGATTCACGTAATATCAAATGGTGAAAATCTCCCAAATATCTCCATTTCAGTGCCAAGACGCAATTCCACTCAAGGACCAGCAAGCTACAATGCTGGACACCCTATTCCAAACAAATAGCAAGACAGGAACACAACCCCACCCACTAACAAAGAGGCTGCCTAAAATCATAATAAGGCCACACACACCCCAAAACACACCACCAGACGTGGACCTGCCCACCAGAAAGACAAGATCCGGCCCCATCCACCAGAACACAGGCACCAGTCCCCTCCACCAGGAAGCCTACACAACCCACTGAATCAACCTTAGCCACTATGGACAGACACCAGGAACAACAGGAACTACAAACCTGCAGCCTGTGAGAAGGAGACCCCAAACACAATAAGTTAAGCAAAATGAGAAAACAGAGAAACACACAGCATATGAAGGAGCAAGGCAAAAACCCACCAAACCTAAAAAATGAATAGGAAATAGGCAGTCTACCTGAAAAAGAATTCAGAATAATGATAGTAAAGATGATCCAAAATCTTGGAAATAGAATGGAGAAACTACAAGAGACGTTTAAAAAGGACCTAGAAGAACTAAAGAGCAAACAAACAGTGATGAACAACACAATAAATGAAATTAAAAATTCTCTAGGAGGAATCAGTAGCAGAATAACTGAGGCAAAATAATGGATAAGTGACTGGAAGATAAAATAGTGGAAATAACTACTGCAGAGCAGAATAAAGAAAAAAGAATGAAAAGAATTGAGGACAGTCTCAGAGACCTCTGGGACAACATTAAACACACCAACATTCGAATTATAGGGGTCCCAGAAGAAGAAGAGAAAAAGCAAGGGACTGAGAAAATATTTGAAGAGATTCTAGTTCAAAACTTCCCTAATATAGGAAAGGAAATAGTTAATCAAGTCCAGGAAGCACAGACAGTACCATACAGGATAAATCCAAGGAGAAACATGCCAAGACACATATTAATCAAACTATCAAAAATTAAATACAAAGAAAAAATATTAAGAGCAGCAAGGGAAAAACAACAAATAACACACAAGGGAATCCCCATAAGGTTAAGAGCTGATCTTTCAGCAGAAACTCTGCAAGCCAGAAGGGAGTGGCAGGACATATTTAAAGTGATGAAGGAGAAAAACCTCCAACCAAGACTACTCTACCCAGCAAGGATCTCATTCAGATTGGATGGAGAAATTAAAACCTTTACAGACAAGCAAAAGCTAAGAGAATTCAGCACCACCAAACCAGCTTTGCAACAAATGCTAAAGGAACTTCTCTAGACAGGAAACACAAGAGAAGGAAAAGACCTACAATAACAAACCCAAAAGAATTAAGAAAATGGTAATAGGAACATACATATCGATAATTACCTTAAATGTAAATGGATTAAATGCTCCAACCAAAACACATAGACTGGCTGAATGGATAGAAAAACAAGACCCATATATAAGCTGTCTACAAGAGACCCACTTCAGACCTAGGGACACATACAGACTGAAAGTGAGGGGATGGGAAAAGATATTCCATGCAAACGGAAATCAAAAGAAAGCTGGAGTAGCAATTCTCATATCAGACAAAATAGACTTTAAAACAAAGAATATTACAAGAGACAAAGAAGGACACTACATAATGATCAAGGGATCAATCCAAGAAGAAGATATAACAATTGTAAATATTTATGCACCCAACATAGGAGCACCTCAATACATAAGGCAGATACTAACAGCCATAAAAGGGGAAATCGACAGTAAAACAGTCATACTAGGGGACATTAACACCCCACTTTCACCAATGGAGAGATCATCCAAAATGAAAATAAATAAGGAAATGCAAGCTTTAAATGCTACATTAAATAAGATGGACTTAATTGATATTTATAGGACATTCCATCCAAAAACAACAGAATACACATTCTTCTCAAGTGCTCATGGAACATTCTCCAGGATAGATCGTATCTTGGGTCACAAATCAAGCGTTGGTAAATTTAAGAAAATTGAAATCGTATCAAGGATCTTTTCTGACCACAATGCTATGAGACTAGATATCAATTACAGGAAAAAATCTGTAGAAAATAAAAACACATGGAGGCTAAACAATACACGACTTAATAACCAAGAGCTCACTGAAGAAATCACAGAGGAAATAAAAAAAATCTAAGAAACAAATGACAATGAAAACACAACAACCCAAAACCTATGAGATACTGCAAAAACATTTCTACGAGGGACGTTTATAGCAATACAATCCTACCTTAAGAAACAAGAAACATCTCAAATAAACAACCTAACCTTACACCTAAAGCAATTACAGGAAGAAGAAGAAAAAATCCCCTAAGTTATCAGAAGGAAAGAAATCATAAAGATCAGATGATAAATAAATGAGAAAGAAATGAAGGAAATGATAGCAAAGATCAACAAAACTAAAAGCTGGTTCTTTGAGAAGATAAACAAAATTGATAAACCATTAGCCAGATGTATCAAGAAAAGAAGGGAGAAGACTCAAATCAATAGAATTAGAAATGAAAAAGGAGAAGTAAAAAGTGATACTGCAGAAATACAAGGAATCATGAGAGATTACTACAAGCAATTGTATGCCAATAAAATGGACAACCTGGAAGAAATGGACAAATTCTTGGAAATGCACAACCTTACGAGAGTGAACCAGGAAGAAATAGAAAATATGAACAGACCAATCACAAACACTGAAACTGAAACTGTGATTAAAAATCCTCCAACAAACAAAAGCCCAAGACCAGAGGGCTTCACAGGCGAATTCTATCAAACATTTAGAGAAGAGCTTACACCTATCCTTCTCAAACTCTTCCAAAATAGAGCAGAGGGAGGAACACTCCCAAGCTCATTCTACAAGGCCACCGTCACCCTGATACCAAAACCAGAAAAAGATGTCACAAAGAAAGAAAACTACAGGCCAATATCACTGATGAACGTACATGCAAAAATCCTCAACAAAATACTAGCAAACAAACCCAACAGCACATTTAAAGGCTCATACACCATTATCAAGTGGGGTTTATCCCAGGAATGCAAGGATTCATCAATATATGCAAATCAATCCATGTGATACACCATATTAACAAATTGAAAGTGAAAGAACCATATGATCATCTCAATAGAAGCAGAGAAAGCTTTTGACAAAATTCAACACCCATTTATGATAAAAACCCTCCAGAAAGTAGGCATAGAGGGAACTTTCCTCAACATAATAAAGGCCACATATGACAAACCCACAGCCAACATCGTCCTCAGTGGTGAAAAACTGAAACCATTTCTGCCAAGATCAGGAACAGTACAAGGTTGCCCACTCTCACCACTATTATTCAACATAGTTTTGGAAGTTTTAACCAGAGCAATCAGAGAAGAAAAGGAAATAAAAGGAATCCAAATCAGAAAAGAAGAGGTAAAGCTGTCACTGTTTGCAGATGACATGATACTATACCTAGAGAATCCTAAAGATGCTACCAGGAAACTACTAGAGCTAATCAATGAATTTGGTAAAGTAGCAGGATACAAAAGTAATGCACAGAAATCTCTTGCATTTCTATACACTAATGAAAAATCTGAAAGTGAAATTAAGAAAACACTCCCATTACAACTGCAACAAAAAGAATAAAATATCTAGGAGTAAATCTACCTAAGGAGACAAAAGACCTGTATGCAGAAAATTATAAGACACTGATGAAAGAAATTAAAGATGATACAAATAGATGGAGACTTATATACCATGTTCTTGGATTGGAAGAATCAATATTGTGAAAATGACTCTACTACCCAAAGCAATCTACAGATTCAATGCAATCCCTATCAAACTACCACTGGCATTTTTCACAGAAGTAGAAAAAACATTTCACAATTTGTATGGAAACACAAAAGACCCCGAACAGCCAAAGCAATCTTGAGAAGGATAAATGATGCTGGAGGACTCAGGCTTCCTGACTTCAGACTATACTACAAAGCTACAGTCATTAAGACAGTATGGTACTGGCACAAAAACAGAAATATAGATCAATGGTACAGAATAGAAAGCCTAGAGATAAACCCAACACATATGGTCACCTTTTCTTTGATAAAGGTGGCAAGAATATACAGTGGAGAAAAGACAGCCTCTTCAATGAGAGGTGCTGGGAAAACTGGGCAGCTACATTTAAAAGAATGAAATTAGAACACTCCCTAAGACCATACACAAAAATAAACTCAAAATGGATTACAGACCTAAATGTAAGGCCAGACACTATCAAACTCTTGGAGGAAAACATAGGCAGAACACTCTATGACATAAATCACAGCAAGATCCTTTTTGACCCACCTCCTAGAGAAATGGAAATAAAAACAAAAATAAACAAATGGGACCTAATGAAACTTAAAAGCTTTTGCACAGCAAAGGAAACCATAAAGAAGATGAAAAGACAACACTCAGAATGGGAGAAAATATTTGCAAAGGAAGCAAGTGACAAAGGATTAATCTCCAAGATTTACAAGGAGCTCATGCAGCTCAATATCAAAAAAACAAACAACCCAATCCAAAAATGGGCAGAAGACCTAAATAGACATTTCTCCAAAGAAGATACACAGACTGCCAACAAACACATGAAAGAATGCTCAACATCATTAATCATTAGAGAAATGCAAATCAAAATTACAATGAGATATCATCTCACACCAGTCAGAATGGCCATCATCAAAAAATCTACAAACAATAAATGCTGGAGAGGGTGTGGAGAAAAGGGAACCCTCTTGCTCTGTTGGTGGGAATGTAAATTGATACAGCCACTATGGAGAACAGTATGGAGGTTCCTTAAAAAACTAAAAATAGAACTACCATACGACCCAGCAATCCCACTACTGGGCATATACCCTGAGAAAACCATAATTCAAAAAGAGTCATATACCAAAATATTCAGTGCAGCTCTATTTACAATAGCCAGGACATGGAAGCAACCTAAGTGTCTATCAACAGATGAATGGATAAAGAAGTTGTGACACATATATACAATGGAATATTACTCAGCCATAAAAAGAAACGAAATTGAGTTATTTGTAGTTAGGTGGATGGTCCTAGAGTCTCTCATACAGAGTGAAGTAAGTCAGAAAGAGAAAAACAAATACCGTATGCTAACACATATATATGGAATCTAAGAAAAAAAAAAAAAAGGTGATGAAGAACCTAGGCGTGAGACGGGAATAAAGACACAGACCTACCTGAGGATATGGGGAGGGGGAAGGGTAAGCTGTGACATAGTGAGAGAGTGGCATGGACATACGTACACTACCAAACGTAAAATAGATAGCTAGTGGGAAGCAGCTGCATAGCACAGGGAGATCAACTCGGTGCTTTGTGACCACCTAGAGGGGTGTGATAGGGAGGGTGGGAGGGAGGGGGACCCAAGAGGGAAGAGATATGGGGACATATGTATATGTATAAATGATTCACTTTGTTATAAAGCAGAAACTGACACACAATTGTAAAGCAATTATACTCCAATAAAGATGTTTTTTAAAAAAAAGGGATTTGGTGAAGAAACGTAAAAATAGTTTCCTGCCATCTTTTGTTCTGTTGTCAGTTTGGCCCTCACAAAGCAGAACAAAAGCAACCCCATGAGTTTTACTTTGTGAAATGCCAGGATGATAATTGCTCGACGATTTGCACATCCTGTCACTCAGTGTGCAGCCCTAGGGAGTGCCAGAATGTCTGAGCGGAGACCATTCTTCTGTGGGTCATGAATTTCTGGGCTTTGGGTTGACTGTCATGGGTGACAGACTGATCCCTGCCAGGTCTTTCTATATTTCAATTCACACACACCTCCTTGGACTTGTCCTAGAGTCATTTGTAATGTCTTTCGAGGCCCCATCTTGACTGACCTTTTGTGAATCTTCTTGATAAATATTTTCTGATCTGGCTTCTCACCCACTGTATAAGGGCCAAGGGCCCTGGAACTGGCTCAGGGCCACTGTTAGTGTGAGAGCCCATCCTTGTTTTCCAGAATGGCCTAGGACAGTATTTCTGTCATCTTCAGGAGGGTTGCTGAAAGTTGTTGATCACTTTACATAACTCTACCTCATTTGGAAAATAAAAGTAACTGCAGAAGTAATTTTGTCAAAGGTTGTGTTGTGTGCTTATATCTGACCAAAGTGCTGAATAGCTAGGTTGGAGCAAGGTTAGGTTTTTCTGGGATGGCATGAAAAACAAACTTCTAGACCTCCCTGCCTTTCTTTCATATTATGTTCTTCCTCATTAGCCTGAGAGCATCAGTTAGGAGCACAGGTTCCTCTTAAAGAGCAACAGTTGTGTTTTGTACTATGGTATTATCTGAAAAAATAAAATTAAAACATAGAAAAAGCTTTAAAGGATATTTTTTCGATTTTTTAAAACAATGTTACATGCACACACAGTTGCACAAACACAGACATACTACAGCTAGTAATCAAAGATGTATTTGGAACTAAATGGAACCTTAAATCTAAACAAATTTAAACAAAGTTCTTTAAGACTAACCTCCTGTTGTTACAGTAGCAAAGAATAGGAACTGAGTGACTGCTAAAGTCACTTCTTAAAATTGCCTGGTTTCTAGTGGGAATTTCTTAGATGATAGGAAACAATTGCGTTCAAAGGCAAAAGAAGCAGTTCTGTTGTTTATTTGAGTACAGATGGCATAGTGTATCAGTTCAGGAGGGACTCTTACAGATTTTAGGATGGCATATCTTATCAGCATTTATTCTTCATCAATTATTTTGTAACCAGTCTACTTGTCTTACTTTGAACAGAATAATCATCTGTTGAATACATTCATCATTCATTTTCTTTATTACTACATATGTCACAATGAGTCAGTCCAATTTTAAACAGAAAAATACCTGCTTTTCCTGGCATAGTTGAGAATTAACTGTTTCATGCAATCTAATTTTTTAGATAACTGAAATCTACCACAGAAGCATCAATTTTTAAAACATATTCATTTTAATGGAAAATGCTGAAAATTTTTGCAGCTTCCATAATTCCAAGCACTCATAAACAGAATACTTTGTGTGTGTGTGTGTGTGTGTGATTATTGTGAATCTGATCATGTCACAGACTCTGCTTCTGCTTAAAAAAAGCCATTCATTTTTTTCACCTTGCTCTTAGAATAGAGACTAAAGTCTCTAGTATGACCTGTAACCCCCTTGCCTCCTTCTCCAGCCTCATTGTACGTTACAGCCCTCTGATGTTCTCATTGCTTTACCCATGTTGTTCTTAAGTCTCTTGCCATACTCCCTCCTGCCACAGGACCTTTGTGCATGATGTTATTGCTACCTTGAACATTTTTCCTTCCCTTCTTTCCTAGATCATCCTACCTATCCTTCAGATCTCAGTTCAAGTGTCACTTTCTCAAAGAAGCATTTCCTTACTGCCCTGACCATTAATATGGGCTCAGAACTATCCCCTAGCATTTGTCACTATACTGAGCCTGTATTAATTATCTCCCTCTCTAGATAGTGAGTTCCATAGCTTCAGAGACCTTGTCTGTTTTGCTCACCATTAACCACTTCAGTGCTGGGGAATCAAGAGCTGCTAGACTTGATTTTGTACCCCAAGAAATAGACACCACCTTCTCTCTGTGCATTTCTTATATTCTCTTCTACCTCTGTGTTCATAAATTGGAACTTTTTATAACATCTCTACCTCCTGTGTATTTCAGTGTTTTTAGCAATGATTATTCAAACTCTCCCTGGATATCTCTTCATTTGATAACCAGTCAAGAGCCCAGAAACTCTTCTCTGAGATTCCACCTGGTTAATATTTCCAAGCACCACTTATAAATAGAGGACAAAAGTCAACTATTCAGATTCTGGAAAGGTCTGAATAAATCCATGCTTTGACGGTGGCCATTTGCACTACTATACTAATGAGTTTTTTTGTGTTCATTGGTCAACAGAGATGTGGCAGCTGGAGTTGCCTCAATGTACTCAGTTTTATCTCTGTAACTCCAGATATATACCTGAGTGAATTGAAGCAATGGTGCGAGATGTTTCACAGGACGGGTGTCTTACTCATTTTGTCCACCTCTGTATCTAGTTTGCATGACAGAGTGCCTGACAAATATTGGGCATTTAATAACTGCTTGCTGAACACTTGATGATGAAAAAAATACTCACTTGTTTGTCCATACTCGACTCATTTCTCTCCTTCATCAGCACCATTTACTTCCTAACTAACTCATCTTTAATTCTGCTCTAGTGTTATGAATATTTAAAAAATGAAAAATTGAAGATGTTTAATTACTTTTCCATAATGTATTATCTGTGACATCAACTATCTAATCAATATTTTACCTCTAATTGAATGTGCACACTAAGGACATTATAAATGATGTTGCACGCACTCAATTTTGTCTTCCGACTCCTGAAAGCTTTTCCTTTCTCCTCCATCTGTCCCAATATGCTCCCGATTGGATGATGATGCTACTGTCTGCAGGGGCATGCGTGTTTGTAGGTTGAGTGAAAAGACTTATGCAGGAACTCATCACTAATTAGCCATGCATTACCCATAGTGAAAAACTGGCCTAAAGTTTCAAGAAAAAAATAGAGTTCCTGAAGTTGAAAATTAGTCTGCCAGTTCAGACCCATAGCAAATGGTTATTGCTCTCAAACTTAGGATTTACAATAGATAATTGAAGGTTCTCTTAACTAAGACATTGTAAATGGCATAACTATAATGATCCTATTTGGAATTCAGCCCTTGTTTTCAGGGATTTACTGTTTTGAAAAGTGTTTGATAAATTTATAGCAGAAGAGAAAATACTTCTGCCAACTATGTAAGTGCTTTGGACATAATTTGTATTCCTGCTGTTACATGCAAAAAATTGTGCCAGAGGGGGGAAAAAAACAAGTAAAAAGAAATTTTGTTTGGAAAGAAACCAGCAGTCTGGGAAGGTAGTTTTGATCTATAAATATCTCTCTTAAGGAGATTTGAACACCAACTAATGTTGCTACCTTGAACATTTTTCCTTCCCTTCTTAAGAAATAAAATGCTTAAGATAATCAAAATATTCCATCACTTAAAGATGCTTATACTGGATATATTTTTGATGAATTTTCAAATAAGAATGGCATGAGGATTATGATACATTATATCATAATGAAAAATGTAAAAACGTGTACATGTTATGTATCATGAAATGTAACTAACCATGTTATAATGGAGATAACATGAGACAGAATTGAAAGACCTTGATTAGCATCTTGGCTTGCCATTTTAGGCATATGCCATTGAAAAACCTAGGTTTTCTCATTTATAAACAGAGGGAACTACTCAAAATTTAAGAAGTTTAAATAAAACCATGTTTGTGAAAGTGCTTTGTAAATTGTGTAGCACCATACCAAAAAAGGCCAGATTATTTAAAAGGATTGTATGACCTGGGATACTCCAAACAGAGAAAATTTCTAATAAGTACTTAAGAAATATGTTATAATCACATAGTTCTACCTGTTGATTAAAGCATTGTTAGACAATTTCTAAATTTTATTTACAGAGTACTGATCCCCATATGGGTATTTCATGAAAAAAAGGAACCTTGCTTACTGAATGTGAATAAGCGTCATTGAGTTCGTGGTCCTCTCTTCTCTCATTCTGCCTCAATCTTCTGTAAGCCAAGCTTCTCCTCACCTTGCCTTCATGGACAAAGGGCTCAATGATGGCCTAGAGTTTAATATCAGTTATATATTTTAAAAAGCATTTTCAGAACAAATAGATGTCCACCAAAATGATCTATAGACCTGCAAATACTAATTTCTGAGACACACATGTTCAGTTGAACACATCTGGACATAAACTCCCTCATGTGTATTTTGTGCCCTGAGAGTTCTTCCTCTGCTTCTTCTGCCTTGAATTTTTACAAAGGTATGGGTAGAAGATCATGCAGAATAGCTGTTTTCCCAGAACCCTACAATAGAAACTAATGGTTTTTGGCAAGGGAATATAGAAAAATGACAGCTGGTGGGAGAAGAGGAATCCAAGGACCTGAATATTGGTTTGTGCCTTAATAACATTCACCAAATGAGTCTTGAATTTCAAAGATTTTTTATTCTCTCTGCACCTAGATATGTGTCTGTCATAGCAATAGCAACAACAAAAGAAACAGATTATCATCCAGCACAAATTGTCTATATAGTCATTATGAAAAATCACAAATTATGTCAGTGCATCAACCTTTCCCTTCCATAGAAGTGTTGTGTTAAGTGCCTTTTCACATAATCCAATTGAACCGTTATAGTTTTGCATTAAAATATAATTAATGTTCAATCAAAATTGCACATACAAAATGCTTTCAATATCCTGGAAAGTATCGACCCTTGTAAAAGAATCCACTAAACTGTGCTAAGTTTTTATGATGTAATCATTGGAAAGTTGTCGTTTTCATTAACAGCATTGTGATCATTTAGAAAGTTTCATCACTCTAAAGTTACCAATGAAATGTAATGTTTAACACCTGCATTTTAAAATATGCATTCATTGTATCATGATCAGCAGCATTGTTCCTGTCCTATTAAAATAAATATTTATTTGCTAGACTATATGGGGACACAATCAGGTTATCTATTACATAAATATTGGTAAAAGCTTAGCTACAAATATATGGATCAAAGGTCCTTAATTAAGTGTTCCTGGCCAAACTTCAGGGGAGTCCTTGAATCTCCTGAAATCGTGTGCAAAACTGTTATCTATGGATATAGGAGCATTTATTGGTAAGGATTGGATGCCCAAAGTGGCCCATCATCCACTGAAAGATAAAAACACTATTCTAAATAATACATATAAATTTAAAAATTATGTTTATGTTTGATAAACATAAACATATTTGATAAAAACATAAATATTTCCCTCTGTCTTCCTTAATTTCATTTGAACACTGTGAATTCCCAGAATATTTTATTTTCATTCACCTTAAGATATTTATAGTATTCTGCTCATATTATAATTTTCAGAAGTTACATTGTCATATGCTCTTTTCTGATTGTGAGGTTTCAGAGGGTGGGTCTGTCTGATTCACGTACATTTTGTACATCCAGAAGCACCTAAAGAGATATGCATTCAATTACTTATTGTACATTTATTGAGCCCACAGCTATTTTAGGAGTTGGTGTTAAAAGACAAGCAAGTCAATACTTCTAACATATGTGAAAAGTGCCAGAGCAAAGTGTGCAGCAACAGCACAGAACACGGCCCCTGGGTTCCCCTAGGCAGACGTGGTCCACCACAGGGTTAATCTTAAGGCTTTACCTAAGAAGATGTGTGGACAAGTGTCTTTTTTTTTTCAAATTGATGACTTCTTAAAAAATTATTGAGTTCTTTCCTTCTCCATCATTTGGTCATGCCTGATTTATCAAGTATTATTCTTTTAGATGTTTATTAGACTTTAATACTCCTCCATTGATCTAACATTTATTTGTCACCCAGAGATATACTAATTTAGCTAATTTTGCTTCAAATGCATTTTAATATGCAGAAGGTCTGGTAGTATTAGTGTTCCTCCTCATTCTTTTTCTGAATATTCTTTGATATTCTCAACTACAAATTATCAAAAGTGGAATTTAAAATGAAAACATTATGTTTTCAGAAAAATTCTTATAAGATTTTGATTTCTATCTCTATCAGTTAGGAATGCATTTGGTTGAAAAGACCAGAAACCAGACGAAAAATAGCTTTCAAAAAGTAAAAATTGTTCTCATTATAACAATTTAGAGAGTGCAGCAGCTCTGTGGTGCCATAAGGAACTCAGTGTTTTTCTACTTTTCATTCTTCTATCCTTAAACTGTAAGACTTTGTCCTTAAGCTTCTTTTGCCTTAAGACCTGAAAGTAGCTCATGTACCATTAGACCACAGGTCTGAGTTCTGGGTAGAAAGAGGGAGGAAGGAGGGAAAAAAACCAAACAAACTCTAAAAGCAAACAAACAAAAAACACTATTCACCATGTCCCAGTGACACTTGGCTTCTTTATGAGATGAGAAGGTCTGGGACTCTGACCTACTCTCATTGACCATAATAACATTTCATGGCATCAAGAGCTGCAGTGGAGGATAGACAGTTGAGTAACAGAGGTTTTCAGCCTCTAAAATTCAAGAGATAAGCAACAAAGGTGTTGCTACTGTGTTTTGGTAGCCAGTCCAAAGCCTGTAATCGTATTTCATCAAATTAGTAAATATCTTGGAGTCAATTTACACGTATGTGTGTTTATTACCTTTCCCTAAAATCAGCAGGGTGTTTTTCTCAGTAATTCCAGGCTTCTTATATAATCTCTCTAAAAGGACAACAGTTAGCATTTATGGAGAGCTTTCTATTTTATATGCATTGTGTTAATAAGTGCTTTGCATATATTCACTCATATTCAATGTAACCCATGAGGTAAGAGAAATGGAGATGCCCAATGTACACCGATATACAGAGATCACAGGTATACAACTTTAAGTGAACAAAACTGCATACAGCATGCTTCCTTTCACATAAGAATTCATGTATTTTTTTTCAGTAAAAGAATTGGAGAGCTAAATCAAAGTCTAATTAAAAGAATTACCTATAGATAAGGTAAGACGTTTGGGGAGCAATTGTGGCAGTTTGATCATGGACTGGCCATTGCATGAGATTAGGATATTGTTATTTCTGTGTGAGATAATGGTATTATTGTTAGGTAGCATCTGCAGCTTTCAAACAATTTGGTAAATTATGTATGTGTGCATTCGGGTGTGTGATAGATCATCAACTATGAGAAAAAGCTGATAATGCTGAATCAAGTTGATTACCTGGTAATGTAGGCGTTCCTTGTAGTATTCTTTGAATTTTCATGTTAAAAATATTTATAATTAAAAATTGTAAAAAGTAAAATATAAATATTAGACATGACTGACTTGAACTCGATGTTGACCTTTATTCAGAAACATCAAAAATTTAACAAAAGCAACCCCAGTTTTTGCTAATTTACTACTTGTTTTAAATTCATGGCATGGTAAGTTTGGCAATTGTCTAATAGGTAGAATGAAATCAGACTGAGAAGAAAGGCTAATGAGGAAAAAGTATGTGAGTTTTATTCGTAAAGGAAATCTGAAGATAACATTAGTGTTTTCAGGGTTACAAGGATTTTTATAAGATGCAAAATGTCTAGTCATTTTTCCCTTCTGGGAATAGAGAACCGAATCTTAATACTAATTGTAAAACTTGCATTTGCATAGCACTTTATTGTTCCCAAAATACTTTTCTGTCTCCTGATAGGCATGGTTGTAGGAAATCGAAGTGAGCTACTTAGAATAATTTATGATTCACCCTCATTCTTTGGCAGAGAACAGACAACCCCATGACAGGTGGGTTGTACAATTCTCCAGTGGTTGAAGAGAAGCAATGTGTAACCCCTTGGGATCCCTTTCACTTTATGCTTTTATAATTTCCATCCTTTGTTATACAAAACAAAGTATGCTTAAATAAACCATTAAATCCAAGGTAAACATATGTAAACCATTCTCCAAAGAGCAGCACTTAATTAGACCTGAGGTCTATTTATTCACATACTGGTTTTTAGCCTGAAATCTGTATATATTCAGCAAATGATATTTCTATAATAGAAACAGTTATCATTACTGCAAAATTGAACCTCTACAATTCGTGTAAAGTGGCACTTGCTGAGTTTTAAAACACATACAATACCCCTAATACTTTGGATTCCAAGGCAGGTTAGCCCTTTAACTGCTGGCAATGAAAATATGATTTCCTTCCTAGTTGCCATGTGTTTCCCAGAGGAACGTGTGATCAAAACAAATGTTAGCTATAGATATGTTTATATGTTTTGCTTTGCGACATCTTTCCCATTTGAATTGGCCTCTTTTAAATTCTTAGATTTCACTGGGGCAGCTTTAGATACCGATTTGTGGACATGTGCTCTGCTCTTCCTATTCCCTTAGCTAGGTTTTATTTGGTGGGATTTCCAAGATATTTTCTGTGTCAGTTAAATTATAGGCCAGTAAAAAGCAAAATAAGATTGTTTGGAGGCAGTGATGTGGACCTTAAGGCAGTGTAATTGCTTAATCAAGCAAATTCTCTAGAAGCACTTGGTTCAAGTCCCTTTCTCTGACTTAAGTTAATGAACAACTAGGTAAAAATATTCAAATTAGTCTTTTTCTCAAGATGAGGAGATTAAATGTACAAAACTATTTAGAATAGATCTTTCGGATTAAATCTTCCAAGTATGTAATTTCTGTTGCAGAGGACAGATTTTATGAGCTTCAGGTTAGTTTGCAAGTAGTGGGATTAAATTTAGTTGGGCAGGACCTAGGCATCCAACCTGTAGGGACTCCCACCTTGGCATTCACCCTTGAGGCCATGGAACCCGGCCTCACTCCAAAGGAGGCCAAGATAACTGCTTGTGCTAGGAAAGAAAGTGAGATGACCCAGTGGGACTTTTTATAAAGTAAGTGATCAAGGCACCAGAGGGGGATGATGTGACTGAGCAAACTTAGGGAGGAACACAAATTAAGCCCAGAACAACAAACAGAGAACCAAAACATTGCTTAGAAACCAATAATATAATAAACATTAAAAAAAAAAGAATCTTTGCAAGATAAAGAAATATCTCAAAAGAAAAGGATGGAATACATAACAAATACAAAACAAATGAAAAATAACAACAAAATGTAAGAAAATTAGAGGATTAATCTGTAAGGTACAACTCTGAAATATTAGAATTTCAAAAAGTAAAGACAGAAAAAAATGAAGAGAGAATATAGAAATTTTTCAAAGAAATAATGGAAGAAAACTTTCCAAACATTTAAGAGCCCTCAGTATAACCATCAAAATAAGTGCAGTAAGACACCCATCAAGATATGTTACTTTAAATTATTCAAAAGCTTACAAAGAGAAAATAAAGCAAGTAAAAAGAGGTTATATTCAAATTGTTATGAACAAAAATGGCACAGAGCATGCCAAGAACAACACTGACTATGAGAAGACAATGAAGAAATGCATTTGAAATCGAGCCTCCTGACTTAGAAAATATTATTTAGTGTTTTTAGGTCCACCTACTTACTGTTTATCCATTCAACATTTGTTTAGATTTTTTGGTGTTTTTACCAATTTCTTTGCTCATCAGTTTTTCTTGAATCTCCAACTTCCTTCTGGGATCCTTCTTTTTCCAGACATATATCCTTTAGAAATTTTTTATTTGATGGTAAACATTCTCATTTTTATATCTTGGAAATTATCTTTGTTTCCATTTTGGTCATGAATGATAGTTAAGCTGGGCATTTAATTCTTCACCTATAGTAATTTTTTCTCAGTACCTTAACAATATTAATTTGGTCTATTGTTGCTGCCGTTTTTATTGTCACTCATTTTTATGTAAGTATGTGCCCTCCCTTGATTCTTTTAAAATATCGTCTTGGTCTTTGATTCCATACAGCTTCACTAAGAGGTGTTTAGATGTGGAAAATATATTTTTTAATTTCTAAAAAAAATAAAATTTTATTTGTTTTGTTTGGGATTCCAGAGTCTTGAATTTCTATGTTTCATTATGTTCTTAAAATTCTCACCTACTATTCTTTAGAACATGTCATCTTTTCCATTATACTCTTTTCTTGTAAAGCTCCCATTAGGTTTATAATGGAACCTCTCATTCTTTTCTTCATATCTCATAACTTATCTTTCATGTTTTCGATCTACTCTATCTTCTTGCTAAGTTTTTCAGCCTCTTCTTTTGGTTTACTCATTCTTCTTCAACACTATCTATTTTGCTATTTCACCAATATTGAAGTTTATAATTTCAATTATTATATTTCTCATCTCTAGCAATCTATTCAGTTATTTTCCACATCACGTGATATTTTGATAGTATCTTATTACTTGGTCATCTTTTTGATCCAATCTTATTACTTTAAATTTTAATTAATTTTTATTATATCTCATATATTTTTTAAAATTCAAAGTTCTCAGCAGTCAAAATCTGCAGTATGTTGTTCTGCTTTCACTAATGCCTGCCTATTTCCTGGGGCATTATGTAAATTTTGGATTATGAGTCTATAAATCTCTTAGAAAAGATTTGTTGTGGCTTTTTTCCAGGTTTCTGGGACATCCCTATCATGGAAAAACTATCAATTTATTTTTGAGCTTGGAGTTTTTTGGGACAATATGGTTAATGTAAATTTAAATCCTAAACCCATGAAAGAACAGTGGTTATAAATTCTCAATGAAGGGTTTTTTCTTTTTTTGTTTTTTTCTTTTCTTTTTTTTCCTACCTAGTGTCCAGGTTATATCAGACATGTTTCTTTTCCCCATGGGCAGATTTTTGTCTAGTCCATTCTTTCACTGAGGTTGAACTATGTATGGATATAATATATAGAACATTATATGGAGAGAGTAACTCCAATTCTTCACTTTATGTGAGCTCAAGGCTTTTCTTCTGCCTTTTGTTCATAGCTGTAGATATTGGTTATAGAAGACAGAGTTTAACAAATGACCCCTGAGAAGCTATAGCTGTGTCTTCAGCTTTGTAATTCCCTATTTATGTATCCCCATTAATTTTTGCCCCATGTGCATTTTCATTACTTTAATGGGGGGGGGTCATAGAATCTCCAGTTTGCAAGGAACATGACTTTTCTACCTCCCTTCTCCCATTCTCCATAATTCCAATGTTTTAATATAACACACTTGCAGAGTCTTCTTAGAGCCACGCTTGCCTCAGTTATCAGGCATGGATTCCTTTTAAAGGTAGTCCATCCTTCATTTTGTCATCGCTTGTTGACTACATTTAATTTTTGCATGATTTTATCCAGATTAATCTTTATATTTGATAAACTTTAACTATTCATTACACTGCCTCATCCTTAAAACTTTTATATCATGGTGGTATTTTGTACTTACATGTTAGTTTGATTATTTTAAAGAATCTATTTTGAAAGAGAAAGGTTCAGTTGAACTGTGGTATCATATTTGTCAGAAATTAGCTTATTTCACAAATCCTAAAGAAATTTATTTCATTTGTCTATATAAGTTTTAGATATATAATAAAACCTCACTAATTTTTATTAATTGGGAAGAAAGTGATCAAGGTCAACAAGAAATATTAATAGAATCTAATAGGAAATTCAGAGTCATTGCTTTTAGTAAAACAAGCTACTAGCTGATAAGATATTGCCAAGAATATGTGACAAACATCTATAAGACATATTTGCCTGCTGACAGAGCCCCAAACTCCATGAAGCAAAAAAATGACAGAAATAAAGGGAGAAATAGAAAATTCAACAATAATAGTTGGAGCCTTCAATTCCCCACTTTCCATAATGGATAGAAAAACTAGGCAGAAGATCAACAAGGAAACTGAAAACTTATAGAAGACTGAAAACCAACTAGACTTTACGGACATCTGTAGAACACACTACTGAACAGCAGCAGAATACACAGTCTTCTCAAGCATATTTAGAACATTCTCCAGGATAGAGAATATGCTAGGCCATAAAACAAGACTCAATAAGGTATTAATATGAGGTATTATATGAGGTAATAATAAGGTATTATTACAGGTATTACATTTATCCAAAGTCTGTTCTTTGACCACAGTGTATCTAAGTTAGAAATCAACATCAAGAAAATTTGGGAAATTCACAATATGTGGAAAATAAGCAACACTGCCTAAATAACCAATAGATCAAAGAAGAAATCACAAGTGAAATTTTAGAAAATACTTAGAAATGAATGAAAATAAAAACATAACATACTGAAACTTATGGTATACAACTAAAGTAGTGTTTAGAGGGAAATTTGTAGCTGCCAATGCCTATATTAAAAAAGAAGAAAGATCTCCAATCAACAACCTAACTTTCCACCCTAAGAAAGATTTCCAATCAACAACTTAACTGTTTTTATTTAAAAAATAAATTAAAATAAAGTTTAAAGAGGGAATAATGAAATAAAGAATAGAAAAACAATGGAGAACTCACTCAAGTTGGAAGATTCATGATTTTAAAACTTCACTACAAAACAGCAGTAATCAAAACAGTGTGATTGCTATGAATGTATTCCTCCCAAATTCATATGTTGAAGCCCTAATCCCCAATGTGACTGTGAAACACACAGCATCACTTAAGTGTTCTTGGTGGGAGGAGATAGGAAAGACATTAAACCTGAATTTATTTAAAACTTTCAAGCTAACTTCCAATTTACAGAAAGTTTCCTGGTAAAATAAGTTAAATGAGACCACAAAGGAATCAAACTGAGACATTTAGAATATAGAGCATTCTATAGGACAGCTAACCAGTTTCTTCAAGTTAATGGGATGAAAATTTTAAAAATGGGAAAGAGGACTGCTTCAGATTAGGATTTAGGAGACATCACCAAACACACTGTATGGACCTTGTTTGGATCCTGATTCTAATAACTCATATGTGAAAAAGACATTTTTTGAGAAAATTAAAAATTTTTAAATTCAGCTTTGAATCAGATAATACCAAGGAATTCTTACCAGTTTTGTTAGGTATGATAATGATGTTGTAGTTTGCAAAAAGGTGTGCACATTGTTAAAGATGCCTATTAAAACATTCTGAAATGAGGTGACATGAGGTTTAACATTTCCCCTAAAATACTTCAGCTACAAAGAGTAGAGTATAAAATATTGATAATTATTAAATGTATGTGTTAAATGTTTGTTATATATTCTCTATACTTTGTGTTTGAAAATATTTATAATCAAAAATTTTGTTTCAAAAAGTGTGTGCCATGTGGGATCACCACCTTCCCCCCAACCTTTTCTCTCCTCTTGTATCCACTGAAGTATGGCAAACTCAGAGTTCCCAATTATTCAATGTGGAGGTTGACATCACAGTGCAAGTCCTATACAGTGGTAATAAATTATGAGTACACAGACACACATTTCTCATCTTGTTTTGTACAAGACAGAGCATTAACCAACCCCTTCATGCAGGACCTTTTAAGGCTTATTAATTTTTTTTCTTTAAAGCAATGGAAAGCCAGTGTGGTTTTTAAATAGGAGAATGGCATGATAATACTAGAGAGCTGAAAAGACCATTTTTCCCCTTGGAAAATGAATTAAAGGGTAAGCAAAAGGGGTACAAGGAAACCAGTTGAGTCAATCATTTATTCATTCAAATATATTTATTGAGCATTTACTATGTACTAGGCATGCTTCTAAGTCCTTAAGTAATGCAATAGTAGAAGTGGTTGATGCTCATAGTTTGAATTACAGTAGTAATGGATAAAATTGAAAAACTTGAACTTATTTGAAAGGTATTCTGTGGGTAAAATCAATAACTTGACAATGGTTTGATAATAGAAGGAGTCAAGTTTGACTCAAATTTATCACTTGAGAAACAGATGGAATATCTACAGTGAAGAAGACCAGGTTTGTAAGGAAAGATTTTAAGTTGGGTGTTAAACATGTTGAACTTAATGGATTTGTCAAGTCAGCTGGATATTTGGGTCTGTACTTTTGGGGGAAACGTCTTGGCTTCTAGGAATCTTTGAGATGAATTTGTGATTGACTCAGTGTAAAAGTGGCATATCTTACTTATCACCTTCCTCTTTGCAGACAACTTTTCATGAGCTCAAGGGCCACCTTCTCTATTCATTTTTGTCAACCCATACTGTGATACAGTTATCTACTCTCGCCTTTGTTCTTCTGTTATTCTGGCACAGGCTACTATCATGGTGTCTATAATCTCTTCATTCTACTCCTTGTTTTTTAAACTGTCTCCTCATGTTCGACTGCAAGACCTTTAAGGATAGGCATCACGGCTTACTCATTTTTAGCAAGTGTCTGATATTTTGTAAGCACTTAACTGTGTTCAAGGTATTAGTAAGGAGGCAGATTAAGACTATTTAAAAATTAAATCCTGAAATACAGCTAGTGCCACAACTTTAAAACAGTAGGCTCCCTCTCCCTCTCATATCATTCTAAAACAGTCTTTTAGGATGAACGGCAATAGCACCCACTCCCTGCATCTCCCCTTCTCCTGCAACATGTGTAGAAAATAAGAGGGATGGAGTTCTGAAGTGGATAGTGTAGGATGTACAATTTTTTAAGTAATAAAGCTAAATCACCCACAGCTGGATTATAAACACACTGTGGAAATAGCTGTTTCTGAGTAAATTCTTAACTCAGAAATAGCTGTTTCTGAGTAAATTCTATTTAACTGAGTGGCAAATAATCGTTTGTCATGTAGGCGAGGAAAAACTTTTCCTCTACCCTCTTAGGTTTATGAATGAGACTTGCAAGTTAAGCTGACAAAAGACAGACTAACAGGAAAAAAAGCATGCATATTTTATTGACTTTAATACTTTTACATGCAGTGTATGGGGAGGGGTTCACAGAAAAGAAGTGAAAGCCCCAAAGAGTCAGTTAAACCTGCGGGCTTATATACCATTTTAACAAGTAACATTAGATTGTGGAGAAGTAACTAGACAAACGAAAAGGGGTTTGGGCTTCTAGGTGTAGCAAATTTTGGGAAGGTAAATATATGGGGAAACTAATGGAACATATGGATTGTTTAATAAGGTTTGTTATGCAGGCTCAAGTCAGTGACTCTGCAGTGAGATTAAAAGTCATTCTCCTCTTCCTGTTACTGGAGAGGGGAGGAAAACACCTTCACAAAGGAAAATGTATGCCCTGCTTTTAGGCAGAAAGTGGAAGAGCAGAGAGTTCTTCCTGCATCTGCTGCCCTTCAGTTGCCCTCAACTCAAAATAATTCTTTTGCCAGAGTGACGTATTTTGGGACTGCATATTCTGATCCCCTTCAGTCACATAATGCAATTATAACTATTAATATGACTCCATATCATTTTCTTTACTGGAATTGAAGCTTCTTATCTGTAAAATGAGAGAAAAAAATGAGCTTAGGTGATCACCAGTGTTCTTCTCAGGTCACAAATTTCATTAGAAGACGTACTTTCCATCATCTGTCCTACATGATTTTCACATTCATAGAAACTGTAACTTCATAAGAAATTCTAATGTATAACATACTCCAGAATGTTCTATAGAGAATGTGAGGATTAATAATGGAGGAATTTAGCCCATCCTTTCAGTAGACATTTGGCCAAAAAGATCCAGCTGTTCAAATTTAATAGTCAATTTTATAGCTGAATATTTAAAAATTTCTGAAATCAGCTACTCAGTTTGTGACATAACTTTAATTGTACACTTAAAAAACAGAATTGTGTCAACTGTGTTTTATTGAATATGCCAGAATGCTGACCATCTGATCTCAGTATCACATTCATGTGGTAAAAAATTCTAGTGTCTAATTTGGAATCTGCATTATCCTTAGAGGGCCATAGAGATATTCATTATCCACATATGATTTCAAACATAATTTAATGACTAGAGATCCTCTAAATTTCCTAGATTTATGAGCAAGTCAAAATATATGGATGATGCATTTTGTCTCCGGTTTCTATCACCTACATCATTTTTTAAAATGTCTACATATGACAATGGAAGCAATTACCGGTCTAACCAGACTTAAAAATCTTAGAGTATGAGGGCACAAGAGATTCAAGACAAGGACAATTAGTATTACTATTTTAGCCTGGGAACAGGCAGGGGTCTCAAGGTACTTTTTTATTTTTTTTTAATTTTTTATTTATATATATATATATTTTTTTATTTTTGGCTGTGTTAGGTCTTCGTTTCTGTGCGAGGGCTTTTTCTAGTTGCGGCAAGCGGGGGCCACTCTTCATCGCGGTGCGCGGGCTTCTCACTGTCGCGGAGCGCAAGCTCCAGACGCGCAGGCTCAGTAGTTGTGGCTCACGGGCCTAGTTGCTCCGCGGCATGTGGGATCTTCCCAGACCAGGGCTCGAACCCGTGTCCCCTGCATTGGCAGGCAGATTCTCAACCGCTGCGCCACCAGGGAAGCCCTCAAGATACTTTTAATGCTGGTGTTTTCCCATTAGGACATATGTTTGTGTGTATTTCAGGGTATTGATACCACAGTATAATTTTCCTTTTTTTTTCTGTTCAAGAATATGATCAATAATGTCCAAATAAGACTAAAAAGAAAACTCAAGTTTCCATTTTTTCATTTTGATCTAAACTAGATGCACCAGCCATTGTTAATATTGATGAGCTTAAGTATGTGTCATTGTCCTAACTGATGTATCCAAGCCTCTGGGTGATTCTGCCTTTGGCATCACTGAAACTTAATGTGAACAATATCATTCAAAACAATAACATAATAGGGCCTTTATTGTTGGTTCATTAGCATATAGCAAGGGATTATTCCCTTCTGGTCTGCAGGAGATTTTTTTCCTTTCTTCTCACTGACTGTGTTTTTATCTGAGAAGATTGCTGTGAATGATCAGGTGCCAAATACAACATGAGCTTTTTATCTAAGTTTTGTAAAAAAACAAAAAGGACCTGGGAAAGTACCCATTCTACCACAAGAAAAACTTTATAGTGGAAATTAGAATTATAATACGCCATGGTGTCATATTAAAACTAGGACCCACTGCCAATTTCATTGTAATCAGTTTACCAGGCATCCATGGAAACAACTATTTCCCTGACTAAATTACTATACATCCCCAAATTTTGGAAACGAACTCTACACAGATGCAGAATCAAAATAGAACAAAACAAAGAGTTGGCAATATTCCATTGAATTAGGGCAGTGGAGGCAAATAGTTTGCGTAATTCAGCCATTTTTCCAACTTCACCCCCACAAGTATTTTTATTTATTATCTGAATTCACTCATTCATTTATTCAAAGGTTTATTGAGCATCTACTGTATAGTAGGCATCATTCTAGGCACATGGGGATACAGCTCTGATCTAAATAGTCAACAATTTCTGCCAGCCAAGAGTTTATATTCTAGTGGAGAGAAACAGAAAATAAACAAAATGAATAAAATACACACTATGTTATATGGTTGTAAACTGTATGGCAGAAAGGGGCTAGAAGTGGGTAGGATGTCCTGGGAGTAGGTGGTGCTTCAATTTAAATAGAATGAGCAAGGAAATCTTCATTTAGAAGGTGCCATTTGAGCAAACACCTGAAGTGGTGAGGAATTGCGCCAGGCGGATCACTGAGGAGAAATTCTAAAAAAAGGAACAGCAAAGGCAAAGAGCCTGAGAGGAGAGTGTCTGGAGTGTTTCAAGACAGCAGGGGAGCCTGTGTATTTGGAAGGAAATAAGTGAAGAGGTGCATAGTTGGCGGGGAGGTTACAGAGCTAAAGAGGCAGGGGTCATTATCACGTTTTTGGCTTTTAGCCTGAGGGAAATGGGAAGCTTAATGGAGTGTTGATCAGAAGAGTGACAAGATTTACTCTGGCTGCTGTGTAGAAAATAGACTTGGGGGGTGGGAGAGTGAGGCAGAGAGAGGCAGAAGCAGGGACTAATAAGAGCTATTGCAATAATCCAGGCAGGAGAGAAAAATGGCTTGGAAGAGGGTTGGTGACAATGGAGATGATGAGAAGTATTCAGATTCTGAATATATTCAGAAGATAGAGCCAGCAGGACACGCAATGGGAGTGGATATAGTTATGTGAGAGAAAAGGAGTCAACGTCTAATTTTAGCTGAACAACTAAAAAAAGTTGGATTTACTGAGCTGAGGAAGAAGAGGAAATGTGAATGAAGAAGCTTTGGGGGAAATTCAGTTCAGTTTTAGACATGTGAATTTTGAGATGACTAATGCACATCTAAGTGGTGATTGCAAGAGGTCAATTTGGTACCATATCTTGATGTTAGTGAGACATTTTTTTCTCAACTAAATCTTTAACGGCAATTTTTAATAAGAACTTTTAAGCAAAAAGAGTGTTTATTTAAAGAACAGAATGGAGGCACATGAAACCCAATTGCAGACAGCAGAGCCATGCTACATGGGATTATGGGTTATGGAATGTCAACTCGCCTTCTCTCCCTCTCTTTCCTGAACCACAAGATCTCTTAGCACTGTTGCTCTTTGCATATTTGCTTTATTCTGCCCATTGCTATCTCATCTCCTCTGCTCTATAACACATTACTCTTCACAGCAGCAATGTCAGACAGAATATATACCTATGACTCTCCAACTTTGATGTTACTGAACAGAGAATTGGGAAGAGATATGTAAAATCTTCTCTGGTCTGTCCAGGATGTCAAAGAGTTCATTTTTCTTACCCTTGATATGCAGTGGATTTTGGGGTCCCCTTTCACATCAAATCTGGAGCTTAGAGAGCTATTGAAGCTGGAGATATCAATTTGATATCTATTAACAAATTTATGACATTTAAAGGCATAGTTCTGGATAAGGACAGAAGGGGGATAAAGATAGAGGAGATTTCAAGGCACAGAATTTGATACCAAGTCAGAGAGAAGGAAGAATAATCCTTAAAAGACTAAGAAACAGCAGCTCATTATGGTAAGAGAAAACTAGAGTATTGCCTTACCTAGAAATCCGGTGAATATCCTTCCAGATGAGACTGGAAAGGTAGGAAGGGGCCAGACCTTTCAGAGCCTCACAGATAATGTTAAGAAATTTTTTGTTTATCATAAGCCAACAGTTGGTCTGTATCTTGAATTAGGAATGTTACAAAAATTTCAATCTAAATAATATTTCATTTCCTTTCAGAAGGTCAAATGTTTCAATCCTATCAAATTGGCCAATGTGCCAAAATATCTTGAAAATATAATTTTTAGTTAGACGATTTAAAATAATGAATTTGTAAAATTTTAAAACTAGAAAAGTTCGATGTTCTGGAGAAAAAGAACAGATTATAAAATATTATTCTAAACTTTAATTTGACCCAGTAGTTTAATGTGCTAATTCATATGTTTAAAAATTAGAGACTGACATAAGCTAGTGTGAATGGTGGCAAGATTACATTAAATCGTAGAGATATTTTTCCCCACCTATTTTCCCTTCATTTATAGCAAATACAAGCTGAAAATCTTAACTAAAGTCTTGAATAGGCACACAGTATTTAAAGCCTTTTTAAAAAGCAGAAAGATTTGTGTTTATTGCTTTTTATGTACACATTAGGCTCAGTTAGATAAAAGTAAGTGAATATAAACCCACAAACTATTTTTAGTTCCTTTTTTATTGCAGAAAAATGCATTTCTTATCTCTGTTACCACATAAATATTAATCTGGTATCTTGTTAGAGTCACTGAATGATCTTAAAGACTGAGCGGCCAGTGAGTGCCATTTGTGAATCACATCAACAATTTCGGATGGTCCCGATCATCTGTCACTGCACATTGTCATCTCAGCTGGGCAACCCTGGCAATATTGCAGCAGGCTATTGTTTATTGAGAAAGCTAATATTAGGAGGAGATGTGATAAGAATGCCTTTAAAAAACTAATTGAATGCTATCTGTTTTTGGCAATAGCATCTTGTATCTCTCTGTAGTTTATCGCTTTAGAGTCCTCTATTCAGTCTTTTTATAAAATCCCATTATTTAAAAATCGAGGGCAGAGTCGTGACATATAAGGAGCTTTATATATTACTCTGATACTCAAAGATAACCCTTTTTCCTCTACTGCTCAACAAAACCTGCTTTATTGAAAAACATGGGAAAACCTGCTGAAAACGTTGAGATATGAGTCATAATCCCAGTGTTCATTTCAAACATCCTCCAAATGTTTATAGAAATGTTTAGATAGGAAAAAGCAAAGTCAAAATGTTGAAAATATTAAGAGTGAGGAGATTTCTACTCAGTCATGCCCATGTTTTTCAGCTGATTCTTCCTATTATTTGATTACAAAATCCTTAAACAGGACGGATAGATGGAGAGATACATGATAAAGAAAGTCCAGTAAAATATTAATTGTAGAATCTAAGTGGTTTTCATTGTATAATTCATTCACAGTTTTAGTATGTTTGAAAATATTCATAATAAATTGTTGGAAACAAAATACTCAAATATTACCCTCTGGCCCTGTCAATGAAAATGGAATAGACGTTTGCTTATTTCATTAAATGATTATTTATAGTAAATTTAAATTAAAATAATCTTGCAGCATCTAATACTATTTGCTAAGGAAATTCCATACTTCCAATCTGAATTTAAAGAGACATAAACTGGGAGGAAGAATCAATGAATTATAATATTTAGGAAAAACACAATGGAATAGCAAGAAGATAGAAATGGGAATTGTATTTATGTTTTTGTAAAAGATCTGGAAAGAAAGCAGAGTGCAAAAAGTCCCAGTTCTTTCCGCAGAAGTGCATTAACCCGATTAACTTTCAAACTAATGTTTGAAATAATCTGAGAGTGAAAATTGTATTTTACTTAATATTTTTTTTCTTTTTTTCTACAAAATCCTTGCCATCCATAAACCAAAAAGTAGGAGCTAACTTAGCTCCTGTTGACAAGGACTTTCTCCATTGTTAGGATACTCCTCTGGTTTTGCCATGGCATTTTGGGACTTGGGCATAGTTTTTGGTCTCTCTGTCTCTTCCTTCCCTTCTTCAGAGAAAGAGGATGAAAGCAGAAGTATCAGATGGGCTGTAGGCACGCATCTATGTAGTAGCACAAATACCAGCTGAACATATTTTTGATCAGGTACAAAGAAACAAATGGCTGTTGGTTTCCCCAAATGTTGTTTACCCTTCTGATAGTCTTCCCAACAACCATCACACATAAATATGTATGATATTTATTTTAGTGTTTAGCTGAGAACAAATTCAGCAAGGTGCTCTGGTACCAATATTTATTGTTTGATATGAACTTGCTGAGCTTTTTGACTGAATGGATTTGGGACTTCCTTTTTTTTTTTTATACAGCAGGTTCTTATTAGTCATCCATTTTATACATATCAGTATATATACATCAATCCCAATCTCCCAGATTTGGGACTTCCTTAATGGCTATTCCTAGGCTAAATTTTGCTCATAAAGAATATCCTAAAAAAAAATAAAATAAAATAAAAGATGGGATTCTCAGCACAAAGGATTTTGTGCAAAACTGTGGCAGAGGCAAGGGACTTGGCATGATCTTGACCACTAATTTTTATACACACATATCTTGAAAACATTTCTATTTTTTGACAAATGCAAAATATCAAGTACAGTACCTACACTACTTTTTGAAACAGAATTTTCAGGGCAAGGGTGAAGCAGCAATAGTAGCAGCAGCAAAGGATGTAGCAGCAGTGGTGAAAAGTGGCAGGAGCTGGGGATCAGGACATATTTGCTTGTTTAAATATACCAGAGAAGAGACAAAGAAACAAACAAAACTTCCCTTCATTCAGAACATTGTCATTTTAAATGCCTTAAAACAAACATTCTATTTCCTGAATTTTCTTTTTCTTTCAAAATGATCTTAACATTCCTAAACTGGAACCAAAGGATAAACTAAGCTTGATTGACAAAATAGTTTTCATAAATGGTTCTGAAGTAGTGAATGGACAGGGTTACTAAGGAAAGGAGGACTAGGTGAGGAAGATGGACGAGAATGCATGAAGAGAAAAAACTGCAAGATGCAGCAGCTCCACAGTCTCTAAAAGACATCAGCTTCAAGAACTTTCACCAGACAGCAGTAATACAATTCAGACAATGCATACTTTATCAGTCAAGGCTCAGCACAGGAAATGAAAAGCACACTAGAAATGTTAAGAAGAAACTGATTTGATGCAAAAAATTAATACTTTAAAAAATGCTGAATGAAATAATGCCATTTGCAGCAACATGGATGGACCTAGATTATCATACTAAGCGCAGTAAGTCAGAAAGAGAAAGACAAATACCATATGATTATTATATGTAGAATCTAAAATATGACACAAATGAACCTATCTACAAAACAGGAACAGACTCACAGACATAGAGAACAGACTTGTGGTTGCCAAGGGGGGTGGGTGGGGAAAGGATGGGTTGGGAGTTTGGAATTAGCAGATGCAAACTATTATATATAGAATGGATAAACAACAAGGTCCTACTTTACAGCATGGGGAACTAGATTCAATATCCTGTGTTAAACCATAATGGAAAAGAATATGAAAATAATATATACATGTATAACTGAGTCACTTTGCTGTACAGCCGAAATTAAATACAACATTGTAAATCAACTATAGTTCAATAACATTTTTTAAAGAAGACCTGTAAAAAAAACGTTGAATGGTGAAGGGATGGTTTCTAGTTTGGATTTCTAGGAATGACTCTCAGAGCAATGAAGGCCTGACCCACCAGGGAAGCTACCATCTTGGTGGCTGCCACTGGAGCTATGAATACAAGAACACATCCCAATAGCTGTTCCGGAAATCAGGATGTGAAGTCACGAAGATGTTTTTTGTTGCTGCTGCTGCAAATACTTCTAGTCACCCAGGAGTTTAGGTAAGAGTCTTTGGAACACTTGAGCAGAACAAACTTGCCTTTCTCTGACCTTATCTGCTAGCAGAAAGAAAAAAAAAAAAGGTAGAAAGATGATCTCCACATCACTTTTGCCTTCCAAATCTTATGAAAGTGTAGCTAGTTGGTAGAAGGTAATTAACATCCAGAGTCAGTTTTAAGGCCATCTCAGAAATACCGTTTTTGTATCTCCAGTTGCTCTAGATCTAGGTGGAAGGTTGAAGGGAGGAATCAATCCACAGTATCCACCGCAGAATCGAGATCCGAGAATAGAAGGTGTTTATAAATGCTTGTATAATTATTTTAAATTTAAATTCCTAGAGTGAAGATCATAATGTGCATAAAATATTTGTGTAACATATAAATATATATCTCAGTTAAATATGTATGCAAGTAATTAACATTCAGACAAAAAGCAAAAGTACAAAGTCTGTTGACCGGCTAGATTCAAATCCTGATCCTACCATTCATTAAGTACATGATATTATACAAGTTATTTAACTTCTGTGAACCATGGTTTTCTCATCTATAAAATGAGAATTACAATGGTAGCATCTCATAGGGTTGGTATCAACAGTAAATGAGAAAATACATGTAAAGTGCTTGTGTAGTGTCTGAGTCACTGCTGCTACTGCTGCTGTTTTTCTTGTATCCTGGAGTCGGGCATCTCACCTGCTTGGCTTGGGCTTGAAGTCCAGTTATGGGATTCATAATGTTGTGACTGTGGGAAATTTACTTAAAGTGTCTGTGCCTCAGTTTCCTCATGTATAAAATTGAGATTATAGCGGTACCTGTCACATAGGGATGTGATAAGAAATAAATGAAATAGTACATGTAAAGTGCTTAAAAGAGTGTCTGACACAAAATGAGATCCAGGTTATTTTTAAAAACATCTTACATTTAGTTATTGAATTTGTCATAACAACATCAGTCTAGTGAACATTTTCTTTCTGAAGATTTAACATGAGGTCTTTGCTTTTGCAGTCCTTCTGAAAAGAAACAGAATAAACCTCTTCTGTTTATTATATCTTATAGACACAGATTGCATTACGAATTGTCTCAGGCATGAAACTGTCTAGGCTGGTACACAATATGCATGTGCTATCTAGATATGATATGATGAATGTTATATGTAAAATCTTTACTACTAATATAGTAGATGCCAAATGATACAAATTTGAGGATGTAACACCGCTAATTTTGTCTCTCAAAACCAGTGACAGTAGAATTTTTAAAAAGATGTGTTTGCGAGTATGATTATAGATTGATTTTATTAAAGTTAGGTTTGTTTACAAGAAAAAAAATTTAAAGTCATAACTGGCAAATTTAAGAAATAATACTCACTTTTGATCAGTTTAGTGGAAATTACTTTGAGATCAGGAAAACTAACCTGCTACAAACCCCCATTCTGCCACTTACTGTCTGTGTGAATTTAGACTTGCTCCTAACCTTTCTGGACTATCGCCTTCTCCATTTCAATATGGGGCTACCTTACAGGGTTCTTGGGAAAATTACATTTAAGTTTATTTATCTTCATGCCCATAGGTTTAGCAGGCACAGCTTATGCAGTTCTTTTTATTCTAAGATTCAGTGATCATTTTATATTAAATAATTTTTTTTGTACCTAAAACTTACTATAACTAACAGATTCTGTGAGTCCATGACGAGAGTATAACTTTACATTACACGATCAAATGTAAATGCAATGAAAAGATAAGCTGAAGAAATACAACCAGACTTACAAATACTTGAAACATATTTATCTGAAGATACATTCAATTGTGTCTTGATTGTCAGCTGTAGGTTCTGTAGACTCGGCAGTCACCCCAGTGGGTTGAAGCCCAAGCTTTGGCATTTAGTGCCTTCTTGATCTTGAGCAAGTTATTTAACCTGTTAGCTTCAGTTTCTTCATTTGTAAATAGAGATAATTGGAATACTTGTCATACCATCAAATAAGCACCTAGTGCACCGTCTCAATAAATGTTAGCATTTATTGTTATTATCATCCTCATCATCATCATTTAGTACCTGCTACATATTTCAAACTCTGATTGAGGGTTCAGCTAATAAAGTATCTGACATGGATAGTCAGGTCAGTGAATTATTCCATTGTTAAATAAGCCAAGTTATCTCCATATTTACAACTTGAGTTGGAAACTAGTCATCTATATTATTTTGACTAATAAATTTGAACTTAATTTTTAAAATATCTTTTAATTTGAAAGGCAATACAGTGTAACGATTAATGATAAATCATTAAACAGTTTTACCATGTGTATTTTGATGACATAGTAACTCATTTAATCATCAAAACAACTATAGGTAGCAATACAGTCATTATCCGCATTTTACAAATGTAGAAACTGAAGACTAGAGAGATTGTTTCAAGGTCACACAGATGGTAAGCAGCAGAATGATGAGTCAGACCTAGGCTCTATGGCCCAGAATTGGTCTTCATAACCACCATGTAATGCTACCTAACTAACTCAAACTCTGGAGTAATGCTGACTTGGGTTTTCATTCACAGTCCACTGCTTAATTGGAGAAGTTACTTAGCTCCTCCAATCCTGAGTTTCTTTATCTATACAACAATTACAACATTAGTAGTTAAAACATTAGAGAATTTTATTCTCCAGAATTCAAGGGGATACGACCAGACTGATTCTCACCTAAAAATCAATCATAGTAGAAGAAAATTGTCTTTCCAGAGAGACAGACAGAGGTAGAGGTAGAGATGTAGGGTGAGGGCAGCATTTCTGGAGCATATGCATATTAATATCACGGGAATGGAAGGAGAGAATATGGAAGGATGGGGACACTTCTTGGTGGTTGGATGAAAGAGAGAAAAAAGTTTTTTTTTTTAGCAGCTGCCATGAGTAGTTAAATTTTGAGGATAGTGACCAAAATGATTCATAGGATTGATGTTGAAGAGCACTGATGAGTAGAGAAACAGAGTTAATATTTTTAAAGGGATCTTCAGATGGGTATGTAAAAATACTGACTGTTGAAAAGATGTCTAAAGATTACTTTAAAAGAATTTCTAAGAAGCTACATTTTCTTTTTTTTAATTTATTTTATTTTATTTATTTTTAAAATTTTTATTTTATATTGGAGTATAGTTGATTTACAATGTTGTGTTAGTTTCAGGTGTACAGCAAAGTGATTCAGTTATACATATATGTATATCTATTCTTTTCCAAATTCTTTTCCCATTTAGGTTATTACAGAGTATTAAGCAGAGTTCCCTGTGCTATACAGTAGGTCCTTAGTAGGTTGGTTATCTATTTTAAATATAGTAGTGTGTATATGGGCATTTTCTTATGATGAGTAAAAATTAGAATTCTTTATGATTACCTTAGATTATGTCAGAAATGAGATCACATGAACCCCTGAATTATATTGGGGTAACATTGTGGGATCTATAATCTAGAATTTTAAACCCAACTTGCTGTACTCAGCATTAAAATTACTCTGTAATTGAGCCAAGATTACACTTCACCATTTTTTTTTTTTTTTTTTTTTCTGGTCAAAGGATGCTGCAAAGGAGAGAGACATCAACAAAACTGAACTTGCGCTAATTACAATTGTGTTTAGGATGACCTACTTAAGACAAGAAATGCCAGAAAGAGAAGAAAACCTATTCAGCACCATATAAATTTACTAGATTAAGGAAGCCTAAAGAAGTACTTTTTAAATTTTTTAATTGGACATGAGTTTTAACCAAGTCTCAATGGAGACCTAATTTTTGAAGGGTTTAAAATTCTTCTGTTCAGAGAATGTTCATGTCAGATAAACTTGGGCCTCTGAGAATGTGCCCACTGCTGTGGAACTTGCAATTAAGTTTTTTTTCTTGGTTCAGAATAATGACAATAATTTTTTTAAAACTTGAGAAATTCATAAGAAGCATCAAATAGAGAAAAAGGACTTGGTCATGATTCGAACATGCCACTAAATCTCTAGGGATGGGCTTCTTTGTAAGTATAAAATGCTAAGTGTGATGTAGAATGCTTAGAACTGGGGTCTTTTCATGAACTCAGCTCCACAAAAAAGTTTCTGGGGTGGACTTACTGAAAAACGGTTGCTGGAATTTATCTGTTCAGTTGTTGTACATCTTTGAGAAAGAAAAATGCTGATTTTCAGCCTGAAAATTAACTTCCATGACCTGTCAGCAGTAGTAGAATGAATCTTGGAGAATCAGGAACAATTGAATCATGTTTACATAGGAGTTTTACATGGTAAAGATGTATTGACTAACCTTGGTTTTCATCACAAAATTGGAAGCCCATCTGAGTTCTTGCTAGTGACACCACAGTGACAGCACAATCCGTGGGGGTAAAAGGTGATTCCATAAGCCTCTGGAATGATGGAGCTTGGAAAACTGGATACTCTTGGAGACAGAAACACTGCAGGTAGCCTTCAGCCCATTGGAGGTGGGAACCTATTAAATGAGGTTCTTGTTGGTGGAGATAATTGGATTTTCCTATCCTCATCAAGGCCAGACTTGGTCTTACATTGGAAATTATTATTTGCTTCCAGTGTGACACAGTCATTGTTACTGTTAGATGTTTCTCAGGTGCAGGCCAAGTGCCTACTGCAGAGCATTTTGGTAGTAGGAGGTGTCCCCACATTTGCTTCGCTATGACAAAGAGTGCCATCTAGCGGTAAAATATAACTGTGAGCGAATTTACCCTTTGAACACACCCTGTTCTCAGCCTTTCCACAGATGTGGATCCAGTATGGAAAGGGATTAAATACCTTAATAAATATGCTTGCTCAGAAGTTGTCATTGCCTAGATTCAAGGTCTGGGAAAAGGACACTGGTGGAACTCTACCAGCCTGAGTCTTTCAATATTTCCAAGTTTTGCTCATAAAAGAAGGGAGAGGTGGGAGGGCAGGAAGGTTGGGCTGTGCGTTGGTAGATCTCTTATATACACCAGATAGATTTATCTATCCGATTAATCGAAGAAGATTGAACAAAATGAAATTTATCTTCCTCAGAGTTTAACTTGGGGAATGTGTGTGGGCAGGGGAGCTAGTGTTGTGTATTGAAACCCAATCAAAATGGAGAAAGAATTATACATTTCAGTGGTCTTCACATCAGAATGTAGGCACAGCAGCGGTAAATAGAGAATATATAGGAAAAGGTTAGAGGAAACAAATTGGCGGTCCATTGGAAGAGGTTGTTTGCCTGTCTGGAAGTTGCATTCACATAGCAAACACACTTTTTTTTTAACCTCAATATACCCAATAAATAAATAAATATATACTAGGGCAGATGCTGACAAACTAACCTCCATCTCAGTAGAGGATGACCAAAAAAAAAAAAAAAATGAGAAGGGCAACAACAACGGCTAAAATTTATTAAGAAATTATGATGAATTCAAATCTAAATCAAGTGCTTTGTGTGTATTTTCTCATTAAATTCCTATACTAATCCTTTTAGGTAAGTACTCTTATTATCTTCATTTTACAGTTGAAGAAAGGCAAGCTCATCTTTCCTGAGAACACAGAGGTGCTAAGTTAGTAGTGCCAGTATTTGAATTCTGGTCTTGCTGATCCCAAAATTTGCTTTGTGCTAAAAATGTCACAAGAATTTTTATCACTTCCTGGTGAGATATTGACCATCCTGCTTTGTTTGTCCTTATCTAAATCCCATTAAGATCAATTGGATTTCAGTTAGAGCTCAGTAGATTATAACACAGATAGTTTGAACCTTCTTTGCTCTTTTCCAGTGTGCACATATATTTGAACACTTTAATTTTCTTGTGATTGTTTCTTCTCAGAGGCAATTCAGCAGTTTGAATCTTCACTATGCTATTGTCCTAATATAGACTAAAATAAATAATGAAGCACTTGTTTGAGTATTTCCTAGTGGATTTTTGTAATAATACCATACTACTCTCATTTTATGACAAGGAGATGGAAAACCAAGGAAGGTCAAGAGATATACTAAGTTATGGAGAACATCTGGGGTAAAATGCATTTGTACACATTTTTACCTAGGATTTAAAAATGTGTTTTCTAGATGGGCCTCCTCCTCAAGTTAATCTCATGTATTTGTTTGGAATATTAGGATCTACATCAACTCAGAGAAATTTCTTATTTGTGTGTTTTACATATATTCTAAAGTCTTCCGCTTGTGTTACTTCGTCTTTTTCTATCACCCCCTTAAAGAAATATGATGAATTTCCATTTGAAAACTCTAGAATTGCTCTTGTATTTTCATCTCTAACGTCTTTGCTTCAAAGCCTCATTACTTAGCCACTGGTCAGAGAATGAGAACCAGCTTATGGAAGATGCCCGGGTCACTTTTATGTAAACCTGGCTGAAGGGCTCTTACTAAGAGTTGATTTCTTGTAATTGGGCCTGAAAGATCCAAAAAAGTTTCTGACAGGGTGGAAGAGGTTGGCATTCTTTGCCTTAGTAGTCATGAGTACAGAGTACTTGGAGACAAGTAAGTTGTCCCAGCCATCGATTAAACATTCTGTTCCAAACAGAAGGATGATACCATATTAAGAATTAAGAATTATATTCCCATAGTTTATTACATCAACACTTTTAGGGAGAAAAAAATCATATGATAATATCAATAGATACTAAAAGAGGCAGTTGAGAAAGCTGAACAACCATCTAAATAAATAAATAGGTATATAAGTAAGTAAGTAAGTAAGTAACTAACTAACTAACTAAATAAATCTGAGAGGAAATCTAGAGAACTACATATTTAAGGTAGGAGCAGGAAATATAGTACTCAAAAAGAATACAAAAGAAAAGAAAAATGACCTTGCTTATATATAAAACTTTCAAAACTTTTCTATGAAAAAATACCATAAGCAAATTTATTTAAAAAATTGCTTTGGATTCAAAAAGACACATGCACCCCAATGTTCATTGCAGCACTATTTACAATAGCCAGGTCATGGAAGCAACCTAAATGCCCATCAACAGACGAATGGATAAAGATGTGGTACATATATACAATGGAGTATTACTCAGCCATAAAAAGGGATGAAATTGGGTCATTTGTAGAGATGTGGATGGATCTAGAGACTGTCATACAGAGTGAAGTAAGTCAGAAAGAGAAAAACAAATATCGTATATTAATGCATATATGTGGAACCTAGAAAAATGGTACAGATGAACTGGTTTGCAAGGCATAAATATAGACACAGATGCAGAGAACAAACGTATGGACACCAAGGCGGGGAAGAGTGGTGGAGGGGTGGTGGTGGTGTGATGAATTGGGAGATTGGGATTGACATGTATACACTGATGTGTATAAAATAGATAACTAATAAGAACTTGCTGTATAAAAAATAAATAAAATAAAATTCAAAAAAAATTAAAAATAAATTTGATTTGGAGTGGAATTGCGTTTTTGAAGACAGAGGTTTAACACAGTGAGCTATTTAAAATCGGAGCAAGGGAACAATCATAGCAAAATAGACAAAAAATGTAGAGAAACCATTCACAAAACAAGAATCCAACAGCTATTGGATATATGCAATGATGCTCAAAGTCACTAGTGGATGAGGAAACTCAGTAGATTAGCAGCTTTTAGATTGGCCAAAATTAAAACAAAACAAAATAATTGCTATTGTTGGCTGGGATATGAGCAAAGAAGCACCGTCACACATTGCTGGTAGAAATATGAATTTTACAGTGTTTTAGATAGCACCTTGACAATATCAATTAAAATTAAAAATGTGTATACTTGTGTTTCTGCACTCCATCTTGAGAATCTATCACATGGAAATAAAACCACTACCTAATAAACAAACATGCTTATTTTAGCATTATTTTTCTTTGGAAACACTGAGAAACAAAGTAAACATTAATCAGTAGAGGAATATTATGGTCTCTTCATATCACAAAATACTATGTACCACTTAAAATAATGAATTAGAGCTATACTAGTTAGCTTGAAGGAATTTCCATGAATTAATCCTTCTTGAGTGAAGAAAGCAAAATATGCATGGTATGATGTCATTTTTATAAAACAAAAATAAGCATTATCAAAATTATTTATTGAACACTCATCTATCTGCAAGACACACTCATAGAGATTAGTGCACTGAGACAAAGAAGTGAATTATTGATATTTTGAAGATACAGGACAAATGTATAAAAAAAGAAGCAATAATATAATGTAACTTAGACCTGCTTTAAAAATAAGTGATATATGTAGAGTACTATGGTTTCCAATGAGTTGTCATAAAAGGTTCTGCAGTCCATATGTAGATCATGAATTACGTATAGTCCAATGAAACATGTCACTGATATGAGTCTTAGTTTCCTATAATAATAATAATGATAGCATCAGGTATTGGTGGAAAGAGAAAGTAAGATAAGTGCTCAGCACAGTGCCTGGCACAGAATGAATGTACATTAAATGACAGCTGTTATTCTCATTGTTACTGTTTTTTTAAATGCTGAGATTATACATTTTTTGAAAGAATATCAGAGGTGAAGTGCCCTCCTCACCACATCATATCAGCAGGAACATGCTATCAATATGACTTATCCCCAGTGATATTAACCTTAATCACCTGGCCAAGGTAGTATTTGTCAGGTTTCTCCACTCACTATAAAGTAACTTTCCTCCCACCCACCTTCTGCAACCTATTTTTTGAAAGCATATATCTAAGTCCAGCTGTGGACACTGGGGGATGGAATGGGGAGAAATGGAGGAATTAAACTTTTTTCCTGGAGGTGGGAGTATCGACATAAATTATTAAGAATTATTAGATATTTTCTCCCCTTTTGTTTATTCAATCATTTATTTACATCAATATGTACTTGTATATATTTCTTTCCTACTATAAGTTATAATCTAAAACTACATTATTCTGTTGTTGTTGCTCAAATTGTTCCAGCATTAGACATTGGGAGCTTTTTCAGGTTGGTTCCTGAGTCTCTTTAACGTTCCTTTACCCTTTCGGTTTTTGAATGCTTCTTTGGCACTGCAATATTCTGCAGACTCATCTTGTATTATCTGCCCTAGTCCTAGAGAACCAACCATTTCTCTAAGGAGTCTTGGTTCCTTTTATTGGAGAATAGTCTTCAGAATGCAAAATCTGAGCTCTAGATGTGCTCATTGCTACTGAGGTATCACTATTCCCAGGCTCTCTCAGCGGACAGCTCTAGGAAATATATATATATGAATACAAACCCCTGTTTGTACACATAGTTATAATTATTTCAGTATCTATCCTTCTGTGTCTGTCCATCTGCATTTTGTCTTTAGCCTACAGTTTCCAGTCAAAACACTGTTTTGCATAGTTACTTAGGTAAGCTTCTTTTCCCCCCACCCCATTCAGTGAGTTATCACTTTCGATGAAATTTGTATTTCCTGGTTGCACAGTATGTAGAGAGTCAAGTCTTTCACACGGAAAACATTTCCCTATTAGTAACCAGACTGATTTCTTTCATCTCTATATTCTATAAGCTTCTTTTCTATCTTTTGTGTTTCTATGCTACTCTTACTGTTTATGTGTACCCTCTAACTTTGTCCTATATTCCTACTTACTTTGTGTCAGGAGCCCATTTATAACAGGCCTGCTCTCTCATTTCCTTCATCTTGTGAGAGACATTCTCAATGTGATCTCTTCTCCTTGCTGGCCACCTGTGGTGTGAATCATGCCATTGGACCCCAGGAGCCATTCACTGGCCTGCAGTTTTAATATCTGCCACAGCCCCAGTAGTGAAGTTCGTATACTCAGTTTGCTCCCTATCCTGACCTTAGGCATCCTTCAGTCAGACAGCCTTCTCAGAATTCCCACATCCCCTTGGGATGCTCTGAATCTCAGTAGCTCTCTTCACATCGCATCGGGCTGTGATTTGTTCTGTAAGGCTGCAGAGCCATCACCTAGACACTGCCCATAGCTATTGCTGCAGCGCCATATGGGCCACATGGCATTTTCTAAGGGGTTTGCAGCCCCCTTCAACAAAACCCCTTTACTCCCAGATTTTTCCACAACCTATATGTGCTTTCTATCCTTGAGGTTTCCCATTCTCTGGTCCCCCAGGGCAAGATACAAGGGCATAGGGTGCCTGGCCCTTTCTCAAGAGTTCATCAATATTTCCTCTTTCATTCCTCCAGCAGTCTGTTAGTCCAATTCTGTAAGTTGGAGAGGGTTCTCATTGTCATCACACAGTCTTCCTTACCACATGGCTCCATGTGCTAAGTTCTTCAGATTCCAGTTTCTTGAATCCCCAAAATGTTGTACATTCTGAGCAAAGCCATACTCTTCCAAGTAGAAGTCTTCCTTTAGAAAATATTGCTATTGCTTTATGTTTGAAAACCTCCTTCTTGAAATGCCGCTGTATTCTATGTTCTAGGATTTTTCTGCTTGAGGGTAATGTATATATGGAATGTCACAAAATTATTCATCTCATTTTAAACAGCTATGGTTATTAAATAACTATATGTTTTCCATTTTTTTACAGATTACAAAAGAGAGCTGATTATTTAAAAACTCAAGGATAGAATATTTATTAGCTTTTGTAATTTTTTTCTTATTTCAAAATTGATATGCATCAGAAATGAGGTGATTATTTTCAGTCACCCTCAAGGAATCCATTACTATTGCTTGAATGGCAGAGTTAGGAGCGAGGAATAGTGAGGAGTGGGAAGCAAACCTTTAATATTTCAAAACAATATCCAACTACATACATAGTCACAAAAATAGTGGCACATAGAATTTTCTACCTACCCTTATGCAACTTCTGATCTCTTTGAAAGCAATCCCCATAGCTGCAGTTATTTCTAGAAATTCTCCTAGGATATCTCACTTGTGCTCATAAATACACCATTCTAAGCTGCAACATAGAAATTCCGCCCCCCTCCCAACCACCCCCTTGCAGTGCTGTCTGCTGCTGTCACTCCAAAGCTCAGGAAGCCTGATGGAGGTGTCTTGCTGCTGCTATTGCCACTAGCACCTGTCCAGGCCATGGTGTGTGGATTCCACATGGGCCTAAGCCAACCTGCTGAAGGGAAAAGCCCATCACTCTCCTGGCCTTTGTAACCCAGTTCCCTTCATCTCAGAGCACTGATACCCTGTTCTCTGAGTATCCCGAGAACATGGTATAGGAAAATAGCTTTTTTCAGCTCCATCATCTTCTCATTTGAGTCTTCCTTTCACAAGGCTATAGGCCAGAATCTCTTTGTGAGGGTGAGAGGGTGGGGAAGAAGGGAGTGCAGAGTCAAGGCAAAATCATCTTAGCAAGAGGCAGCTCAGAGCACATGAAACCACTCATCCCTGCCAAGAGCCACCATCTTATTGGACCAAGATGAAAATATTCAGCTCACTCTTCTCATAGTAAGAATTTTTTTCCCCAAGAAGATTTCTTGGTCTTTCTTTGCAGATAGCTCCCTAGAGGATTTATTCTGCCAGTCTCCGTGGACATACCTCTGTTTGAAATACTCAGATGCACAAAACTTGGGTTCAAATTTGGACCCCTGCAACATATGAGCATCAAATGTAACTACTTAAATATGTCCTTAATTGTTTGTCATCTAGGACTATATTTTTGCTTTGTATTGACTATGATAATCTTCTGGTGGGCAGGGCCATTATACCGCGTTAGGTAGATACTTTCATTTTTTAAACCAAATGTCTATGAGTAGCATAATAATTGCAATTTTTTTTTTTTTTATTGTTTCTGGATTAGGAAATGAAAACCAAGAAAGGTCTCAGCTAATGCCTTTTATATCACCTCATAGCCCTTAGCAAGAACCTGAACAAATAGGACTCAATAGATACTCAACAACCTAAATGTGTATTTTATGTTCTAACACAGTCTGTGTTTGTTTTCTTTCCAAGTTGCTCTACAAAGATTCATTGTGAAGCACTGACAGGAAGTAGCCAATAGTGTAGAATAATACAGTATATAACCTTGAGTGTGTCATGGAAATGGCATGAAAAATCATAAAATAGACTTGTGAACATAAAAACATAGAGATGGTTTAAAAGGAAACAGAGGACAAAAGCTTACTTTGAGCCTTTGAGGAAAATTTAGTATCCCTTTTCTGAAAATACAGCCTATTAAATAAATATTAACCATATTATCTATTTTTATTTGATTATTTTCCCAAGTTGAAATCATTTATTCAAATTATTGAATATCAACAAGATCTAACTTTTGATTATTCATTATCTACAATAAAAATGACTTTCTACCATATATTCCAATCTAGAAACTTGAACATCTCTAATATTGTTATTTTACATAAATAATATCTTCTGTCAAAAATATGGATAAGCGAAAAGAACTAAAGCTAAATTATAATTCCAACCACTGAATATTCTTGTATTTAATACTGTACATGGTTTCCTATGCATATAACTTTTTTAAAAACTGGGATCACATTGTACATACTGCTTTGTAACCTGCTTTTCTATTTAAAACTGATTGTAACATATAAGGGTTTAATAAAATATGTTTCTATGACATATTTTAAAGACCTTGGTTGAAGTTGCTTTCCTCTAGAGAGGTTTTTTCATTTTTTCTTGGGGTCCAACAAACTCTAAATTTATTTAAGGTATTTTGGACCACACAGGTAACATGAACCAGGCCATCAAACGATGGGAGCTTTGAGGCTTTGTTCCATCTACCCAGCCTCATGGAAAAGGGAAAGGTTCCTTGTTGTCCCCTTTTTGAAGTTTTCTCTTCTCTTCCCTTGCCTTCATTTCCCTGCCCTTCTCTCTCTCTCTCTTTATTTTGTGATATTATCCCACCTACTCTGATGTGTAGCCCTCTGGGGCCCCGCACTCCATTGTGGTCTCATGCCGGGCTTCCCATTTGGAGTGAACCTTATGTTTTACCCCCTGACCCCACTCCCATCACAAGGCTGAAGCTCAGATATCCAGGGCTCAGCAGAAAACCTCAGGAAAAAAAACTGGCTTTAGCACTCAAATATTCACTAACGTTACTGATTTTACTTTTTTTTTTTTCTTTTGGCCTTTGCATTTTCTTCCTTCTCTGCCAGTTTAGCAATGCAGTTAAAATACACTTAATATTTTATTCAGGATTTGAGTTGTTTTAATCAAAAAGATTGTTCTCTGAATCTGTTCTGCCATATGACAAAAATGAAGGTCGAGAATATTTACTTTGAAGGATTAAAAATATATCATGTATACTTACATTTTTATCCTTCCTAAAATTAATGATCCTTTATTTAATTGAAATATTTATGAAATTATATATTATACAATTTAGGATTCTGCTCCCAGTACCACTTCTGGTCACCAACTAAGATTCTGGTCACCAATTCCAATGTGTGAGTTTTGTTTTTTCCCACGTCAACAAGCAATTCTCTGACACTAGCTGGATGTCCTACAATTTTACTCAATTCTGACACAATTCACCTGGAGAGAGCATCAGATCCCAGTCAGATCTGCCAGGTTAAGTGCTCCATCCCAGGAGACTGTCCCTCACTTCAGATGCCAATTAAAAGTAGTAGGTTTTCAAGTTACCCACAACTTGTGTCCAACTTGGCTACAAATCAGAGGTTCCCATAACCCCCTCCTCAGGTTTTATCAATTTGCTAGAGAAACTCACAGAACTCAGGGGAACACTTACTTATATTTATCAGTTTATTAAAGGATAGGATAAAGGAAACCAACGAATAGCCAGTTGAAGAGATAAGTAGGGTGAGATCTGGGAGAGTCCTGTACTTCTGTTTTCTGTCCCTGTGGCATCACCCTTCCAGTCCAAGGATGTTTTCATCCACCTGGAAGCTTTCTAAACCCCCTCCCACTGGGATTTTTATGGAGGCTTTATCACATAGGCATGGTGGACCATTAACTCCATTTCCAGACCCTGTCCCTCCCTCGAGAAGTGTTGGGGGGAGGGGGCTAAAAGTTCCAAGCTTTTAATCATGGCTTGGTCTTTCTGGTGACCAGCCCCCATCCAGGAGCCCACCCAGCGTCACCTCATTAGAACAAAAGATGCTCCCAGTGCTGTTATCACTTAGGAAATTGTAAGCGTTTTAAGAGTTCTGTGCCAGGAACTGGGGACAGAGACCAATATATATACATTTGCTATTATCTCACACAATTATTAGTGTAATTTCTTTATAAAGTCTACATATATTATAACATCATAGTGTAAATAATAATAATACAGCAACTATATTTTGAATACTTAATGAATTGTCAGACATATCTTTATTTTTAACTAATAGACTTTATGTTTTTGAGATATTTTAGGTTTACAGAAATACTAGTGGAAAGTATAGGGTGTTCCCATATACCCTCTCACCTGCGACCCCTTCCTCCTGTTCCCTATTATTAACACCTTGCATTAGTGTGGTATATTTTATAATTGATGGGTCAATATTAATACATTATTCTTACACATATATCTCTTGACATATGTTTTTGGATCCTTTTAACAACCAGACAGGATAGATATTGTCCCTGTTTCAAAAATAAGGAAACTAAGATTGAGTATTAAATTTGGATTCACTCACAAATGTATAAGAACAAGAGCTTGGACCATTATATTCACTTTTTCTTCTATTTTACCTACTTTGAGTAATCCTGTATTTCAGCTATTCTCTGCCTGATGAAATATATGGTTGGTGTTTCATATTATCAAAAAAATTGCAGTAGGAAATCATTTAGTCCTAAGATCTCACCTTTAGAACTAACACACTTATCTTGTATAACTACTATATTGGGACACCAATTGGTGATTGCCTTTCCCTGTGATTACACCTGCAATGATAATTACTAATACTAATTATTTCATAAATACTCTGAATGTAGTCTAATTTAGTTTTGTTATTATAAGCCTTGCTCTTTATCTAATGGCAATATAGATAAACATGAAAACAACAATGCCCTGCTTCTCCTTTTACAACACATCAAGTCATTCATTTTCTATTAGTAATGAGGATTGTTCTTCTCACAACTTTAACTGTTTTTTGGTAGTTGGTTATGTTTTTGTTTAATAACAACAATAGGTTTTAAACGGCAAAATATATGACCATATCTGTAAATTAGTACTGTCTAAAATGGTGTCTGCAGTAAATCTATGGCTTTTATTTATTTGAAGTCATTTTATACATAAAGATGAATCAAGTACAAGCCATCTATAAAAATAGTGCTTTGTATTGATTTGAATATCAGTATCAGAACTGACTCCATTGTAATGTAAAAATTTTCAATGTTGTTGTTCTTATGGTCAAACATATGTGGCATCTAATTTATTTATTTCAAGTATGCTGTATATTGGTGGAATCCAGATTCTGCCATCCTTCCTCTCAACTCTTTGGTCCAACAGTAATTCTTGCTGAATCTCATGGTATGATATATAATGTATCGCAATACACCTGAAGGAAATGTGCCCAAGTCAAATCTTTGTTTTAGAACAACCATAACTGATTTCCTATAATATTTTAAAATTATTTCAAAAGCATGATACATTCTGTCATATAATTTAAAATTTATTAATATAATTATATATATTGTCTTACAGTCAGTGGACATCCAATACTCAAAAGAGCTAACATCCGGATTGTTGGGAAGCTGGTGGCCAGATCTATGAGAGAAAGGAAAATGAGACAACAGTATTCATCATGAGAAGTAAGATAGTATTTTCAATACAATGTTGTTACCTTAAGAGTTGAACCTAACTACCCAAAGACATAGATTAACGTAGGCCATGGATTAATTCTGTATCAACAGGAAAAAGGACAAGCATTTTTGCACATCCAAAGAACTTCAACAAGTCAGTCTATAATTACTAAATATCTTTGGATGAACCATTCATTGGACCTTTTTTATAAATGACATCTGCTTTATCATAATGAAGTTGAAATCACATAGTATCAAGAATTCCTTTCATTGGACTTAAATTTGTTTTGTTCCAGTACCAATAAATGCCATAAAGAAACGTTAAGATTCTTATTTCTAGAACTTCACATTTTTTTTGGAAATGGTTTCTCAAAATGTGCTTTAAAATATTTTATTAGTGTAGTCATCGTATTATGTTTTCCCTATTCTTATTGCTCACTTTAAAGTGAAAAACTGAAAGTTAATATATAGTATTCCTGAGTTACCTACCTTAGTTCAGAAAAGATTTGAAGCACAGTGGCTAACACCAGTCTCTAAAGAATCTTGAATTTAATTTTATCTATCCGTCATTCATCCATCCATCCATCCAACCATCTATCCAGCATTCATCCCTCTCTCCCTCCCTTCCTCCCTCCATCTATGAATGAGATTGTAGAAATAATAGTAGAGGGAATAGAATCCATGCACAGCACAGTGACTTGATATGAATAAAGAGGCAGGAACTACATGACAGGTGTTCCATTTTCTCAATTCTTGCCCTGATCTATTACCTCTGTAATAGACACTTTGGTTTAAAAAAAAAATCGGACTACTTCATGCACTGTAAATATGGAAGGTACTGGAATGAAATCTTTAGAAAGCTAATTACAAGAATCATGTTAAGTCAGGGCCTCACCAAAACCAGAACCAAGATGGACTAAAAAACATGCTGATACCCTATTCAGAAAATGTTAGCAGTAAAACATTTGATAGGGGAAAAAAGTGATTTCTAGCTAAAATATAGAGGTTAGCTTATCTGTGAAATTAAATGATCTGTATTATCCCAGTTGATAATTGAGAGAGCTTGATTTTAAAGAGAAACATTTTATTTCAGTACTGGAAAAAAGCTGGAAAATGCACAGTTAAATAAAGGGAAAAAAATCACACATGAGTTGAGTCCCAGCATGGTAACAGATCAGAAGCCTGCTCCTTTTTATAGCATTATTAAGATAAAAATTTGGCTAGATTTCTTCCCTCACTATTCAAAAGAATTGGGAGCAAAAGCATAGAATATAATGAAATGCATTTATAAACTAAAACACAAGATTTCCTAATGAGTGTTGTGTAATGAGTGCCACTATTTCAAATGGCAAATGTATTTATAAGAGAAAACAATTAATATAAAAACAATATCAAAATTACCTTATAACAATAAAATATAAAAATTAAGTTATGATTATGACAATTGGGGGCAGGACATAGAAGAAATTTATTTTTCCTTTAAAAAAAAAGTGTGATTGTTCTTGTCTCATATTTTCTAGATTTGACTATTCTTCTTGATTTTTTAGCAAACTGAAGTAGGGCTCCTGAATGTCTTTTAGAGGTGTGATCCTACATTAAGTTCAGTGACATGTCACTCTAGACCTGTAGAAGACAGTGTAAGGTCAGTGAAAAAAGCCTTCACTTTTCAATAGTCAGTTTCAATATAAAAATTGGCAGTTGGTGCTCATCAAAGAACAAGAAATATTGGATATGCTCTAAATGTCCATTGTGTTTTTGAGCCAACTACCTGATGGAAGTCATCACTTATATGTAAATGAACTGTCAATGGCTTGCCACTGTTGGCAATCACTGGACTGTGAAGGGTATGTCTTAATAAGAACTGAAGCTCTTCACAGACTTTGATTTACTGGAAATAAATTAGAAAAGTCCTCTGAGACTACAAAGGACACTTGTTTCAGATAAAACGTCTAGACAGTAGCAATATATTTAGGGCTTTTATTATAGCAAAACTGCAAATTAGAATGGAGTGGTGAGAAAGTTCCTGTGACCCAGCTGAGTTCTAAAACGCTGCTTCTGACTAGAGTAATACAATCTGTAAAATAGCTAAGCCAAATTAAATAAAAGTGCATTAAGAAAAAGAAAGCAGAAACAACAAAAGGTCAAGATTTAGCTTTCTTACATCTTTTAAATGATCTATGTCTTATGTCTTACATTTTCTTATAAATCAATATTTTTCTAAATAAATGCAGCTATTAGAATAGTTGAAAGCCAAACTTCCATGATCCTGCAACATGGACTACTTTTCAGAAAATTCAGATTTAAGGTAATTTTTCCTTGTCGATTAATTCCTTTCCCCAACTTCCATTCTAGAACACAAAATTGAAATACTGAATTTCTTGTAACTATTAATATTTTTATTAATGTTGTTCATAACAAAAATATATTAAATTTGCAAGATGTTTTAGAATTTGCAGTATACTTTCACACAAATGTGAATTACGGAAACTGTGTGTTAAAAATTATAAGACAATCTAAGTGATTTCATGAAGTGGACAGTCTCCATTTGGAGAACTGCAAAATGGGGTGGAAGGCAGGAAACTTTTATAGGATAAAAAAATACAGAAAAAGGAAGAGAAAAATAGAAAATGTCTGATTGACTAGGGCCACACAGGCAACCTTGTTTGGGTGAAAAGGAACACGGAAATAAGTATAGAGCCCAGAGTTGGCCTGGTGTTTGGGGATTGGCTGATGGGATTTACTGTGTTTCTGGTCAAGTGGAACATGTAAGGGACACAGAAGTTATCTAAATTTTGGTTTGCTGATGTGGTACCCTGAGTAGCAGCAGCTCTATCTTGGGCCTATTTCAACAATAGGTAGACCAAATTTTTATATTAACTGCTTTCTCCCAAAGCATATTATGTTCAAAGAAGTATATGATTCCAGGTAGCTTAATAGCTTTGAAAAACAATCCCCCAAATCCCATTAGCTTAAAATAATAACTTCTTTTCTGCTCACTTCACAATCCAATGTGAGCCAGCAGGTACTGCACCATGCACTCTTTTAGACATTCAGACTTTTTTCATCTTAATAGCTTTGACATGCTTTAGAGCCTCTACTGCAGTCTTCACAGCCAGGCAGTAGATAAAAAAGAGAGTGTGGAGAAAGCATAACCACTTCTTAACTACTTCAGTCTGAACTTGGAATATATCACTTTTACTCACATTCTACTAGAGAGAATTTGTTACCTGGTTCCATCTAAACGCAAGGGGCCTAGGAAGTGTAGTCTAGTTTTACATCCTGAAAGAGAATATGCCACTTTAAGGCATAGGGAGTAAATTGCACTCCTCGTTATTTTAGGGAACAGGAAAAATTTCAAATGCCTTCACTTGAATGGTCATCATTCTGGTTTAAAATATTCTTATAAGGAGTCTGGATCAAGATGACAGTGTTGGAAGATCTCGAGCTCACCTCCTCTGATAGCCAACCAAAATTACAGCTACTGATAGAGCAGCTATCTCTAAGAATGATCTGAAGACTAGCAGAAAAGATTTTCCACAACTAAGGATATAAAGAAGGGGCCACAATGAAATGGGTGTGTGAGGGGTGTAGACATGGTCTACTTAAGACCAGACCATCAGCATAATGACTCGCTGCTGGAGGGATAACATAACCATGGAGGTCCTCTCCAAGGAACGAGGGGTCCATGCCCCACATCGGGCTCCCCATCCCAGGGTCCTGAACTGGGAAGACAAGCCTTTAAAAGTCTGGCTTTGAAAGCCAGTGGGGCTTTGGGTCAGGAGAGCCAGAGGGCTTTAGGAAACAAAGACTCCACTCTTAAAGGGTGCATGTAACACCTCACTTGCTCCAAGTCCCAGTGCAGAGGCAGCAGTTTGAAAGGTGCCTGGATCAGACCCATTTAATGATCTTGGAGAGCCTCCTGGTGAGGCAGGAGGTAGCTGGGACTCCCCCTGCGGACTGAGAAGCTGATGGCAGCCAGCTAACAGCATACTCAACAGTGAAAAGCTGAAAGCATTTCCTCTAAGATCAGGATTAAGACAAGGATGCCACTCTGGCCACATTTATTGTTATTTTATTAATATAGTATTGGAAGTCCTAGCCACACAGATAAGAAAAAGAAATAAAGGCATCCAAGTTGGAAAGGAAGATGTAAAACTGTCAATATTTGCAGGTAACATGATACTACTATATATAGAAAATCCTACAGATTTCACAAAAACCTGTTAGAGCTAATCAATGAATTCAGTAAAGTTACAGGGTGCAAAATTAATATACAGAAATCTGGTGCTTTTTCATACACTAATAAAATGTGATCAGATAGAGAAGTTAAGAAAACAATCACATTTACAATTACATCAAAAAGAATAAAATACTATGGAATAACCAAGGAAGTGAAAGACCTATACTCTGAAAACTATAAGACATTGATGAAATAAAATTGCAGATAATACAAATGAATAGAAATATCAATATATACTGTGCTCAGGGACTGGAAGAATTTATAATGTTAAAATGTCTACACTACCCAAGGAGACCTACAGATTCCGTCTTCTCAGGCAAGGGAAACAAAAGGAAAAATAAACAAATAGGACTACATCAAACTTAAAAGCTTTTGCACAGTAAAGGAAACCATCAACAAAACGAAAAGGCAACTTACTGAATGGGAAAACGTATTTGCAACTGATATGTCCAATAAAGGATTAATATCCAAAATATACAAGGAACACATACAATTCAATATCAAAAAAAGCAACCAGATTAAAAAAATGAGCAGAGGACTCGAATAAACATTTTTCCAAAGAAGACATACAGAGGGCCATGAAAAGATGCTCAATATCACTAATTATCAGGGAGATGCAAATCAAAACCACAATGAGATATCACCTCACACCTGTCAGAGTGGCTATTATCAAAAAGACAAGAAATAACAATTGTTAGTAAGGCTGTGGAGAAAAGGAAACCCTTGTACACTGTTGGTGGGAATGTAAATTGCTGCAGCCACCATGAAAAACAGTATGGAGTTTCCTCAAAAAACTAAAAATACAGCTACAATATGACCCTACAATTCCACATCTAGGTATGTATCCAAAGAAGCGAAAACACTAATTTGAAAAGACATATGCATCCCTATGTTTATTGTGGCATTATTCACAATAGTCAAGATATTGAAGCAATCTAAATTTCCATTGGTCTTAACAATATATTTTATGATCCATCTTCTCAAGCAAGGGAAACAAAAGGAAAAATAAACAAATAGGACTATATCAAACTTAAAAGTTTTTGCACAGTAAAGGAAACCATCAACAAAATGAAAAGGCAGCTTACTGAATGGGAAAACATATTTGCAAATGATATATCCAATAAAGGATTAATATATACATATATATATTATATATATAAAATGAAATATTACTCAGGCATAAAAAAGAATGAAATCTTGCCTTTTGCAACAACATGAATGGATCTAGAGTATATTATGATAAGCAAAATAAGTCAGACAAAGACAAATACCATATGATTTCAATTATATGTGGAATCTAAAAATCAAAACAAGTGAACAACAACAAAAAACCCAAAACAGAAACAGACTCGTAGATACAGAGAACAAACTGGTAGTTGCTAGAGGGGAAGGAGGTGGAGGAATGGACGAAATAGATTAAAGGGATTAAGAGATACAAACTTCCAGCCATAAAATAAATCAGTCACAGGGATGTAATGTACGGCATAGGGAATATAGTCAACAACATTGCAATAACTTTGTATGGTGACAGATGGTTACTAGACTTATTGTGGTGATTATTTCATAAAGTATATAAATGTCAAACCACTGTGTGGTATACCTGAAACTAATATAATATTGTAGGTCAACTATACTTCAATAAAAAAATACCAGCAAAAATAATTTATTATAAAAGTATTAAAATAATCTAGTCTTTTTTAGTTTTTTAGCATTTTGATGCTAATTCCCTTCCTCGTACAATTCATCAAGAATCCTGAAACATCTAGCATCAATTTAAAGGGAAACCATTTTTCTTTTTTATTTCTTACATATGTGCTTTTCTTTCTAGAAATTGAAGAACTTTGGGTTTTATTTTTGTTATTCAAATAAATATGTCGAATAAATAATTTTCAGTAATATGTTGATAAGAATCATCTTTTTATATTAAAAAAGCTTATTTCCAGTTTGAGAAGCAGTCTATCAAAAATTAATGCTTGCAGAGCAATAGAGGGAGACTTTTCTATATAAATAATCAAGAAAAGAAAGGATAATAAAATGGTACTAAGGCAAGACTGACTTACCATCTCAGAAGTAATTCTTTTTATTTCAATGGCAAGAATATTGAGGAATTAAAAAATCCCCATTTTTAAAGTATTTTTAAACAACTAAGAGGAAAGAAAAAGAGAAAGCTTAAAGAAACAAAATTCTAAATAGGTAGTTGTGGCCCGCGGGCTGTAGAGCGCAGGCTCAATAGTTGTGGCGCACAGGCTTAGTTGCTCTGCAGCATGTGGGATCTTCCCAGACCAGGGCTCGAACCCGTGTCCCCTGCATTGGCAGGAGGATTCTTAACCACTGCACCACCAGGGAAGCCTGAAACCTGACTTTTATATGCACTGGGAAACCAAAAAATTCGTGTGATTACCTTTATTGCAATATTTGTTTTATTGCGGCTGTCTGGAACCAAACCTGCAATAGCTTCAAGGCATGCCTGTATATCAAATCATCGTGTCATACACTTTATATATATTACATTTTAGTCAATTATACCTCAATAAAGCTGGGAAAAATCCTATTAAAAGCTAGGATATTGCTAAAATAAATGAATGGAGGTTAATTTACTTTTCTATTCCTAAGACAAATGGTAAGAGCTTCCATCTTGATGAGAGTCCTTAGTAAATAAAAGTATGCTCAAATAAAAAAAAATACATTCCCCACTGTAACCGGAGACCAAAAGAAGTTTGCTGTCTCTAGCTGCTGTTGTTGGTACACACTTTGTTTTATCAGTGTTTATTCTGCATGTTGTTCTTTAATGGAAGGCGTAAGATGTATTACTTATGAAAAGTTTTGGGAAAAGGGAGGTGGGTTATTGATGACTGATTTCCTGAATTAAGCTCCTGTTGAATGAAAACTGTTCACTGCACATATAGATCACATACTACCAGATGAAAACTATGATAGAAGCTGGACATACACAGAGGCATGTTACCAAACTAATTCTGGCTTATTTTTAATGTAATTATTAAAATTAATACTTTGTTAAAAAATAAAACAATCTGGGGAAAATGCTAACCAGATTGGAAGCTGGGACAATAGCTATAAGCCAGCACTGTTTTCAAGGAAAACAGAATTGTCTGTTAATGCCTTTAGCAAGGAGCACTTTCAAATTTTCCATAGTCCTTACTACATCTTTTTATTCTGCAAAGTGGTTTTATCAATTAATTTGGGTAGAACTGACATCTTTATAATATTCTCATTCATAATCATGGTAAATTTCATCACTAATTCAGATAAGATAAGGAAAAGTACCCTTAATAGCTCTTAGCTGTTAACTGGCTTGTGACAGTTAGAGGGTGGTGAATATAATGTCACAGAATCCATCAGATAAGGCCCCTGAGACTGTGATGGAGTAAGACTAAAACAAGACCATGACCTAATGACACAGAAGAAAACAAGAGCACCATGTTAGCCACAAAGATGACCACCCATCCCCTTCCCAGCTAACATGAGTGAGTGTTGCTTCTTTGCCAGTTACAGAATGAGCTCCACTCTGTTCCTCACACCTCTTAAAGTTGTTAAGATCTCCAGTAACCTGTAATCGTTAAGCAATTACCTTTGTTTCCTCACATCCTCCAGTCCAGAGCAGTCCCTCACTTCCTTAAGCCCTCCCCAAATCATCCACACAAGCCCAAATCCTATCAGAAGCTCCCCATACACATCCTTATCTTACTGAGATACCCCACTGTTCCCCATGGCATGCAGTTCTCCCTGCTGACTCAAGTAATCTGTAGAATTGATGACAGGTCAATTTGAAGACAGGTGTTCCTGATGGTCTTTGTCTTTTGGACAGTGATACAGGTCTTCTCTGTCCTTAAATAATAATTTGAATTTGGAGATTGTTATGCACTGAATTGTGTCCTCCAAAAGATATGAAGTCTTCACCCCCAGTACCCAGAATGTGACCTTATTTGCAAATAAGATTGTTACAGATGTAATTAGTTAAGATGAGGTCATACAGGTATAGAGTGGAGCCCTGATAGAATATGTGGTCTTTATAAGAAGATGGCCATGGACCATGTGAAGACATAGACACGCAGGGAAAGCACCACAATTAAGATGGAGGCAAAGGTTGGAATACTGCGTCTTCAAATCAAGGAGCCCCTGAGGCTACCAGAAACTGGAAGAGGCAAGGAAAGATCCCTTAGAGGGTTTAAAGAAAGTATAGCCCTGCCAACACCTTGATTTTAGACCTCTAGTCTCCAGATCCATGAGACAAGAAATTTCTGTTGGTTTAAGCCACTCAGCTTCTACTATTTTGTTAAGGCAGCCCTAGGAAATGAATACAGGGCTTACATATTTTTGTAGGTATTTTCCTAGGTACTTTATAATTTTCACTGCTATTAAAATCAGTATCGTTTTCTATTATAATTTTAATTGGTTATTTTGCTGATTTTATATATTTAATATATTAAAATATAAACATTCCTTTTGATTTTATATACTGATCTTTTTTTTTTTTTTTTAATGCAGATTCTGATCCAGTAGATCTTGGGTGGGAACTTGTTATTTATTTATTTATTTTTAATTTATTTATTTTATTTTTGGCTGTGTTGGGTCTTCGTTTCTGTGTGAGGGCTTCCTCTAGTTGCGGCAAGCGGGGGCCACTCTTCATCGCGGTGCACCGGCCTCTCACTATCGTGGCCTCTCTTGTTGCGGAGCACAGGCTCCAGATGCACAGGCTCAGCAGTTGTGGCTCACGGGCCCAGTTGCTCTGCGGCATGTGGGATCTTCCCAGACCAGGGCTCGAACCCATGTACCCTGCATTAGCAGGCAGATTCTCAACTACTGCACCACCAGGGAAGCCCTATATTTACATTTAAAATTTTCTTCAAATGTGGAAAATACTCAGCCATATTGAACAAGTATTGCCTGTCATTACCTCTATTATCAATTTTGGGAAACTTATTATACCTAAGTTTATTGGTGCCTCATAAACCCTTCGTGTCTCTAAATTTCTCTGTTGTGGTTTTTTCTTTCTTTATCTGTCAAAGTGATGTTCTGAAAGAATTCCTCAAGGCTATATTTCAATTCAGTAGTTCTCTCTTTGACTGTCTTTCTAGAGTATTATTTTGTCCATGGAATTAAAACAATTTTTTTTAATAAACATATTTTCATTGCAAAATTTATTCTTTTATATATTCATTTTTTCTTGATTCATACCTGCCTAATTTTACTTCATGGTATGTTTAAAAAAAATGTTTGCTCTCTTCCCTTTTTCTCACTTACAATCATTTGAAAAAATTTATTAGTAAATCCATGTCCTAATTACTGATCTTGTTGATTTGTTCCAAAGTGTTAGTTTTCTACACAGTCCTGTAGAATATAGACCCTTCTTAGTAGGGATTGTTTCAAATTGCTTACTGTTCCTTTTTCCTTTTCTCCCTCTTTTTAAACCATCCCTGTGTATTTTGTGGTTTTGGATTGCCTACCTCGATCGCCATTTCATCCAGTGCAGCATCTGAACTAATAGTGACAGCAGAATATAAATGATCTTAGAGCTATCACAGATCTGGTCATTTACCTAAATGGAGGCTTAACTCCAGTCTACACACACTATGCAGCTTTGTACAATCTACAGCATCAGAAGGCTCCTGAAATCTTTCAGTCTCCCATTACAGATGACCCTACTCCAGCTCCTGTTACCTTTCGAGAAGTAACTCTTAGTCATCTCTGAATATTTCTGGACTTGGAAACCAGCAAGCCTGTAGCTTCAGGCCTTGATTTTTTTCTGAGTTTCTGTTCAATTTGTGGTGCATGGAGACGTTAACCTGTTTTTCAAAGTGTGACTAAGATATATATATATATGTGTGTTTTATATATATAAAAATAACTAATATATATCATTAATATATATACATTATACAAACATCATACATATATATGATATATACATATCATATGACATGTATATATATATGATATGTATATATATGATATATACATATACATATGATATGGTATGTATATATTAATATATGATATGTACATAGCATGTATTAATAAAATTAATATATCACTAATATATATACATCATACAAACATCATTAATATATAAACATCATATGTATAACATATGTACATCATACTCTATGATCTAGAGTAGATAATAGAGTGAAACATTTTTAAAATATTTGCATATAAAAATAGTTTAAAAAGTAACAACTGAAATCTTTTATCTTGCTTTATATCAGAGAACTGTGAGAAAACAAAGAAGAAAAACCAGCAAGTAAAAAAAACTTGAGAAATCACATTTTAGGTGATCAGAACATATTGATAAAATCTCTGTGTTGAAGCAGATCAGGCATTCCTCTTCCCAAAGAGGGTTAGAGACTCTGAAACACAAAGAAGGGTATTGGGAAAGCAAAATAATAGTAATGTTGAGTGCTTACTATGCATCAGGTCCTTGCAGGTAGATGATCTTAATTTTCAAAATTACCCTATGAATATGTTATTATCTTCATGATATGGATGAAGAAATTAATGGGGCTCAGATCATGTAGTTAATACAGGCTGAACTAGTGGAGAAGTTTAGGAGTGCCTGAATCTGAGCTTAATCTGTGCCTAAATTTCTACCCAATTGCCTTCCTATATGGAAAATGTGATTCCCCACACATTAACTACATAATACACATAATAGTGGAAAAAACTTTAAAAAATCCATTAGGCTGAAATATCTTTTCCCCTTCACTGTAGCTAATCCTCCCATATTCCCCAGTCATAACTTTCTCTATCCGACACCTTTTCCCCTTATTTCTCATATTACTGAGAATACATGCACTAACCTGCGGGAAAGAGTATTCGTTCCTTGGCAAATTTAAAATCTCATGAAAACCAAACAAAAAGAAAATCCAGAGGGGATGGTGAGACCAAAAGGCTCAATTTCCTTTAATCACACTTCTGACTCTTTTTAGGTCCTTTAGCAGATGGACTTGGATTTATTTGGGGGATTGTTGAAATCCCAAAAAGATGGGTGCCATCATTCCACAGGGACAGAGCTTAGAGCAAAACAAACGTCTTCCTAGGAACTGAAAATGTCAACAGGATAAGCTTAAAAATCAATCTGCTAGTTCACAGAAAGGATCAGAAAAAGTGTAAAGTGATCACAGATGCTCAATTTTCAGAGCAGACATGGTGTGGTGCAAAAGAAGAAGGAGTACACATACTAACCATCAAAATTCAGTATTTCTCCAGATTAAGGAAGCAGTTATTTTGGGGAGGCAAGGCTAGGGTATATCCCTCAAGACAAAAACTAAGAAATGTTCACTTGTCTGGCATAGAGGTAAAAGAAATAGAACAATACTAATAACAGCAACAGCAAATATGTACGGAGTGTTTGCCATGTGTCAGGCATTGTTCTGAGCAAATTTAGAGTTTCATGAAAACCAAACAAAAAGAAAATCCACAGGGAATGGTGAGACCAAAAGGCCCAATTTCCTTTAATCCTTTTAACCCTAACCCTAATATGGAGATCATTGGAGCAGCAGCTAGTGAACTTTACCATTTACCCTGAGGGTGGGTGCTATTTATATAACGTCTCATTTAAACCTCACAATAATCTATGTGAGCTACGTATTATTATTCCCATTTTGTGGATATATAATTGATATTTAGGGAGGACAGTAAATGAAAGAGTCTGGACTTCAAATCCATCTGGGCTTTTTGAGTTTCATGGTTGCCACAGATCAAAGTTTCTCAACCTCAGTATATGGGGCCAGATAATTTTTTGTTGTAGAGAGTTGTTCTGTGCTTTGTAGGATGTTTAGCATCATCTTTGTCTTCTACCTAATAGATGCCAGTAGTACTTCCATAGTCGTGAAAACCAAAAATGTCTCTAAACATTGCTAAATATCCCTTGGGGAGCTAAATTGCCCCCATTTGAGAACCACCGCTCAAATCAATTCATCGCAAACAAGAGCAGAATTAGGTAAAAATTAAACCTGCCAAGAATTATGGGCAGGTTTGAAGCTTATTATATATTATACACTTTGCTTGGCTTAGAATGTAAAGTGTTTCAATCATGCCTAATGAAGATCCATGTGCATTTGCTACAGACACTCAAAAGAAAATGACTTTACACCAAAAGTATTCACTTAGCTGGCTGGAGAGTCACAAAAAGTCAGGACATAATATAATACAGTAGAAAAAGAACAGGCTTTGGAGTTTGATGAACTTGGGGTTTGAATATAGATAGGTCTTTTATTTATAGTCCTATTTGAATCATCTAGGGAAAAATTACTTACACTTACCAAGCTTCCATATCTTTGTCTCCAAAGTAGAAATTTTACTCTTTTCTACAAGGTTTTTAGAGGCCTATATGTGAACATGAATGTATCTGATATAGAGTATAGTAAATTGTAACATTTGACATAAGTGACACCAAAATAACATGCAAGTAATTGTTCCATTTATGTTAAAAGAAACTGACTTATAACCAAGAACATACATGAGCCTGCTTCCACATGTCATAACTGCCAAGATGAAGAATGATATTCTCATCAGATACTGTGTAACAAACCCTAACTAACAAATTCCAAACCAGAACTGCTGTTGTGTATCAGGAACATTGGCCAAGTTCCTCTAGGTGATATATGATTCTATAAGCAGAGTTCACAACAGACAATTGTGACTTTGAGAACAAGAAGCAAGGACATGGTGTCACCAAGAACTTGGGAAAGAGGCATCAAAGTTGGCTTTTGAGAGTTAAAGTGTAAAATCACAGTGGATCAGAGCACAGATGGGCAAAATCATTTTATAGACCAAATGATTCCCAGACCAGCAAGACAAAAACATAACCTGACTAACCGTACTGGCAAGTCTAGGAAAACACTGTGCCACACCTTTAGGAAGTGGGGAAGGACTCTGAAAGCCAGAGAAGCACAGAAGGAGAATCATTTTGGTAATGCCACTCAAGTCTGCCCTGGGCAGAGAAAACTTGGCACCAGCAAACACCAGGAACTTTGGACTTATTAGCAAGGTTATTTTTGGAGAAGGTTGCATAATTCCATCAACATAGTTTGTTCATTCAACAAATATTTATTGGGTTTCTACTATGTATCAGACACTCTTCAACACAACATTGAATAATAAAGATAAGTCTCTGCTTTCAGATATTACATTCTAGTGTAGAAGATAGACATTTAAAAATGATGAAATATGTGGTAAAATGTGCTATGGAAAAAAAAAAGTACAAGGATAGACACAGAAGTGCTATTTTTGATGAGTTATCAGCAAAAATCTCTCTGAGGTGACTTTTGAATGGAGACCTGAAGGATGGGAAGGAGTAAACCATCTAAATATCTAAAAGAAGAGAAAACTAGACAGAGGGAATAACACATGTCAAAATCCTCAGGCAGGAGCAGGCTGAGGAGGGCTAGAGGAAGAGCAAGGAGACAAGATAGGATGAAATGCACTGGGGAGTAGATATGAAGTCAGACAGACATCAGATATTACCAGCCAGATTATGCAGAACCTTATGGGCCATGATTAGGTTTTTAAGATTTAATTTAAATGGACAGGAAGCCATTAGAAGGTTTTGAACAGAAGAATGTCATGATATAATATATGCTTTTAAAGACTCAGTCGGTGGTGATTGGAGAATAGATCATGGAAAGCAGATAAAGGTGGAAGCATGGAGAATAGTCAGGAGTCTATTGCAATAATCCAGGTGAAGAATAATAATCTTGGATTTGTGTGGTAACCGTGAAAGTGATATGAAGCAGTCAGATACCAGATAATTTATGAAGTTGGAGGCTGCAGGACTTGCTGGCAGATTAGATGAGGGGTGTGAGAAAAAAAGAGGAGCTAAGAAGGACTCCAAGAATTTGTGCTTGATCACTGGCTCAAGAGAACTGTACTTAGTTGATATGGGATATCCTGAAGGGGAGGTGTGCACATCTAAAGAGTAGTTTAAATTTGAAATGCCTAGTAGACTTCAGAGAGTAAAGCAGGCTATTATTGGAAATGCAAATCTAGAGTTCATGGGGAAGGGTTGGGCTAAAGATATATATTTAGGGTCTTCAGTATGAAGATGATAGTTAAACTATTGGATTGGATGAGATGCCTAGGATGAGTGCATAGAAAAGAAACCAGAAGTGTGGACAAGCCCTAGATTATTCCAATGTTCAAAGGCCAAGAAATTAGAAAAAAAGAAAAAGATCTAGCTGAAAGGGATTCAAAAAATGTAACAATTTAAGCATCAACACAAATGATGAAAGCAGTGAATTGAATAAACCCATTGATCAACCTATTGAATACAATATGAATCCATGACTTCACACTGTTATGAAATATGATTCCCCAAATAAATGGGGGAAAAGAGGAAACTTTGCCTTATGGTGAGTAGGATGCCAACAAATGTAGCTGAAGCTAGAAAGTCACCATTTTGCAATCCTGATTGTAATAACTGACTAAGACAAGAATCATCAGCAGGTGGCCTAGACTAGAGGCTGTAAGTTAATGAGAAGCAGAATTTATCCAGAGCCTCAAAGTATCTCCTCATTAATTACATATTAATTGTAAATGGAAAAGTAGTAACTTTACAGGGAGAAACCCAGAGGACATCACTCTAACCAAATGATCAGAGATAATCTTACCATTAGTGGGACAAACCAAGCCAACACTGTGTGCCTCCTGATGAAGATGTGCTGAAGAGACACAGTGTCCTGTATGTGTTATTCCTACCCAACATGCAAACCTGAATCTAATCATGAGGAAGACTCATTCTACAAAATAATTGTCTGATATTCTTCCAAAAGTCAATGTCATGGAAACAAATATAGCCTGAGGCACTTGAGATTAAAGGTGACATCATTGGGAAATGCAGTCATGATCCTGGATTGGATCCCAGACTAGAAAAAAGAAAATCCTATAAAGGATATTATTGGGGCAATTGGTAAGATTTGATTAATTCTAATAATGGAGAATACTGATAGTATCACAATGTTACATTTTCTGATTTTGATTATTGTACTATAATTATATTAAATGATGTCCTACTTCTGAAGAAATACACAGAGAAGTAAAGGAGTCAAGAGATCTGAGGGCTCTAATCTATGCTCAAAATGTTCAGGGGAAAAGATGAATGACTGAAACAGAAAATGATACAGTGTGGCAAAATGTTAGCAGTTGGTGAATCTGGGTGAAGGGTCTATGGAAGTTCTTTGTACAATCCCTGCAACTTTTCTCTGACTATAAAGTTATTTCAAAATAAAAGCTAAAAAAAAAATCTTTAAGAACCAGTGTGGTGTTGGAAAACCAAAGGAATATGGTACTGGGCACATTATGGCTAGAAAACAAGTGAAGGAATGTTTCAAAGAGGAGGATGTCATCAACGATGTTTTACGTGGTTGTACACTGCTGAAAGATCAAGTTAGTGTGGACTGAGAAATGACCACTGGATTTGGCAACATGGAAGGCTAAGGAGTCAGTTCAAGAAAGAATGGAAGTTTCTGCTGTACAGCAAAGTCAGTTATACATACACATATATCCACTCTTTTTTAGATTCTATTCCCATATAGGTCATTACGGAGTACTGAATAGAGTTCCCTGTGCTTTAACACAACATTGTAAATCAACTATACGTCAATAAAAAAAATTTTTTTAACTTTTCTTATGCAGAAATTTTCTTTCAAGTGTTAGATGATCAGCTAGTGTCAGAGGTTGAATTGTGTTCCCTCAGAATTCGTATGTCAAAGTCCTAACCTCCAGCACCTCAGAATGTGACCTTATTTGTAGAAAAAGTTTATAAAATGGCAAACAAGCTAAAGGGAGGTCAATAGGGTGAGCCCTAATCCAATATGACTGACTGGTGTCATCAAAAAAGGGAGAATTTGGACACATAGATCCTCATAGACTGAAAAGTATGTGAAGAGACACAGAAAGAAGTCAGTGTCTATAAGCCAAGGAGAGGCCTAGGATAGGTCCTTCCCTCATAGCCCTCAGAAGAAACCAACCCTGATAACACCTTGATTTTGGACTTTTAGCCTCCAAAACTGTGAGATAATAAATTTCTGTTATTTAAGTCAAAAAGAAAAGAAAGAAAGAATGGAAAGATGGGAGAGAGCAAGCAGAGACAGCATTACAGGAAACGCTTCTGAAGAGTTTGTTAGGGATTGAGAGCAGAGCCATGGGGTAATGACAGGAGGGAGATACATAGTCAAGGAAGCCTATTGTTTGTTTGTTTTTTATTAGTTCTCTATTTTATACATATTAGTGTATACATGTCAATCCCAATCTACCAATTCATCCCACCACCCAACCCCCCACTTTCCCCCCTTGGTGTCCATACATTTGTTCTCTACATCTGTGTCTCTATTTCTGCCTTGCAAACCGGTTCATCTATAGCATTGAAGGAAGCCTATTGTTAAACACTGGATTGAAATAGTGTATTTCCACTACACTGCTCTTGGTCTGATTTCTGCTTTCCAAGGAAAACTTCTAATTTGTATTTGGCTTGCATGTAGATCTACATGCCAGGATTCAAATACTTTGGTTTCATTACAGAGATTATTCACTGTAAATTAATGAATTGGCATTTCAGTTTTATACATGAACTGGTTAATATGAGTCTGTCCTTGAGAGATGAACGAAATGTTTCTGCCATACACAATTTGGGGACAAGGAGGGGATATGTCTAATTTTGCAGAGTTCATTCAAACTGTGTTGAGTTTTGAAAGGACGATAAGTCAGTTATATACATTATATAGCATTAGAGTCAGTTCTACTTGTTCTGCACTATTGTAAAAACAACTTTTCAAGAAAAAAGAAAAATCTACCACTTACCATAATTAAATCTTAGTAATTGTGACTCTCAAATATTTTAACCATAAAAAGCGTATATGTGAGCATGAAAATTAGATGGTTTTTCCTTGCACCGTGGAGACTCAGGGGTCCTGAATGTCTCCCCATGAACCCTCTTGTGACACCATCTGCCTAACCTTATCCTTTGGCAGTGCCAATCCAGCTTTACCTTGAGGCTAAAATTTCAGGATTATTTTTCCACTCTAGCCATAAGGCACTTGAAACATCTTGCAAAACCTCACTTGAAACTTTCTGTAGTAAAGATTTCAAAAGAAACCTCACTGTTTTGTTTTGTTTTATTTAACGAAGAGAAACCTCTAGCAACACCGTAGTAAGTTTACTTTGTGTAATTGTATGATGTTCTTGTCCTACTGGATTAATTGATTTTAGGATGATCTAGTCATCTAAAAGAAAAACCTAAGTAAACTCAAGAAAATAATTCCCTACTATTCATTGAAAATTTACCACGTGCGAAGATTCCACTGGAAGCTTTACCTATCTCATTACTCCTCACAAAAATCCTATGGGTTAGGCCGTTATTATCGCATTACAAGAAATGAGGCAATTGTAGCTTAAAGTACCCAAAGCAGGATTTGAATTGAGGTTGGGCTGGCCCCCAAAGCTTCTGCTTTTTCCACTATGTGCATTGCTTCCCTGCCATAATCATCTGCTTATCCACTGCTTCATCTAATCTGATTTTACTTCCTTATTCTTGCTTCTTGTGAATATCCACTGAGATTTTTATATTCAAGGAGACATAGTCTAAGATTCTAATACTTTACATTTTTAAATGGTCTTTAAACCTGAATCTGCAGAAATTTGAGGGAAAGACAGTTGAAAGTGTTCAGTCAAAGGAATATACTGAAAAGGGAATCAAAGCTAAGATAAAATTGCTGTGGTGTGTAGTGTCTTCCACTGGCCACTCGCCTTCTCAGCAATATTGAGTTAATAGTGCTTCCGTGCAGATGCAGATGAGTTGGACATTATTTGTAACATCTACCTGATTTTTAGAAAATAGTCTATAATTAGCAAGTACTAGCATTCTGTATACCATGACAAACACATCAAATCCTAATATACCTTTTCAATAAGGAAAATAATAGCTAGAAATATAGTTACTAAAAATGGATGGTGACCTAGAATCATATTCATTTTTCCCCTTGTTAATAGTATCTAAGCTCCATAGTCACAGTATATTAACTCGTGCATTTTCAGCTTCTCTACTGGGGATAACAAAAGCTCAACAGATTCTCTGCTTCAATTAGCAAATTTTATTTTTATAAAAAAGAAAATGTTAGAAAAATTTCATCTTACAATTAACTCTTGCTGAGAGGATATAAAGCTATTGGTAGACTTCTCTAAGCAACGCTTTTTACTCAATATATATTTTCTAATGTACTCTTTTTCCCATGGGAAGAACTTAATTACCAGAAGGCATCACTGTGAAGACATAAAAGAAAAAAATGCATTTATAATTGGATTAAAGAAAAGTCCACTGGGATGAAATGACATTGTCATTGCCATATATACATTTCTGTTTGTATTTGGTCAAATATGTTTCCATTTGAATTTAAGTGACAAAAAGTGGTCGAATCTTATGAATGAGGTTTTTAGATATGGACACAATAAGAATTACTGATAGTTAAAACAAAACTGGGCTTATATGATTTTTAAGTTACATACGTAACAGACTAAGGCAGACTTGTGTTGACTACTTTGTAAACTTCCATTTTTCTGTTGTGTTTTAAATAACACCTTACTCATCTGAAAATATTAATGTAGCTTTCAAAGATGATTAATTATTATTTAAGAAAAGCTTATACACTGAAAATGTAAAATTCAGAATTATATAAGATATAAAATCCTTATAGTCTCCTGATTTCTTATTTTTCTATAACTACTTTGCCCAATCTGAAATTATTATGATAGCTTTGTCATAGTAATTAATATAAATACAATGATTTGAGACATTTTAAAAACATGCCGTAAATGAACTGAGTAATCTTTTATTGGAAAGTGTGGTCAATTAACTTAAATTTAACAAATGTTTATTAAGCATCTACTATGCACTGTCCACAGTTCTAGGCACTGGGAATAGGCAAGTGAGCAAAAGACAACACTCCTTATTACTGTGGAGCTTACATTACAGTAAGAGGAGATAGTCAAGTGAAAAAAAATGTACTAAAAAGTGAACTTTAGAGTATTCAAAAAATAATACATGCTATAGACCAAATTAAAAGTGCAGCCCATTGGGTGAGGACAATACTCACTTGTGTGATCAGATACACCTCATTTAGAAGGTGACATTGAGCATGTTTTAAAATGGTAAGACATTTCTGCAGACGTGTGGGTTCTCGCATTCTGGGTCGAGGCAACAGGTAGGTCCAAGGCCGGGAGACAGAAGCGTGCTGGCATGGGTGGGTACAGTAAGGAGGCCAGCAGGGCTGCACTGAAGCAGACAGTGGGTGAGGAGGCTGGGGGTGTGTGTCTTGGGGGTGGAGGCAGGATCATGGAGGGACCATCATGAGAATTTGACTTTTACCCCTAGTGAAACGGGAGCCATTACAGGATATTGAACAGAATAGTGACATGGCCTGACTCACAGTTCAAGAGGATCACTGTGGGTGCAGAGAAGAGCATGGACCATGGAGATACAAGGGCAGAGGCAGCAAGACGAGTTAGGAGGCCACAGCTGTCCTCAGAGAAGAGGTTCGGGCAGTGACATGGAGCGGTCAAAGTCATCAGGCCCTAGCAGACTTACTAATGAGCACTGTGTTCCCTTATGAGGGACAATAGAGCAGGAGGTTATAATTTTGTGAAAACAAAAGCTAGTCACATGAAATAATTTTTTAAATACCATGTAACTAATGATAAAGCATGAAATAGCACTCGTTTTGGGGGATGTGTATGTGTGATAGGATGGGAGGTAAATGAACAAATATGTAATGTCCACTGGGTACCAGTCCCAGTTCTGTCATAACTAATGGAGTGATTTGGGGCAAATTATTTAACCTCTCTGGGCCTCATTTTCTCTTCATGTAAAATATTGGGTTTAGCTCAGTTGATCTCTAAGATGCCTACTATTTTAAATGTTTTATAATATATGTTCTAAATTAATTTGTGTAACATTTATTTATTATTGAATAAATTTGGCTTGTAACATTCTGTAAGTTTAAGGTACACCATGTTACTAGGATACATTTATATATCTTTTTTTTTTTTTTTAAACATCTTTATTGAAGTATAATTGCCTTACAATGGTGTGTTACCTTCTGCTTTATAACAAAGTGGATCAGTTATACATATACAATATGTTCCCATTTCTCTTCCCTCTTGCATCTCCCTCCCTCCCACCCTCCCCATCCCACCCCTCTAGGTGGTCACAAAGCACCGAGCTGATCTCCCTGTGCTAAGCGGCTGCTTCCCACTAGCTATCTATTTTACATTTGGTAGTGTATATATGTCCATGACACTCTCTTACCCTGTCACATCTCACCCCACCCCCTCCCCATATCCTCAAGTCCATTCTCTGGTAGGTCTGTGTCTTTATTCCCGTCTTGCCACTAGGTTCTTCATGGCCTTTTCTTTTTTTCCTTAGATTCCGTATATATGTGTTAGCATACTGTATTTGTTTTTCTCTTTCTGACTTACTTCACTCTGTATGACAGACTCTAACTCCATCCACCTCATTACAAATACCTCCATTTCATTTCTTTTTATGGCTGAGTAATATTCCATTGTATATATGTGCCACATCTTCTTTATCCATTCATCTGTCGATGGACATTTAGGTTGCTTCCATGTCCTGGCTATTGTAAATAGAGCTGCAATGAACATTTTGGTACATGACTCTTTTTGGCCTATGGTTTTCTCAGGGTATATGCCCAGTAGTGGGATTGCTGGGTCGTATGGTAGTTCTATTTGTAGTTTTTTAAGGAACCTCCATACTGTTCTCCATAGTGGCTGTATCAATTTACATTCCCACCAACAGTGCAAGAGTGTTCCCTTTCCTCCACACCCTCTCCAGCATTTATTGTTTCTAGATTTTTTGATGATGGCCATTCTGACCAGTGTGAGATGATATCTCATTGTAGTTTTGATTTGCATTTCTCTAATGATTAATGATGTTGAGCATTCTTTCATGTGTCTGTTGGAAATCTGTATATCTTCTTTGGAGAAATGTCTATTTAGGTCTTCTGCCCATTTTTCGATTGGGTTGTTCGTTTTTTTGTTATTGAGCTGCATGAGCTGCTTGTAAATCTTGGAGATTAATCCTTTGTCAGTTGCTTCATTTGCAAATATTTTCTCCCATTCTGACGGTTGTTTTTTGGTCTTGTTTATGGTTTCCTTTGCTGTGCAAAAGCTTTTAAGTTTCATTAGGTCCCATTTGTTTATTTGTGTTCTTATTTCCATTTCTCTGGGAGCTGGGTCAAAAAGAATCTTGCTGTGATGTATGTCATAGAGTGTTCTGCCTATGTTTTCCTCTAAGAGTTTGATAGTGTCTGCCCTTACACTTAGGTCTTTAATCCATTTTGAGTTTATTTTTGTGCATGGTGTCAGGGAGTGTTCTAATTTCATACTTTTACATGTACGTGCCCAATTTTCCCAGCACCACTTATTGAAGAGGCTGTCTTTTCTCCACTGTATATGCTTGCCTCCTTTATCAAAGATAAGGTGACCATATGTGTGTGGGTTTATCTCTGGGCTTTCTATCCTGTTCCATTGATCTATATTTCTGTTTTTGTGCCAGTACCAAACTGTCTTGATTACTGAAGCTTTGTAATATAGTCTGAAGTCAGGGAGCCTGATTCCCCCGGCTCCATTTTTCGTTCTCAAGATTGCTTTGGCTATTCGGGGTCTTTTGTGTTTCCATACAAATTGTGAAATTTTTTGTTCTAGTTCTGTGAAAAATGCCAGTGGTAGTTTGATAGGGATTGCATTGAATCTGTAGATTGCTTTGGGTAGTAGAGTCATTTTCACAATGTTGATTCTTCCAATCCAGGAACATGGTATATCTTTCCATCTATTTGTATCATCTTTAATTTCTTTCATCAGTGTCTTATAATTTTCTGCATACAGGTCTTTTGTCTCCTTAGGTAGGTTTATTCCTAGATATTTTATTCTTTTTGTTGCAATGGTAAACGGGAGTGTTTTCTTAATTTCACTTTCAGATTTTTCGTCATTAGTGTATAGAAATGCAAGAGATTTCTGTGCATTAATTTTGTATCCTGCTACTTTACCAAATTCATTGATTAGCTCTAGGAGTTTTCTGGTAGCATCTTTAGGATTCTCTATGTATAATATCATGTCATCTGCAAATAGTGACAGCTTTACTTCTTCTTTTCCAATTTGGATTCCTTTTATTTCTTTGTCTTCTCTGATTGCTGTGGCTAACACTTCCAAAACTATGTTGAATAATAGTGGTGAGAGTGGGCAACTTTGTCTTGTTCCTGATCCTAGTGGAAATGGTTTCAGTTTTTCACCATTGAGGACAATGTTGGCTGTGGGTTTGTCATATATGGCCTTTATTGTGTTGAGGAAAGTTCCCTCTATGCCTACTTTCTGCAGGGCTTTTATCATAATTGGGTGTTGAATTTAGTCGAAAGCTTTCTCTGCATCTATTGAGATGATCATATGGTTTTTCTCCTTCAATTTGTTAATATGGTGTATCACATTGATTGATTTGCGTATATTGAAGAATCCTTGCATTCCTGGGATAAACCCCACTTGATCATGGTGTATGATCCTTTTAATGTGCTGTTGGATTCTGTTTGCTAGTATTTTTTTGAGGATTTTTGCATCTATGTTCATCAGTGATATTGGCCTGTAGTTTTCTTTCTTTGTGACATCTTTGTCTGGTTTTGGTATCAGGGTGATGGTGGCCTCATAGAATGAGTTTGGGAGTGTTCCTCCCTCTGCAATATTTTGGAAGAGTTTGAGAAGGATAGGTGTTAGCTCTTCTCTAAATGTTTGATAGAATTCACCTGTGAAGCCATCTGGTCCTGGGCTTTTGTTTGTTGGAAGGTTTTTAATCACAGTTTCAATTTCAGTGCTTGTGATTGGTCTGTTCATATTTTCTATTTCTTCCTGGTTCAGTCTCGGCAGTTTGTGCATTTCTAAGAATCTGTCCATTTCTTCCAGGTTGTCCATTTTATTGGCATAGAGTTGCTTGTAGTAATCTCTCATTATCTTTTGTATTTCTGCAGTGTCAGTGGTTACTTCTCCTTTTTCATTTCTAATTCTATTGATTTGAGTCTTCTCCCTTTTTCTCTTGATGAGTCTGGCTAATGGTTTATCAATTTTGTTTATCTTCTCAAAGAACCAGCTTTTAGTTTCATTGATTTTTGCTATTGTTTCCTTCATTTCCTTTTCATTTATTTCTGACCTGATCTTTATAATTTCTTTCCTTCTGCTAGCTTTGGGGTTTTTTTGTTCTTCTTTCTCTAATTGCTTTAGGTGCAAGGTTAGGTTGTTTATTCGAGATGTTTCCTGTTTCTTGAGGTAGGCTTCTATTGCTATAAACTTCCCTCTTAGCACTGCTTTTGCTGCGTCCCATAGGTTTTGGGTCGTCGTATCTCCATTGTCATTTGTTTCTAGGTATTTTTTGATTTCCCCTTTGATTTCTTCAGTGATCACTTCGTTATTAAGTAGTGTATTGTGTAGCCTCCATGTGTTTGTATTTTTTACAGATCTTTTCCTGTAATTGATATCTAGTCTCATAGCATTGTGGTCGGAAAAGATACTTGATACGATTTCAATTTTCTTAAATTTACCAAGGCTTGATTTGTGACCCAAGATATGATCTATCCTGGAGAATGTTCCATGAGCACTTGAGAAAAATGTGTATTCTGTTGTTTTTGGGTGGAATGTCCTAGAAATATCAATTAAGTCCATCTTGTTTAATGTATCATTTAAAGCTTGTGTTTCCTTATTTATTTTCATTTTGGATAATCTGTCCATTGGTGAAAGTGGGGTGTTAAAGTCCCCTACTATGATTGTGTTGCTGTCGATTTCCCCTTTAATGGCTGTTAGTATTTGCCTTATGTATTGAGGTGCTCCTATGTTGGGTGCATAAATATTTACAATTGTTATACCTTCCTCTTGGATCGATCCCTTGATCATTATGTAGTGTCCTTCTTTGTCTCTTGTAATAGTCTTTATTTTAAAGTCTATTTTGTCTGATATGAGAATTGCTACTCCAGCTTTCTTTTGATTTCCATTTGCATAGAATATCTTTTTCCATCCCCTCACTTTCAGTCTGTATGTGTCTCTAGGTCTGAAGTGGGTCTCTTGTAGACAGCATATATATGGGTCTTGTTTTTGTATCCATTCAGCCAGCCTGTGTCTTTTGGTGGGAGCATTTAATCCATTTACATTCAAGGTAATTATCGATATGTATGTTCCTATTCCCATTTTCTTAAATGTTTTGGGTTTGTTATTGTAGGTCTTTTCCTTCTCTTGTGTTTCCTGCTGAGAGAAGTTCCTTTAGCATTTGTTGTAAAGCTGGTTTGGTGGTGCTGAACTCTCTCAGCTTTTGCTTGTCTGTAAAGGTTTTAATTTCTCCATCACATCTGAATGAGATCCTTGCTGGGTAGAGTAATCTTGGTTGTAGGTTTTTCTCCTTCATCACTTTAAGTATATCCTGCCACTCCCTTCTGACTTGCAGAGTTTCTGCTGAAAGATCAGATGTTAACCTTATGGGGATTCCCTTGTGTGTTATTTGTGTTTTTTTCCCTTGCTGCCTTTAATATGTTTTCCTTATATTTAATTTTTGACAGTTTGATTAATATGTGTCTTGGCGTGTTTCTCCTTGGGTTTATCCTGTATGGGACTCTCTGTGCTTCTAGGACTTGATTACCTATTTCCTTTCCCATATTAGGGAAGTTTTCAACTATAATCTCTTCAAATATTTTCTCAGTCCCTTTCTTTTGCTCTTCTTCTTCTGGGACCCCTATAATTCGAATGTTGGTGTGTTTAATGTTGTCCCAGAGGTCTCTGAGACTGTCCTCAGTTCTTTTCATTCTTTTTTCTTTATCCTGCTCTGCAGTAGTTATTTCCACCATTTTATCTTCCAGGTCACTTATCCTTTCTTCTGCCTCAGTTATTCTGCTATTGATCCCATCTAGAGTATTTTTAATTTCATTTATTGTGTTTTTCATCATTGCTTGGTTCCTCTTTAGTTCTTCTACGTCCTTGTTAAATGTTTCTTGCATTTTGTCTATTCTATTTCCAAGATTTTGGATCATCCTTACTATCATTATTCTGAATTCTTTTTCAGGTAGACTACCTATTTCCTCTTCATTTGTTAAGTCTAGTGTGTTTTGACCCTGCTCCTTCATCTGCTGTGTGTTTTTCTGTCATCTCATTTTGCTTATCTTACTGTGTTTGGGGTCTCCTTATCACAGGTTGCAGGTTCGTAGTTCCCGTTGTTTTTGGTATCTGTCCCCAGTGGCTAAGGTTGGTTCAGTGGGTTGTGTAGGCTTCCTGGTGGAGGGAACTAGTGCCTGAGCTCTGGTGGATGAGGCTGGATCTTGTCTTTCTGGTGGGCACGTCCACGTCTGGTGGTGTATTTTGGGGTGTCTGTGGCCTTATTATGATTTTAGGCAGCCTCTCTGCTAATGGATGGGGCTGTGTTCCTGTCTTGCTAGTTGTTTGGCATAGGGTGTTCAGCACTGTAGCTTGCTGGTCATTGAGTGATGCTGGGTCTTGATGTTGAGATGGAGATCTCTGAGAGATTTTTGCCGTTTGGTATTACGTGGAGCTGGGAGGTCTCTTGTGGACCAGTGTCCTGAAGTTGGCTCTCCCACCTCCGAGGTACGGCCCTGATGCCTGGCTGAAGCACCAAGAGCCTTTTGTCCACATGGCTCAGAGTAAAAGGGAGAAAAAATTGAAAGAAAGAAAGAAAGAAAGAGGCTATAATATAGTGAAGTAAAATAAAGCTATTATAAAGCAAAGCTATACAGCCAAAATCTCCCCCAGAAGCATATACATATACACTCACAAAAAAAAAGGAAAAGGGGAAAAATTAATATATCCTGCTCCCAAAGTCCACTTCCTGAATTTGGGATGATTCGTTGTCTATTCAGGTATTCAACAGATGCAGGCGCATCAAGTTGTTTGTGGAGTTTTAATCCGCTGCTTCTGAGGCTGCTGGGAGAGATTTCCCCTCCTCGTCTCTGTTCGCACAGCTCCTGGGGATCAGCTTTGGATTTGGACCCGCCTCTGCGTGTAGGTCGCCTGAGGGCGTCTGTTCCCCACCCAGACAGGACGGGGTTAAAGGAACAGCTGCTTTGGGGGCTCTGGCTCACCCAGGCCGCGGGGAGGGAGGGGCACAGAGGAGGCGGGGCGAGCCTGCGGCGTCAGAGGCCGGCGTGACGTTGCACCAGCCTGAGGTGCGCAGTGCGTTCTCCCGGGGAAGTTGTCCCTGGATCACGGGACCCTGGCAGTGGCGGGCTGCACGGGCTCCCAGGAGGGGCGGTGTGGAGAGTGACCTGTGCTCGCACACAGGCTTTTTGGAGGTGGCAGCAGCAGCCCCAGGGTCTCACGCTCGTCTCTGGGGTCCGCGCTGATCGCCGCGGCTCGCGCCAGTCTCTGGATTTCGTTTAGGCGGCACTCTGAATCCCCTCTCCTTGCGCGCCGCAAAACAAAGAGGCAAGAAAAAGTCTCTTGCCTCTTCGGCAGCTGCAGACTTTTTCCCGGACTCTCTCCCGGCTAGCTGTGGTGCACTAACCCCTTCAGGCTGTGTTCACGCCGCCAACCCCAGTCCTCTCCCTGCGACCGAAGCCTGAGCCTCAGCTCCCAGCCCCGCCCGCCCCAGCGGCTGAGCAGACAAGCCTCTCGGGCTGGTGAGTGCTGGTCAGCGCCGACCCTCCGTGCGGGAAGTGTGGGAATCTCTCCGCTTTGTCCTCCACACCCCTGTGGCTGCGCTCTCCTCCGTGGCTCCGAAGCTTCCCCCCTCTGCCACCCGCAGTCTCTGCCCACGAAGGGGCTTCCTAGTGCGTGGAAATCTTTCCTCCTTCACAGCTCCCTCCCACTGGTGCAGGTGCCGTCCCTATTCTTTTGTCTCTGTTATTTCTTTTTTCTTTTGCCCTACCCAAGTACGGGGGGAGTTTCTTGCCTTTTGGGAGGTCTGACGTTTTCTGCCAGCGTTCAGTGGGTGTTCTGTAGGAGCAGTTCCACGTGTAGATGTATTTCTACTGTATCTGTGGGAAGGAAGGTGATCTCCGCGTCTTACTCTTCCGCCATATTCTCTCCCTCCACATTTATATATCTTGATATGGTTGCCAATGTAGTGATATTTATTGCCTTCCACAGTTATAGTGCAATATTATTGTCAATGTTCATTCTACTGTACATTAGATCTCTATGGCTTATTATCAAATAAGGGATTAATATCCAAAATATGTAAAGAATGCAGGAAACTCAGTAACCAAAAACTGCCCAAATAATCCGATTAAGAAATAGGCAGAAGAATTTATTTATTGATCATAGTCTATGAGTAGGACACAGAGCTTACGGTTTTTATTAAAAATCTATAAATGTAAAGGAAATTTCAAGAACAAGAGCACTTAAAAAGGACATTTTCATGCAGAAGTGATCTAAGTGATTTTCAGCAACTCTCCAGATTATTATAATTATATGGTTATATAAAAATAACATCTTAGAGTTGTGTTGCGTTTTGGTATTTTTCCAGTGTATTATATCATGTCAATGTAATTAACTTTGGTATGGTTCCAAAGAGTCATGCATGCACACATTTTAGATTTGATTTTGTATACATACTAAAATCATGAAAATTTTATTAAAATTAGATTGTATGTTGATCTCAGGATATATTAATAATTTGATTCTTCTGTGAAATATGCATAATACCCACTAATCCATTGAAATTGCAATTTTTAAATTTAAAATTGTTTTCACAACTTACCTTTGAAAAATATATATTCATTACCTCCATATGATATGTAGTAAAGTATTTTGCATTATTTTAAAACTACATAATCACATAATATTATTTTTCCAAATATCTTATGCTAAATACAGTTTATATCAAGTGGTAAAATATTTAGTGGTAATAATGGAGGAAGTTTACTTGTTTCACATGTGGCCATATCCAACTTTTAGGTCCATTTCTGTTAATATATAATATTAGCATGTATAATAATAACATTTATTGACAATTCCTTGTTCTCCTCTCATAAGCAGACTGCCTGGAGCTCTTTGACATATAAAGTCGAGAAATTTGTATTCTTATAACTTCATGAGATGTTCAGAATTTCTTTATACTTTCTATTTCCAAAGTTAGGCTTCCCACACATTTTGTTCATTGTTTTTATTTTACATAAAAGAAGACTACTTGTAGAAAATCCCTAATCTTTGTGTTTTATTGATACTCTTCAGATTTGGCTCTTAAAAAAAAACCAAACATAAATGCTTCATTCGTATGTGAAAATTGTTTCTAATTAATATTGATAGTATGAATATATTTTGATTGGTAATTGATAATATTGATAAATTTTCTAATTTGTGTATTAGAAATTTTCTAATGTGTGAAATTAGAATTTGTAGACTCTTGAATTCTAGAGCTCCTGTAACTGGGCACACACTAAAGAAAAAATGTTTAGCCTAACAGGTAATTTAATAGAGTATATTATAGCCACATTCTTCAGCATCACCTCAGAAAGAGTTTTGAATCCCTCTATCCAAGAAAAACATACAAGAATTAGTTATTACCTTGAATAGCACATGTATAAATACTGCATATGCACTCTTGTGTGTATGTATATGTGTATGTATATGCATGTGTATCTATTTAGCACAATATATATATATAACATTGCTTAGGGAAACTTTTCTGATAGTTCAAATTTTTAAACTTATATGTAAAATTTAATATAGTTTTTTTGCTATTTTATTTCAGTAAGTGTTTTCAATTTTTAAAATAGAGTATTAACAGTAATGAATACTTTTTAAGTTTCTTGTATGTGTCTCTACACTAAAATATAAAAATACCTCTTGTTATCTTAATACCTATCTGTGAAAGCTGATTTGTGTCTACATGCCAAGTAAATCTTTCAACTGGCATATAAAACTTTTTAAAGTGTGTGATTTATATCAATGACAGGTTCTTATTTGTCTAAGTTGAAAATATGGTTTTTCATCAGTGTGGAAATGGACATATTTCTTAGATATTATTATAAAACAAATAATTAAAAGTTTTACATGTATGTGAGCAGAGTTTATATGTGTAACATATTGAAACCTGTGCTCACATATTTGAATAAGGAAGCTGTAAGACAAATGAAAATATCAATTTGTCTCATTTCCTTGACTACAGATGTAACCCTACTTATGTATTGCCTCAAAAAAAAAATCTTTAGGGCGAGATATTCTGTCTTTGATAAATCATGAGTTATAGTCATTAATTTTCTCAAAGTATCTAAAATTAACTTTTTCTGATGCAATTTGAATACATTTTTCTCTTTACTGTAACTCCCACACTCTATATACTTTTAATTTAAAAATTCAGATGGCCCTGGCCTCAATATCTTGTGACTATAGAATAGTTAGGTTTCCACAGATATCAGAAATAAGGTGATCTTAACTAAGCCTCCCCTCATCTGGGGTAGATTCTGCCTCCTAGAGTGCCCATCCTTTGTCTCACAGAATTTCTCAGAGTGTTGTCCCTCATGTGCTCAGAAGACAATCCCCATTTTCCAGTTCTCTGGCCCCCTGCATAGACCTCCACCCCTTGCCTTGCTGCCCCAACGTGCCCATGGGTCCCCCGGGTACCATCACCGCCTCAGGGGCCACTGTGTAGAATACAACTCAGAATACAAAAAAGGCACAAACAAGCTGGGGCATTCATCCACTAGTTTCCTATATATCAGTGGACAATGGATTTTTTTGGTGGTGTTACTTCCTAGATACTTTTAGAGTTGCTCTGCATATAGGCCCAGTGCCCACTCATAGCCAGGAGAAGAAAAAAAACTAGAAAGTTAGTCTCTAATAATGACTGTTATTGAAGCACTCTCTTCCTTTGGCTTCTACGATAGCACACTCTACTGGTTTGAGAGTACTGACTCCAGTATTTATTCTTCTAATTCAGTCTTCTTTCATGCTCCTTAGACCATTCGCCTGTTAGATATTATTACTTAGAGAGCTCACGTGCATCTAAAATTCACCATATCCAAAACTCAACTACAACCCTCCCACCTTCTAAGATGGCTCCTCCTTCTGAATTCCCTGAATGTATGATTGGCGCCTTCATACTAGTTACTTAAAGCAGAAAACCAGGGTTATCCTAACCTTGTCTCTTTCACTCCCTTCCCTCATTTACCAGCCACTTGGAACCACCATTCTGTTTTCTAAATATCTTTTAAATTCATCTTTTTTTCCTCCACCCACACTTCCCTAGTGCAGACTCTCATTATTCTTACCTGAATTACTGTTACAAAAGCCTAATTGATCTCCCTGCTTTCTACTCCAACCATTTTCCTCAGTTCAGCCACTGTAATATTCCCAAGGGTAAGTCTGATAAATTGTTCCTATACTTACAACCTGAAATGATTGCTCATTGGGCTTAAAATGAAGACCAATCCCACTGAGGTAATGATCAAGGCCCTTAACGAGATAGCCCCTGCTTCTCCCGATCCTCAATTCTCGTCACTTCCACTCTTAAAGACAGGACTTCAGCATCTTCACACATGTTTTCCCTGCCTGTAAAACTCCCTTTCCACTCCCCACTCTGCCTTGACCTTATAACTGCTAATAATTCTTTAGGTCCCAACAGCCATTTCCTCCCAAAAGTCTTCACTTCTTGATTAACTTGAGTGGTTTGGTGGGCAGTTATGTATTCCTCTTAGTAATCTTTACTTCCTTGTCAGTCTTTATCATATTTTGTTGCAATTAGTTTTAACTGACTTCCTCTTATGCTACACTCTATGATCTGTGGGAGCAGTAATTATGTCTTTCTTATTCACTTTAAAATTTTCAGCAACTAGCCATAGTTTCTGGAACATATTAGGTGCTTAATAAATGTCTGCTTATCAAAAGGTTACTTACTACCTTTAGCTCTTTAACAAAGTTACTGGTTACAATAGACTGCATTTTATGGATATTTTTCTTGATCGCCTCTGTTTCTTCAGTGCCTAGTACAGTGCTGAGTATGTAGAAGACACTTGATAAGTGTTAGTTAACTTAAGAAATAAAGATCTTTATATCAATTAGTAATGATATCAAGCACACTGCACGTTACCAATACTAGACCAAGACTCCTAATGAGAATCCCTAGTACCATCATGTTTGTGCTCAGGGTAGGTAAGTCATTTTCAGTTTATTAATGTTATTCTCCTTTATAATTATATAAGCAATGATACCAAGCAAATATTATTTCTAAATAAATTCAGAACAAAAGAATACTTGTTAAATAGTATCTGTGAATATTTCCCTATTTTGAGGAAATAAATAATTCACACACTCAGACTTAAAAAAAAATTGACAAATCCCCATAAAAGCGATGAAAATCATTACCATTCCAAGATTCAGTGGTGTGTTTTAGATAGGAGTTAAAGAGACATCCTCAGGGAATTATCCTAGCAGGGAAGCAAAAGAATTTCCCCTATAAACTCTTTGCTCCGCAGAACTAAATGTTAAATAGCTTCATGGTTAGAAAATGTATTCTCCCTTCCACTAGCTAAATATTTCTCTGTGGCTTGGATGATCATTTCCTAAATCTGTTATGACACACTCCTTCAGAGTGCAGCTCCAAGATGCTTCTGTTCCTTTCCTTCGTCCTTGGAAGGAATGTCTAGTAACTTCCCACCAAATCCTTTATGTCTTTGTTTTCTATCCTGGAAAACAGATGGTCTATTTCATCCAAAGAAAGTTTCTGTCAGGCAATTGAGAGACCAGGATATCCTGTTTTAAATTGGGGTTATCTGGTGGGAAATGCCACTTTTTGAAAATATCTATTATTCACTGTCTTGTCATGAAGATATCCATGAAACTTGATGAAAGAAGGAGAATATGGTAATACAGATACTGTTTCCTATTCTTCACTATGTTGTAGTCACCCCTTCCTCTCTCCCCCACAAAGAAAGAAAATAAATGTCTCTTTGGAAAAGTTCTAAAATAGTACTGAACAAAAACATTTCAACATGATTGATAAAGCCCTAAGACTTGGCTATTGGGTGATTGGAACAGGTAAGAGGAGTCAGTGCTGTTGAACTAGTCATTTAATAAGGGGGGGCTCATATTGGAAAGATATGTTTCTGCCATTTTGCATAAGGCAAAAATTCAGCAAGCTTGACTGAGCAAGAGTGTCTGCTGTCAGATACAGTATAGTTCTTTCATTAACCTTAGATTGAATTCTCGAGGTGGTCCAAGCCTTAGGGAGATCTACAAGAAAACCTGATTCACATTTGTTGAATTTTCCATGCATTCCTGAAAAGCTGCCAGATCTGGTATCATTGGAAGTACTATGTATTAAAAGAAAATGCAACAAACTATCTTCCATTGAGATGAGACCATCCCTCATACCTTGACTTTTTTTTTTTTTTTTGGTTCAGTTGCATCAGATGCTCTGAGGAAAACAAAATAGTATCCTTTTGTATATTGAAATTACTACATTAACTTTCTTCCTGAAAACTAACGAAAGTGTAGAATTTCTCTAGGGTTCACATAGGACATTTTAAAATGAGAGTCCCCTTATTTAAATATGTATGCTTATAGTAGCATACATACTACACAGAGATAACAACTATTTTATATGAAAGAATAAGTGTCAATATGCAGGCAAAAAGAAGCTTTTATATTTTGGTGTTTTTAGGAAAGTTTTAGTTTGATTTTAAACTTGTATTTGATTTTAAATTCTTATAACCTGCGGAGTTTTATATTACCATGATTACATTGTTAATTCTTATATTCAGAGTTCTACAGCCCTCTGAAATCACCCAGGCATATATCCAATGGCTTGTGGATTACCTTGTATTTGGTAAGTTAATATTTTTAGAGAGCTTCAGAGAGTCTAATTCACTTCTTAGTATAATACAATACAAACTGCTAATGAGAGATAATTACTATTTTAAGCAGTGTTTTGTGTTAGGTTGTTTGTTTTTTTTTTTGTTGCTGTTGTTGGTTTTGTCTTTTGTGTGTGTGTGCATGTTTAGTATGTGCCTTTCAAAATACCAGTACCTTTTCTTTTTTCACAGTGAAGTTGATATATGCCCACTGATGTACATTAAAGTCTTAAATTCTACTAATTTATATAAGTGTGAGCAATGTAGTCATAGGTCAAATTTCCATATGACCCTGCCACCTCAGTCAAAAAGTAAATTTCATTGTGTTTCTATGCTAATGTGAGTTGAAATGCAATAAACCCTTCTTTCTTTTTTTCATTTTCTTGTTCTAATTTTAACAGCAACACCTGTTCACATATTCACATAACTCTGGCATCCCATTTAAAGTGCATATGTTCCAGATTGAAATTCAGTATAGAATAGGGGAGGAGAAATAGTAAGATGACAGAAATTGGAGGGGTATCATAATTTATTAAGAAAGTTATATCAGCACTTCAGCTTTATTCAGTGTAAAACCACCGCTAACAAGCATAATTATTTTTTTCTTCTAAGATATATCTGCTAATTCTGAACAATGCTTAGACAATTCAGTATGTTATTGACTAATAACATGAGTAGAAATAGTCTTGATCATTTAAAAGTATACGTGCTGAAGATTTCTATCTTCAAATATATAATTAACTCGCCATATGGAAATTTTTTGTCATCGTGTTGATTGGATAGACTCGTAATAGATTTAATTTTAACTTTTTAAAATTGTTCTCTAAATTCATTTAATGAACGTAAGAGATTCACATTGGCATTTATGTGTTGTGTTTAATAATTCATTGTCAACTGGAAAGTACTGAGTTTAAAATTTTCCTCTTTATTCCAAATTTACTGCATAGGAAAATTATTGAGGAAAATGTTATCTCACATCAACATTGTAGACTGAAACTGTCATGCTCTTTACTTTCAAGGGACATAGAAAAATGCATGAATATTTCAGGAACTCTTTACTAAGGTATCGGAGAATAAGATTTGCTTCAGAATATTTATTTGAATTGAAAGAACAAAGATGAGATGCTTATTTACTTCTACAGCATATGTATACTACAATGAAAACCTATGTTATAATCGACAAAGAGGTATTCTATAAGAGGAAGTACTTCAGTTTCTGTATTGTCATACTTTTTGGCTCCAAGGGGGTGATTCATTCCTTTAAATTTCATCTCAGAAAGATGTTCAAGATCTCAAACAGCTACCCTTGTTGGTCTGTTGAAATTCACACCATACTTGCAATAAAAACCAATGACACATTTATTTCATGTGGGGCTTATATGGTTGGCATGCATCCTGAGCCTCTTTCCTCACATAGTATTTTGGAGTATTACAGCACAGTCTAGGAATGTTATCCATTTCAATAGAAACATCTAACAAGCTTGACCTCAGAATGAGCCTGAAATTTACAAGCTAAATAAAATAACTATATTCTAATCTTGGGAATAGGACCAAAACTATATGGATGATGCAGAGGAAGGAAGATGATTGCACTTTCTTAGAAAATGCTAGGCACACATAAAGTCTGGTTTCAGCTGTGCTCATAATTACTGCTATTTGACTTTGGAGTTAAGAGTCCACTGCTGTATTTCAATATAGGGAAAGCCAGAGGGTTCACCTCAGTATAATTGGTATTCTATTCGATTTTACTTCATTCTGTATTGTTCAAGCTAATAATAAAATAGTACCTGAGAGAGGTTTTTTTCCTCTTGACATCGAATATATGGTGTTTGCTCAATACGATTTCTCTAACTTTCTGACACCAATTAGGTGTCCAACAATTCCATTCAATTCAGACACTAACTACCTGGAATTAGTGCAGACCCCATAGCTGAAGGGCTCAGTCCCACAAGATTGCTCTCACTTCAGAAGTTTGTGGGAAGTCTTGGGCCACTTGTACTTTTGACCGACTGGCTATAACTCGGGGGTTCCCATGACCCCCTTCTCAGGTTCAATAATATGCCAAAATGGCTACAGAACTCATAAAGACACTTTACTTATGCTTACCAGTTTATTATAAAGAATACAAAGAAGCCAGGTGAAGAGGCACATAGGGTGATGTCTGGAAAGGTCTCCAGGATCTTGTAGAACTGGGGGGTGTCACCCTCTTGAAGAATTGGGATGTCACCTTGGATGCATTCACCCATCCAAAAGCCCCCCATACCTTGTCATGGAGGGGTTTTTAATGGAGGTTTCATTAGGTAGGCATGATTGATTCCAACATTAGCCTGATGATTAATTCAATTTCCAGCCCCTCTCCCCTTCCCAGAGGTTGGGGAGTGGGATGGCAAGCTCCAAGTTTCTAATCAAGGATTGGTCTTTCTGATAACTAGCCCTCATCCTGAAGTTACCTAGGGACCCACCTCATTAGAACATCAGACAATTCTATCACCCTTATCACTCAGGAAATTCCAAGGGTTTTAGGAGCAGGGAACAAAGGAATCAGGGACAAAGACCATGTAAATTTCTATGATATCACTATACCTATTATAAATCAAATAGGTAAATCATAAGTAAAAAGGAGGTAATTGAAATTACGTTTAGTTTTCTATATGATTGCTGGTTTTAAGTCACTAATATTGAATACTGGTTTTGTACATGGCAGACGCTTGACTATCTTAAATGCCAAGGCCTCTGGGCATCAGGCACAGTTTCCACACCCTTCAAAATGAGACTAAATTGACCATGTTTCCTGCGTGTGATTTTGTCAGTTGACACCTGTGGTATTAGCCACCACCTTCTGTTTCCCACAAGGCTTTATGTTCATGTCTTCAATTTTCTCCAACTCTCTTTGTCCCCTGGAACTATCCTTCCTTAGTTATCAGCCTGTCTTCATAACTCAAACATTTCTCCAGGTGCTTCCTTCTCCATCTGCTTTAGTAAAACCTGACTGTGCCCTGAGGACCCAGGTTCTGCAGGTGGTCTCTCCGGTGGTTGCACTTTATTCCCTTACTGCTCATGTACTTTGGTCACAAGTCATGGGGTTACTACTCTCCTTTGCCTCTTCCAACCACTACCCTCCACTCTATTTAACATTTCTATATGACTCTTTCCTCTTTCATCTTTTTGTCTTTCATACTCAGGTCAAGTCATCCTCTTTCATTGTACAGAGGGACAACCAGTTGCATTCTTCTCCAAATAAAATTCAGCTAGAATTCTGTGAGGTTCCAACATACCACCAAGCCTGGTTGTCAAACTCGTGAAGTTTCTAGTCCACTGACCCTTCGGTCTCTCATTTAATCATTTCAGTCTCTCCTTCTTCACGTCTCTTTTTTTCTACCACGGCCCCTGGGTCTGAAAACACTTTTCCTTATATCTTAAATATCCTGTTCTTCTCTTTTAGTTTATTTACATGTGAGAATTTATTGAAGTTACATAACAGTTACATCTTCCATTTAGATCACATCATTTATGCATAAAGTTGCAGGAGAGTTATATGTTTCTTTTGACCTTGTCCATCAAAGTATTTAGTGATTTCAGTATGAGAACAAAATATATTTCTCTTTATATACTTACCTTTAAAAGTGCGATATCATTGCCACAGTCTTCTATACTTTGTTCTCATAAGATATTCCCTCTAAGAAAAACTTGGGATCCAGAGCTGAATTTCTCTGTCCTGCATGCCTGAGTCTCACTCAGTTGGACAACTAGAAAGAAGTCCCTGGTTAAAATAAATTATCATAGCAAGGGGAAAACTTCAAGGTTAGACCTGGTCCTAGAGGAAAAAAATGAGAGTAGCAGGAATCCAGTCTTAGGGGAAAGGGTGGTCAAGCAATAGGACAAGAGCTTGAAATGGGGTCTGTGGACCTCCTATTAGACCCTGTCTACACTATCTCCCCAATCCTTCCACGAGCTTCTCCCATCTTCCTTAAATCCCTTTGGGATCATCCAAATGTAGAAGAAATTCAAACTGGCTCCACAAAAAAATAGAAATAGACAATAAATATAATTTGCTCAACCTCACTGGTAACATGAGTACTTGGAATAAAAACAGTAAGATACATTGGATGGGTTTTAAACAATGAGGGATGCTTTTGAAGGAATATATTTTGTTCCAGTTAGAAATGTTATGTGGTGTAAAATGCTATGGAGACATTTTAAGGCAGCAATGATCCAGATTTCAGATTTTTAAAAATACCAGAATAACAATATTACAAAAACAAAATACTGTTATTTAGATATTTAATAACATCTCAATATTCTGGCATCATGGAATACTGGAAGCCAGTATCACCCCACCTGCGGGCAGGGAAGAGTAGAGGAGAGTTTGTCTCAAAACATAGATTTGAATAGTCTGGGGACTTCCCTGGTGGTGCAGTGGTTAAGAATCTGCCTGCCAATGCAGGGGACATGGGTTCGATCCCTGGTCCAGGAAGATCCCACATGCTGTGGAGCAACTAAGCCCATGTGCCACAACTACTGAGCTGTGCTCTAGAGCCCGTGAGCCACAACTACTGAGCCCAGATGCCACAACTACTGAAGCCCATGAGCCTTGAGCCCGTGCTCCCCAACAAAAGAAGCCACCACAATGAGAAGCCCACACAGTGCAATGAAGAGTAACCCCCGCTCGTCACAACTAGAGAAAGCACGCACACAGCAACAAAGACACAACGCAGCCCCCCCGCCCAAAAAAACAACCTGTAAATAAATAAATAAATAGTCTGGTCTGTTTAACAGTGTCTGTAGATGTCACAGTGTCAGAATTTGAGGCATCATAGTACCAGCGTCTTTTTGGTTACCCCACTCTGATTTTACCTTGCACCTCTCAAATGATAAACAGTAGTGTTTCAAAATTCTTGCAATGAATGTATTGAAGTTGAATGAGACACAATCTTCTCCAGTAGATTATCTCTTTAATTGTTTAATAATAGTAAAAGTATAGTGTTTAATCAAGATCTTTAATAAAATGCAACATACATTTATACCAACCAGAGCTATAAAAATAAACATGTGGCACACAGAAAGGAGACTCAGAAGATGAAACTCAAATTTAATATGAACAAGGAAGGAAAAGTTTCTCAAGTACTCAAGTGTATCCATACACACATAGTAATTTTAAAGGCTCTCTTGTCTAGGGAGGCAGAAGTCACAAAACTCTGCTAATCCTGAAAGGGCCAGATACAAAGACAATAGCGCAAACCTGGGAAAGCAAGGATTTCCCCTAAAAGGATCGAAATTAATTTTTCTTCAGACTAGCAGAGTTGGGAGAAGGAGAGCTCCAAGTCCGAAATGATTGGCTGCTGTTTAAAATGTTCTGTAACACAAAGAAAGTAAACTTGCTACTTCTCTGTCTGAAGCCCATCATGCTGATATCCAAAAACTGTACCAAAAAGAAAATGAAGGGATTTCCCTGGCGGTCCAGTGGTTAAAAAACTTTGCCTTCCAATGCGGGGGGTGTGGGTTCGATCCCTGGTTGGGGAACTAAAATCCCACATGGCTTGTGGCCAAAAAACCAAAACATAAAAACAGAAGCAATATCGTAACAAATTCAATAAAGACTTTAAAAAATGGTCCACATTTAAAAAAAAAAAGAAAAGAAAATGAAAGACCAATCTCACTTAGGAATATTGATGCAAATTCTAAATAAAATATTAGCAAATAGAATCTAGAAGTACATTAAAAGAGTACTTCACCATGGCCAATTGGGATTCAACCCAGAAATTCAAACTGATTCAATGTTTTAAAAGGCATTAATAATATTCAGCATATTAATGAGTTAAAGGAGAAAAAAGCAAAGGATGGCTTCAACATATGCTGATATGACATTTGAAAAATTCTCCTGATTCAAGAAGAAAAAGTCTTAGAGAAATAGGAATAGAGAGAAATTTCCTTTACGTGAAAAAAATGTGGATGCCAACTAAGTTTCATGATGAAGAGTGAAACACTTGAAGTATTACAATTAAAGTCAGAAATATAACAGTGATGCCCACTATTATTGGTAGTATTTAAAACTAATGACGAAACATGTGAAATGTTGGCACAAAGGGGAAAATGTTATTTCAGCCATTTATTCCACAAATACTGATAGAGAGCCTATCAAGTGTCGGCCATATAATAAGGTTCTTAGGTTATATAGTCTGTCCTCCATATCCAAGAGTACTGCATCTGCAGATTCAGCCAAACTCCAATCAAAAATATTCAGAAAAAGATTTCAGAAAGTTCCCAAAAGCAAAACTTGAATTTGCCACATGCCAGCAACTATTTATATAGTGTTTACATTGTATTTACAACTATTTACATAGCTTTTACATTGCATTAGGTATTGTAAGAAATCTAGAGATGATTTAAAGTATACAAGTATATAGGAGGATGTGCGTTGTTTAGCTGCAGATACTATCCATTTTATATAAGGACTTAAGCATCTGGATTTTGGTACCCGTGGGAGTCCTCGGATCAGTCATCTGTTGATACTGAAGAACCGCCGTATAGCCATGTAAAGATGGACTGGTTGCACTCTTGGAGTTTATATTCAAGTGGGGTAGATTATTTGCAGATTATATTAATATTATGACCGCAATGCTTGGAGGTATACAAACAGTATCAACTGCATTTTAAAATTTTAGTTGGATTTTTAAATTACCATACAAATGTTAATAAGCAGTTAGCAAAGATGATTAAATAAAAATATTCCAGTTGTTTGTTCCAGCAAAGAAACAACAAAAAAATCTAGGAATATAGAAAAAATGCATACTTTTAAGAAAATGATAAGCTTCAAGTGTGAGAAATAATACCTTTTAAAAGAGGAGGCAATTCCTATTCTTGTATAGGAAGATTCAATACTGTCATGATAAAAATTCTTCTTAAATTAATCTCTAAAATAAATAAAATCCCAATGTGAATCACAACATAGCTTTTTTTTAAACTTCATGAATTTCATCTAGAAATATAAATATCTGAGACTTGGATGGGAAATGCTGGAAAGAAAGAATAATCTAGAGGAACTATTCATGTCAGATTTTAAATTGTTTTCATAAGGCTACAATAATTAAAATAGTGTGGTAACAGCAAGAGAATAGACAGTCCAGTGGTGCAGAATAATCAACAAATAGATAAAAACATTTATTGGAATTCACTGTGTGATAAAGATGGCATTGCAAATCACTAGGAAAATGATAAGTATTCAGTCACTGATATTCTGTACAGTAACATAGCCATTTAAAAACAATGATAATACAACTGGATCCCTACCTCAAGGTTAACAACAGAATGAATTCCAAATGAGTTAAAGGTTTAAATGTTCTTTGAAAATCATTAGAAGTATTGAAATGAGATGTAATTGAATATTATGATAATCTTGGATTAGGAAAGAATTCCCCAAGCCTGGCACAAAATCTAGAAATCATAAAGAGAACTGGTACAGTTTTACTACATCCCAATTTAAAACTTCTACATGAATCAAGAAACTCCCCCAAAATATTCATAACAAAATATATTCATAACATATAGTGCATAAAATAAGCTTAATGTCCTTCAGATAAAAGGAGATCTTATATATTGATAAAAAAACATTTTTTAAATGGGCAAAGGCTATATGTACGGGTAACTCGTGGAACAGGAGGTACAAATACCCAACATCAAATAAAATATGTTCAATTTCACTAAACAAATAAAAGTTAAAACAACAAAGAGATGTAAATTTTAACCTATCTGATTGGTAAAAGACAAAATGACTGGTACTCTCCAGTCTGGGTGAGGGTGAAGGAAATGAGCACTCAGAATACTGCTTGGATTGTAAATGAATTCAGTATAACCTTTTTGGGAGCAATTTGCCAATATAAGTCAATATTTTAATTACTAATGCCCTTTTAACTAAAAATTGCAATTTTAGGAATAAGTCTATAGGAGAAAAATAGTATATAATGCATGTTTGGAGGTTTAAGCACGGTATTTGTGTTACTTTAAAAGCAGAAATTTGGAACAACCTAAGTTTTCATCTTTAGGGATTGGTTAAATGTTTCTTTACAATGCATATATTAGAATAGTATGCAGTGGTTGAAAATATTGAAGCATATCTACATATTCTATTTTGGAAAATGTCCATGGTCAATTGCTAAATGGAAAGGTAATAGTATGTTCTCTACTGTATAATCTAACTACTGTAATTCAACTGGCTATGGGGTTTATATTTGTAAATTCACAGGGACATTTGCATAAGGCTATACATCAGATTAACAGTTCATCCCTAGAGAATTAGATTCAGCAGAAGAAAGCAGAGCTGGGAGAGGAGAGTATCATATGTTCTACTTTATATCCTTCTGTATTGTCTCAAATTTCTTCTATAGGGAGCATGCATGACTTTTATAATATAAAATACCTACAAAGATCTAAAAGTTCTTTGCAGAAAATAAATCTGAAGATAGCCCTCTGTGTTTTCCAGTTCCCTTTGAGAAAAAGTTCTTTTATTTATACCAGCATGCTGGATTTCTAGCAAAAGTTAACTTTATGAACAAGTTAATAATCTAAGTTTTGAATTATTTATATGCACTTTGAAGCTTTATGGCAGAGAGGGCAGCTCCATATTTTCCTCCCCTTCAGATCATAATCCTCCCTCTGCTACTACCGTCTTCTCCATATTGATGAGGTGCAGAGAGCGGAAAGAATGTTCCATTTCAGGTGGAGGGTGTGCCCTGCGCTCTTCCACACGAGAATTGTGAAGGGCAGCAGAACTGAATTCAGCTGACAAATGTTTAGCCATTCCAGGACTTAATAGTGATGTAGCATAGAAAAGTACATTTATAGATATTGGTAGGATGGATTCCCGATTAAAGATTTTTTCCTGCTTTGACCTAGATTCAAGGATCTGCTTCATCTCCAACCCGCCTCCACCCACTAGCCTTACAGGCTGGTTTGGTCCTTGGGGAAATTTGGGATTTGATTCTAAGACTTTAAGAGGACTTTCTCTGGTCCTGGTTCCTACGGTCTAGAAGTCTGTTTGGCTTCTACTGTAACGCAAGAAATTTGTTTGTTGCAAGAAAGGAATGCGGGATTTATTTTGGCCAGTTCCCATGGAGTAAGCTCCAAAAAGCACTCATACGGATCCAGTCCCCTGGAGTGATTCTTGCTTCCTTACAGTTCTCCTGACCAGTGAGCAGCACACCAGACCAGAGGTGCAGCCCAGGCCAGGCCCAGGGTATCAGAGGTTCTTAAAAACGAATGTACCTGTATTTGTATCCATTGTGCTACTAATATTTGCCTGAGGACCAGTAGCTCTGTAATTTTCTAGACAGTGGCTCTTATCTGTTGAGTTATGTTTTGTCTGTGTGCTGAGCAGATCTCAGTGTAAAGCAGTTTTTAATGTTTTCTAAAGATTCTCATTGTTCATTCATCACTATTCTGTCAAATACTTAGCACATTAATTGACCAAAAATCCGGCAGGTGTGAATGGCATTGGTTTGAGTTATTCCCCTCTAATCCTTTGCCAGATCTCTGATACTGTAAGAACCATTATGCCATGTCTCATCTGTTCCCTGTATTTCAAAAACTCATTCTTCTAGAATGACCGAGTCCTTCCAAGGCTGGGAAAAAAAGTCAATGCTGCACTTCAAACATGATTAGGAAACAATAAAGCCACTGGCACAAAAAAGGAGAACCGAAGAGACATTACCAAGCCTGGCTTGGCATTTTACCATGCATATTCTGCCTGTTTTTAGTTTTGGCAACTAACCTACTGGTGGAATTGTGTGCTTCCAGGATGAAAGAGAAAAGACACATAGGCAGGAAGGAACAAATTCTATTTTAGCAACACACTTTGTTATTGTGGTCACACAGCAGATGCCGTGTTCTACAGCAACACTTTTCTAGCTCCTGATAAGCATTTAAATATTGCAAGGATGCCTGAGATTTTATCTTTGGTGACCTGAGAACCATAAGCTTCAGGGATGGATTTATCTTGAAGAAAAAATGCTGTGGCAAAGGCTTATAAGTTTTCTTTCTGATTTCTGAAGATCCTGGAAAACCCTCCAAGTGTGAAACTTTTATGTTGAGACAAAAACTACCAGGAAATGACAACAGTCCTGTTATAAGAATAGCATAATAATATTGAAGGAATAGGAAGCATGACCATAAGTTTTAAGGGGTTGTATTGTCTGCTTGGGTTGCCGTTACAAAATACCACCGATTAGGTGGCTTAAAGAACAGAAATTTATTTCCTCACAGTTCTAGAGGTCAGAAGTCCAAGATAAAGGTGTTGGCAGGTTTGATTTATCTTGAGGCCTCTCTCTGTGGCTTGAAGATGGCTGCTTTCTTGCTGTGACTTCACATGCTCTTCCCTGGTGCCCCTCTTCTTATAAGGACAGCAGTTGTATTGGATTAGGGCTCCACCCGAAGGGCCCCATTTTAACTTAATCACCACTTTAAAGACCTTATCTCCAAATATGGTTACATTGAGGTACTGAGAGTTGGGACTTCAACATAGGAATGGGGGTGGGAGGTGGGAATTCAGCTCATAACTGGGGACAGAACGTGTTCCATAGAAAGGTACATGTGTAAATAGAAGGAATAAGCAGTGAGGAACAGCAAAGTGCACGGGCACTAAGGAGAAACTGTGATGACTGATTAGGGCCAGTGACTTGTAGAAGGAAACTCCCTGGTTTCTTTAGTCATAATATTGGCTCTTCTACTAACTATGATCCTGGAAATCCCTTAACCTCTTGAAGTCATACCAGATCCTTCTCTGTGACACAGGATAAAAATGGCCACTGAACCGTCATGTGAGGATCAAATAAAATCTATAGGTTTTTTTTTTTTTTTTTTAATGAAATCTGTAAATGCAAAACCTTTTTATAATCAGGGAGTCTCTGAGGCAATTCCTTGGTGGGGGTGGGTGTCAAAGAACATTCCTTTTTTTTTTAAATACAGCAGGTTCTTATTAGTTATCTATTTTATACATATTAGTGTATCTTTGTCAATCCCAATCTCCCAGTTCATCCCACCACCACCACCCCCACCCCCGCTTCCCCACTTTGGTATCCATACTTTTGTTCTCTACATCTGTGTCTCTATTTCTGCCTTGCAAACCGGTTCATCTGTACCATTTTTCTAGATTCCACATATATGTGTTAATATACAATATTTGTTTTTCTCTTTCTGACTTACTTCACTCTGTATGACAGTTTCTAGGTCCATCCATGTCTCTACAAATGACCCAGTTTCGTTCCTTTTTATGGCTAACATTCCGTTGTGTATATATACCACATCTTTATCCATTCGTCTGTCAATGGACATTTAGGTTGACTCCATGACCTGGCTATTGTAAATAGTGCTGCAATGAACATTGGGGTGCATGTGTCTTTTTTTTTTTTTTTTAATTATTTTATTTATTTATTTATTTATTTATGGCTGTGTTGGATCTTCGTTTCTGTGCGAGGGCTTTCTCTAGTTGTGGCAAGCAGGGGCCACTCTTCATCGTGGTGCGCGGGCCTCTCACTATCGCAGCCTCTCTAGTTGCGGAGCATAGGCTCCAGACGCGCAGGCTCAGTAATTGTGGCTCACGGGCCTAGCTGCTCTGCGGCATGTGGGATCTTCCCAGACCAGGGCTCGAACCCGTGTCCCCTGCATTGGCAGGCAGATTCTCAACCACTGCGCCACCAAGGAAGCCCCTTGTTTTTTTTTTTAATCACGCTGGATTAGTTTTATTTATTCCGTTTGAATTTGATTAAAAAGCTGTCAAACATAAGTCTACATTTTTTTAAATTAATTAATTTATTTATGGCTGTGTTGGGTCTTCGTTTCCGTCCAAGGGCTTTCTCTAGTTGCGGCAAGTGGGGGCCACTCTTCATCGCGGTGCGCGGGCCTCTCACTGTCGCGGCCTCTCTTGTTGCGGAGCACAAGCTCCAGACGCGCAGGCTCAGTAGTTGTGGCTCACGGGCCTAGTTGCTCCGCGGCATGTGGGATCTTCCCAGACCAGGTCTCAAACCCGTGTCCCCTGCATTGGTAGGCAGATTCTCAACCACTGCGCCACCAGGGAAGCCCAAGTCTACATTTTTAACAGCAGAATAATTTCACAAAACCAGCTATGAGATGTATTCAGGTAGAACATAGTTTTCAAAATAAAACAATGTCTGATATGTTCTAGACAGTTACCCTTTTGTTTATCCATGACAACTGAAACTAACCATCAAACGGATAAAGCAATCCAAGTCCAGCCAAGTAATCCTTAGGGCATATGAAAAAAAAAAAGCCTTTTTATTTTTATTTTTTTTAACATCTTTATTGGAGTATAATTGCTTTACAATGCTGTGTTAGTTTCTGCTTTATAACAAAGTGAATCAGCTATACATAGACATATATCTCCATATCGCCTCCCTCTTGCATCTCCCTCCCATCTGCTCTATCCCACCCCTCTAGGTGATCACAAAGCACCAAGCTGATCTCCCTATGCCATGAGGCTGCTTCCCACTAGCTATTTTACATTTGGTAGTGTATATATGTCTATGCCACTCTCTCACTTCATCCCAGCTTGCCCTTCCCCTTCCCTGTGTCCTCAAGTCCATTCTCTACATCTGCATCTTTATTCCTGTCCTACCCCTAGGTTCTTCAGAATCTTTTTTTTTTTTAGGTTCCGTATATATGTGTTACCATACGGTATTTGTTTTTCTCTTTCTGACTTACTTCACTCTGTATGACAGTCTCTATATCCATCCACGGCTCTACAAATGACTCAATTTCATTCATTTTTATGGCTGAGTAATAGTCCATTGTATATATGTACCATATCTTCTTTATCCATTCGTCTGCCAATGGGCATTTAGGTTGCTTCCATGACTTGGCTCTTGTAAATAGTGCTGCAATGAACAGTGGGGTGCGTGTCTTTTTGAATTATGGTTTTCTCTGGGTATATGCCCAGTAGTGGGATTGTTGCGTCATATGGTAATTCTATTTTTAGTTTTTTAAGGAGTGTCCATACTGTTCTCCATAGTGGCTGTATCAATTTACATTCCCACCAACAGCACAAGAGGGTTCCATTTTCTCCATTCCCTCTCCAGCATTTGTTGTTTGTAGATTTTCTGATGATGCCCATTCTGACTGGTGTGAGGTGATACCTCATTGTAGTTTTGATTTGCATTTCTCTAATAATTAGTGATGTTGAGCAGCTTTTCATGTGCTTCTTGGCCATCTGTATGTCTTCTTTGGAGAAATGTGTATTTAGATCTTCTGCCCATTTTTGGATTGGGTTGTTTGTTTTGTTAATATTGAGCTGCATGAGCTGTTTATATATTTTGGAGATCAATCCCTTGTCTGTTGATTCGTTTGCAAATATTTTCTCCCATTCTGAGGGGTGTCTTTTCATCTTGTTTATGGTTTCCTTTGCTATGCAATAGCTTTTAAGTTTCATTAGGTCCCATTTGTTTATTTTTGTTTTTATTTCCATTACTCTAGGAGATGGATCAAAAAAGATCTTGCTGTGATTTATGTCAAAGAGTGTTCTTCCTACGTTTTCCTTTAAAAGTTTTATAGTGTGTGGTCTTACATTTAGGTCTCTAATCCATTTGAGTTTATTTTTGTGTATGGTGTTAGGGAGTGTTCTAATTTCATTCCTTTACATGTAGCTGTCTAGTTTTCCCAGCACCACTTATTGAAGAGACTGTCTTTTCTCCATTGTATATCCTTGCCTCCTTTGTCATAGATTAGTTGACCACAGGTGTGTGGGTTTATCTCTAGGCTTTCTATCCTGTTCCACTGATCTATATTTCTGTTTTTGTGCCAGTACAATATTGTCCTGATTACTGTAGCTTTGTAGTATATTCTGAAGTCAGGGAGTCTGATTCCTCCAGCTCGGCTTTTTTCCCTCAAGACTGCTTTGGCTATTCAGGGTCTTTTGTGTCTCCATTCAAATTTTAAGATTTTTTTGTTCTAGTTCTGTAAAAAATGCCATTGGTAATTTGATAGGGATTACATTGACTCTGTAGATTGCTTTGAGTAGTATAGTCATTTTCACAATATTGATTCTTCCAGTCCAAGAACATGGTATATCTCTCCATCTGCTGGTATCATCTTTAATTTCTTTCATCAGTGTTTTACACTTTTCTGCATACAGGTCTTTTGTCTCCCTAGGTAGGTTTATTCCTAGGTATTTTATTCTTTTTGTTGTAATGGTAAATGGGAGTGTTTCCTTAATTTCTCTTTCAGATTTTTCATCATTAGTATATAGGAATGCAAGAGATTTCTGTGCATTAATTTTGTATCCTGCAACTTTACCAAATTCATTGATTAGCTCTAGTAGTTTTCTGTTGGCATCTTTAGGATTCTCTATGTATAGTATCATGTCATCTGCAAACAGTGACAGTTTTACTTCTTCTTTTCCAATTTGTATTCATTTTATTTCTTTTTCTTCTCTGATTGCCATGGCTAGGACTTCCAAAACTATGTTGAATAATAGTGGTGAGAGTGGACATCCTTGTCTCGTTCCTGATCTTAGAGGAAAGGCTTTCAGTTTTTCACCACTGAGAATGATATTTGCTGTGGGTTTGCCGTATATGGCCTTAATTACGTTGAGGTAGGTTCCCTCTATGCACACTTTCTGGAGAGTTTTTTTTTTATCATAAATGGGTGTTGAATTTTGCCAAAACCTTTTTCTTCATCTATTGAGATGATCACATGGTTTTTATTCTTCAGTTTGTTAATATGGTGTATCACATTGATTGATTTGTGTTTATTGAAGAATCCTTGCATCCCTGGGATAAATCCCACTTGATCGTGGTGTATGACCCTTTAAATGTGTTGTTGGATTCTGTTTGCTAGTATTTTGTTGAGGATTTTTGCATCTATATTCATCAGTGATATTGGTCTGTAATTTTCTATTTTTGTAGTATCTTTGCCTGGTTTTGGTATCAGGGTGATGGTGGCCTCATAGAATGAGTTTGGGAGTATTCCTTCCTCTGCAATTTTTTGGAAGAGTTTGAGAAGGATGGGTGTTAGCTCTTCTCTAAATGTTTGATAGAATTCACCTGTGAAGCCATCTGGTCCTGGACTTTTATTTGTTGGAAGATTTTTAATCACAGTTTCAATTTCATTCCTTGTGATTGGTCTGTTCATATTTTCTCTTTTTTCCTTGTTCAGTCTTGGAAGGTTATACCTTTCTAAGAATTTGTCCATTTCTTCCAGGTTGTCCATTTTATTGGCATAGAGTTGCTTGTACTAGTTTCTTAGGATGCTTTGTATTTCTGCAGTGTCTGTTGTAACTTTTCCTTTTTCATATCTAACGTTATTGATTTGATTCCTCTCCCTCTTTTTCTTGATGAATCTGGCTAATTGTTTATCTATTTTGTTTATCTTCTCAAAGAACCAGCTTTTAGTTTTATTGATCTTTGTTATTGTTTTCTTTGTTTCACTTATTTCTGCTCTGGTCTTTATGATTTCTTTCCTTCTGCTAACGGTGGGTTTTGTTAGTTCTTCTTTCTCTAGTTTCTTTACGTGTAAGCTTAGATTGTTTATTTGAGATTTTTCTTGTTTCTTGAGATAGGGTTGTATAGCTATAAACTTTCCTCTTAGAACTGCTTTTGCTGCATCCCATAGGTTTTGGATCGTTGTGTTTTCATTGTCATTTGTCTCTAGGTATTTTTTGATTTCCTTTTTGATTTCTTCAGTGATCTCTTGGTTATTTAGTAACGTATTGTTTACCCTCCATGTGTTTGCTGTTTTTACGTTTTTTTTCCCTGTAATTCATTTCTAATCTCATAGCGTTGTGGTCAGAAAAGATGCTTGATATGATGTCAATTTTCTTAAATTTACTGAGGCTTGATTTGTGACCCAAGATGTGATATATCCTGGAGAAGTGTTCTGTGCACACTTGAGAAGAAAGTGTAATCTGCTGTTTTAGGATGGAATGTCCTATAAATATCAATTAAATCTATCTGGTCTATTGTGTCATTTAAATCTTGTGTTTCCTTATTAATTTTCTGTTTGGATGATCTGTCCAGTGGTGTAAGTGAGGTGTTAAAGTCCCCCACTATTATTGTGTTACTGTCGATTTCCTCTTTTAGAGCTGTTAGCAGTTGCCTTATGTATTGAGGTGCTCCTATGTTGGGTGCATATATATTTATAATTGTTATATCTTCTTCTTGGATTGATCCCTTGATCATTATGTAGTGTTCTTCTTTGTCTCTTATAACATTCTTTATTTTAAAGTCTATTTTATCCGATATGAGTATTGCTACTCCAGCTTTCTTTTGATTTTTATTTGCATGGAATGTCTTTTTCCATCCCCTCACTTTCAGTCTCTATGTGTCCCTAGGTCTGAAGTGGGTCTCTTGTAGACAGCATATATATGGGTCTTGTTTTTGTATCCATTCAGCAAGCCTGTGTATTTTGGTTGGAGCATTTAATCTATTCACGTTTAAGGTTATTATCTATATGTATGTTCCTATTAGCATTTTCTTAATTGTTTTGGGTTTGTTTTTGTAGGTCCTTTTCATCTCTTGTGTTTCCCACTTAGAGAAGTTCCTTTAGTATTTGTTGTTGAGCTGGTTTGGTGGTGCTGAATTCTCTTAGCCTTTGCTTGTCTGTAAAGCTTTTGATTTCTCCATCAAATCTGAATGAGATCCTTGCTGGGTAGAGTAATCCTGGTTGTAGTTTCTTCCCTTTCATCACTTTAAGTATATCATGCTACTCCCTTCTGGCTTGTAGAGTTTCTGCTGAGACAGCAGCTGTTAACCTTATGGGAGTTCCCTTGTATGTTATTTGTCGTTTTTCCCTTGCTGCTTTCAATAATTTTTCTTTGTCTTTTATTTTTGCCAACTTGATTACTATGTTTCTCAGCGTGTTTCTCCTTGGTTTTATCCTGTTTGGGACTCTCTGCGCTTCCTGGACTTGGGTGGCTATTTCCTTTCCCATGTTAGGGAAGTTTTTGACTATAATCTCTTCAAATATTTTCTCAGGTCCTTTCTCTCTCTCTTCTCCTTCTGGGACCCCTATTATGCAAATGTTATTGCGTTTAATGTTGTCCCAGAGGTCTCTTAGGCTGTCTTCATTTCTTTTCATTCTTTATTCTGTTCCACGGCAGTGAATTCCACCATTCTGTCTTCCAGGTCACTTATCCACTCCTCTGCCTCAGTTATTCTGCTATTGATTCTTTCTAGTGTATTATTCATTTCAGTTATTGTATTTTTCTTCTGTTTGTTTGTTCTTTAATTCTTCTAGGTGTCTGTTCTTTAATTTTTCTAGGTGTTTGTTAAACATTTCTTGCATCTTCTCGATCTTTGCCTCCATTCTTTTTCTGAGGTCCTGGATCATCTTCACTATCATTATACTGAATTCTTTTTCTGGAAGGTTGCCTATCTCCACTTCATTTAGTTGTTTTTCTGGGGTTTTACCTTGTTCCTTCATCTGGTACATAGTCCTCTGCCTTTTCTTTTTGCCTTTCTGTGAATGTTGTTTTCCTTCCACTGGCTTCAGGATTGTAGTTCCTCTTGCTTCTGTTGTCTGCCTTCTGGTGGTTGAGTCTATCTAAGAGGCTTGTGCAGGCTTCATGATGGGAGGGACTGGTGGTGGGTAGAGTTGGGTGCTGCTCTGTTGGGCAGAGCTCAGTAAAACTTTAATCCGCTTGTCTGCTGATGGTTGGGGCTGAGTTCCCTCCTTGTTGGTAATTTGGCCTGAGGTGACCCAGCAGTGGAGGCTACAGACTCTTCGGTTGGGCTAATGGCAGACTGTGGGAGGGCTTCTGCCAAGGAGTCCTTCCCAGAACTTCTGCTGCCAGTGTCCTTGTCCCCACAGTGAGCCACAGCCACCCCCCACCTCTGCAGCAGACCCTCCAACACTAGCAGGTAGGTCTGGTTCAGTGTCCTGTGGGGTCACTGCTCCTTCCCCCAGGGTCCTGATGCACACACTACTTTGTGTGTGCCCTCCAAGAGTGGAGTCTCTGTTTCCCACAGTCCTCTCAATGCCCTGCAGTCAAATCCCGCTAGCCTTCAAAGTCTGATTCTCTAGGAATTCCTCCTCCTGTTGCCGGACCCCCAGGTTGGGAAGCCTGACGTGGGGCTCAGAACCTTCACTCCAGTGGGTGGACTTCTTTGGTATAATTTTTCTGCAGTTTGTGAGTCACCCACTCAGCAATTATGGGATTTGATTTTACTGTGATCACCCCCCTCCTACCATCTCATTGTGACTTCTCCTTTGTCTTTGGATGTGGGGTATCTTTTTTGATGAGTTCCAGTGTCTTCCTGTCAATAATTGTTTAGCAGTTAGTTGTGATTCCAGTGCTCTCGCAAGAGGGAGTGAGTGCACATCCTTCTACTCCACCATCTTATACCAATCTCCAAGAACCTCCTGAACAGAGGAGAAAGCTGGCAGAAGAAAGAGCACATTTTCCATGTGAGAATGGTCCATGTACATAAGGCAGGTGTTTTTTGAGTAAGGGGTAATTAGAAAATCTAGTTATTGGACTGGACAGCTCAAACAGAACAAATAGTGAAAGGTACACTTACTGTCTCTTTCTCAGGACTTGCAGTCTTAATTTTGTTGCTGTTGTTTGCTTTTGTTTGTTTTTTTTACATTGGGGAACTGGATAATTAGGTAACTGCTACATGGCCTAGCCACCCCACATAGATCACAATGCCCTAGTTTCCACATGTATAAAAGGGAGAAAACATCTGCTTAGTCAATTCACAGAGATTCAATGAAATAATAGATGAGAAAGTTCTTTGAAATGGTTAAAAGAAACTATCCAATTGGAAAGTAATATTTTATATAACAAACTTGTTTTTATCTAACACCTAGCATATGATCAGAGCCAAATAAATTGTCCATTGGCTGAAAATGACAGTCTAAACAAAACACTACATTTTTAAGGAGAGTTTAATTCCAAGATGATACTTTTGGAATTCAATTCTCAGCATTGTATAGGAAGGAGAAATGAAAGCAACAGGGTGGCTGACAGGGATGTTGTTATAGCACACCAGGCATAATCCAAATAGGGCCAGTCCAAATATTGTGAAAATGGTGGGGGAAGTGATGACATACTTTGAAAATTGGTGACATCAGCAGATAAGTAAAGAAAGGAAGAAAGCTAAACAAACTGGCCAGCCCTGCAATGTATTGACATAAGGCAAGTTTCTTCTTTATGGAATGAAAAAGTGTGTTTCTACAAGCTTTATCAAATCCTTATGCAATGCACAATAAATTGCTTTGTCTGCAAGATTATTCTATAGAATAATAATCTTTACTCTTAGAACTTTCATGGAATTCTGCCCAAGTTTTCTTTTTCTCAATTTCACTCTCCATTACTCCTAGATTGAAGTGCTCTTTATAATTTTTAGCATTCAGCATTTTCCATTTCTCCCTTTCACCATCAACAAAAGTGTCCCTCCTTGTGTATTTAGGTATCTTCCTCACAGATTTTCTTATTTCTTTTTCCATACTTGTATAATTATTTTCCCAAACTGAAAATTGACATAGAGTAACTTCCTGGATCTCATAAAATGGGCATAGTAGATTGTTTAAGAACTGGCTATATTATTCTCCTTTCTATAAACATACCCTTACCATGTTACTTGGCAATTCTGCCCATCAAGAGATGGAGTCTACTCTCCTACCCCTTCAATCTGGGCTGGCCATGTGACTTGCTTTGGCCAATAGAATGTGGCAAAAGTTACAGCATGCAAATCCAAGTTCAGGCCTCAAGAGAGTCTTGATTATCTGCTCTGTTGCAAAATTCTGACCAGCCGATGTGTAAGCTAGCTTGCCAGAGGGTAAGAATTTGTGTTGTAGAAATGAGTCATCCCAGCTGACTGTAGATACATAGGCAGCTGAGCCCAGAAGAACCAGTCAGTTGTGCTTAGCCCAAATTGCTGGCCCACAGAATCCAGAGCTAAATAAATACATTTTGAAGTGGTTTCCTATGTAGCAAAAACTAACTATTAAAATGGGCTACTATGAGAAATATTTGTAGCAGTTTGATGCAATAAAAACTGTAAAAAACATCAGTGTGTTACTGAATAAATAGTGGGGAATAAAATTCTCTCCAGGATATATCAAATTATTTAATTTTATAGTATTTTAACATCCAGATATGTTCTTTATTAACATTTGGAACATCCCAATATTCTTAAATATGCCAAAACAAAAAGTTGAGAAGGTGTACTATTTTCTTTTAACTTCATTCTTCCTAACATCTCCTATGAGTTCAAATAGGAAGAGGATCTCACAATGAACAGAAACCAGAAAAAGTTAATTTTCTTGATGCTGTCAAGGAGAGGACATTGGCTTGGTGCCATTGCTGCTTTGGGGTCATAGCCAACCTGGGAATGAACAGCTGTTGTTATTCAGAAAAATTCAGACAATATTTGGGAAGACATAATTCAGGGGAAAAAAGTAAAAGGAAAAATGTGAAAGAAAGCAAGCTAAATCAGAATAGCACTTTTAGACTTTAAAAATATCTAATGATTACAGAAGTGTTTAATATACCTTTCAGTATAGTTGGGGGTGGGGAGGATGGGAAAAGCAGGATTTGTGCCAGGAGGGAAATGATATAGTGAAAGAATATGGGACTTGGGATCAAGAGAAGTAGATTCTAGTTTTGGCTAAGACAATAATTTCCTTGTTTTCTCATACACAGAGAAATAAATATCTTTCAGTTCTGTTTTCGAATCTATAACACACACCATTTTAAAACATATTAATGATATATAAAGATTCATTGATGGAGAAATTTTCTTCTCAAATATTTCTTTCTCCTTTTTCCTATTCTATAAAGCAGTAGTTCTTAAAGTCTGGTGTGAGATCCCAGGGTTCCCAGAGACCAGAAACAGCTATTAAAAAAATCCAGCTGTCTTCCATTAAGTTGGACATTAGGACATTTGAAAATATTTTATACAATTTTACTATTCTTACCATTTCATTTAATTTGGAAAATAGTTTTTATAAAAAATATTATTTGTGTTAATATGTAATAGTTTTGTTATTGTTATTTTAAAATGAGTTAATAAATATTTACATTTGTTCTGTTTCAGTTTTGAATATTGTAAATACTGATAAGTATAACCCATATAAATAAAAAATCTTTGACATTCTTAATAATTTTTAAGAACTTAAATGGAAATGGAGATTAAAAAACATTGAGAACCACTACTGTTCAGAAAGTTGTGCTAGGTATTATTATATCCATTTAATAGATTGAGAAAAATTAAAAATGAATTCACTTGATGAAGGTGATTTATTGGATAATGATATAGAATGAACTTCTAACCCAAAGTTCCTTTCACATTTTAAGTTTACTTTTCCCCAATGAGTTTTCATTTTTAGAAAAGTATTATTACTCAAATTAAAATACAGTAAAACCACACTTTATAAAGTGTACAGTCCTCTCAATTTTAACATAAGTACACATTCATATAAAACATCATCCCTGAAGGGTACCAGAATATGCCATCCCAAATTATGCCTCTTTGCCATGTGAATTATTTTGAGCTAAAGGCCATTGAGAACCAGCGGATGCAGGGAAAACTCTAAAAACAGGGGACAAGATTTCCTTTTTTAAAGGAAATTTCCCTTTGTAAAATGTGTCTCCTTCTCCCATTAGGAAGAGGAAGACTCAACAGCTCTTACCAATGGAGAAGGCAAAGCTTTGAATCTGCATAACAAACCTTACTAAACAACCCCTGTAGACCATACTCCCCCACCCCCCAACTCTTCCTTAGCTTGTCTTCCCCACCCCACCCAGAACACGAAACCACTTTTCCATTATTTAGCTTAATTAGCCCAAGTTCTAACCACCCCTTTGGGTTACACATCATTGGATGTTTCCATGTGTACATGCACTATGCACATGTTGATAAATTTCTGTTTGTTTTTCTCTTGTTAGTCTGTCTTTGACCAGTCTAATTTATAGGGTCCCATCTGGAGAACCTAAGATAGGTACAGGAAAAGACTTTTTTCCTCCCCTACACCACCATCAGGATACAAAACATTTCTATACCTGCGAAATATCCCATCATGCTATCCCTCTGTAGTCAGACCCTTCCAAAGGACTGTAGTTTGTATTTTTGAGAATGTCATATACCTGGAATCATACTATATATGACTTTCTGAGGCTGGCAAGTTTTCCTCAGCATAATGCCTTGAAATACATCTAAGCTGTGTGTATTGAGAGTTCACTCCTCTTTATTGGGAATAGTAAATTCCCAATGTTCCACCATTTATTTATTCATTCACCTGTTGAAGGACATCTTGGTTATTTCCAGTTTGGGCCCATTATGAGTAAAAGGGCTGTAAACACTGTTGTTTAGACTTCTGTATAAACATAAGTTTTTAGTTCTCTAGGGTAAATGCCCAGGAGTGAGGTTTCTGGGTCATAAGGTAAGTGTATGTTTAACCTTGTAAGAAGCTGTCAAATTATTTTCCAGAATGGCTATGACATTTTGCATCCTCACCAGCAACTAATAAAGTTCCAGTTGCTCTGCATTCTCACTAGCCCTTGGGGTTATCAGTATTTTATATTTTAGCCACTCTAATAGGTGTGTAGTGGTATATCTATCACCATAGCTTTAATTGAGCATGTCTACGATGTTGAACGTCTTTTAATGTGCTTATATTCCATCTGTATATTTTCTCTGGGGACGTGTCACTTCAATCTTCTGCCCATTTTTAAATTGGATTTTTTTCCTTACTGTTGGGCTTTGAGTGTTCTTTACATATTCTGAACTCAAATCATATTCCAGATATGTGATTTACAAATATTTTCTCCCAGTCTGTACCTTATCTTTAATTCTCTCAATAGTGTCTCTCATGACACAAAAGTTTTTAATTTTGATAAAGTCTTGTTTATCAATTTTGTCTTTGATGGATTATGTTTTTGGTGTCATGTCCAAGAACTCTGCTTAACATGATTTTGCCTCATGGGACTTTCTTCTACATTTTATCCCCCCAAAACTTATAGTTTTATGTTTGACATTTAGATCTATGATCTATTATGTGTTAATTTTTGTATAAAGTGTAAGGTTGAGGGTGAAGTTTATTTTTATTTGATATACAATTCTTCTAACACCATTTCTTTAAAATACTATTCTTTCCTCATTGAATTGTTTTTGTAATTGACTGTGCTTGTGTTAGTCTATTTCTTTACTCTGTACTCTTTCCCACTGATCTATTGGCCTATCCTTTCATTAATAACACATTATCTTGATTACTGTCCTTTTACAGTAAGTCTTTTTTTTTCACATCTTTATTGGAGTATAACTGCTGTACAACAAAGTGAATCAGCTATATGTATACATATATTCCCATATCCCCTCCCTCTTGAGCCTCCCTCCCACCCTCCCTATCCCATCCCTGTAGGTTGTCACAAAGCATCGAATTGATTCTCCTTGTGCTATGCAGTCTTAAAATTGGATATTATGATTCCACACAACTTTGGTTTTTTTTAAACTTGCTTTTGTTATTCTAGTCCCATTGCATTTGCACACACACTTTTGAATCAGTTTGTCTATATCTACCAAAAATCCTGCTATGATTTTGATCAGAAACATGTTAAATCTACAGATCAACTTGGGATGTTGAATTAAAGAAAAACGTACAACATAAGAGTTGTGAGTTTTTTATTCAGAGTCTTACTGAGGACTATAGCCAGGGAGTCAGCCTTTCAGTAGCTCTGAGGGAACTGCTCTGAACAGATAGGGGAGAAACCAGCTTATATATGATTTTTGGCTACAGAATATGTATGCAGTCAAGCATACAGTCTGGTAAAAGATTACTCCTACTCACAAGGAACAGACATCTCAAGTTAATGATTTCAGTGCTTTTCTATGTATGGGGTGATTCAACTATCTAAGATGCCTGTTTGTCCAAAGCACAGAGTGCCTAGTCCTGTTTTTCATCCTAAACTCCTCTCAGAGTGCACCCTAGTTCAGTGAATTCAGTGGCTGATGACTTAATCTTTGTAGAACTGGGTGGTGAGCAACACTCTTTGCTCTTCTTTGTTTACAGGGAGAACTGGAATCTTTACCATGTTGATTCTTCTAATCAATGACCACGTGACCACAGTATGTCCCTTTATTAGTTTATGTCTTTGTTTTCTTTCATCAGTGTTTTGTAGTTTTTAGCATATAGATAGACAGCGAGAGTACACTTTTGTTAGATTTACATTTAAGCATTTCATTTTTTAGAGATGGAGTCCATAGTATTATTTTCTTAAATTATGGTTTTTAACTGTTTATTAGAGAAATACAGAAATGCAATTGATCTTTTTACTGTCTTCTCACTTGTGACTTTTCTAAACTCTATTTTTAGGAGATTTAAAAAATATATTCCTTGGAATTTTCTACATATACAATCATATTGTCTGAGTATAGAGGCAATTTTATTTATTTATTTATTTATTTATTTAGATCTGTATGGCTTTAAATTTTTTTCTTAGTTTATTGCACTATTGCAGTTTCATACTGAATGTGAGAGTAGAAATTCTTTTCTTCTCATCAATCTTAGTGGGAAAGAAGGCAGTCTTTCACCAAGTATGAAGTTAGCTGTAGGCTTTTTGTAGATGCTTTTTATCAAGTTGAAAAAGGTCCCATTTATTCCTAGTTCACTGAGAGTTCTTATCATGAATGAATTTGGAGTTTTGTCAAATGCTTTTTCTTCAACAATTAATAATCTTGTTGGTTTTCTCCTTAGACTGTAATGTGGATTACACTAATCACTTTTTGAACATAGAAACAGTCCTGATGTCCTAGGATAAATTCCACTAGGTTGTGGTGTTTATTCTTTTTATATGTTGCTGGATTGGATTTGCTTATATTTTGTTGAGGATTTTAAAATCTATTTTAATGAAGGATATTGGTCTGTAATTATCTTTTCTTGCTATTCTTCATCTAATTTCATCAGGGAGGTGCTGGCCTCCCAAAGTAAGTTATGAAGTGTTCTATCCTCTTCTATTTTCTTTTAGAGATTATGCAGAATTGGTTTTACTTTTTCTTTAAATGTTTGGTAGAATTCTCCAGGGAGACTCTGGGCTCAGAGATTTCCTTTCTGGAAGATTTTAAAATATGAATTTAATTTCTTCAATAGTTATAGGGTGATTCAGCTTATCTATTTCCACTTGGATAATTCTTGGGAGTTAGTAGTTTTCAAGAATTTGTATCATTTCCTCTCAAAGTTATGTGCATAGACTTGTTATAGTTTTCTCTTAATGTCTTCACAGTCTATGGTGATACAACATCTTTATTCCTTTATTAGTAATTTGGGTCTTTGTTAGTCTTGCTAGAGGTATATCAACTTTACTGATTTTTTTCAAAGAAACTGCTTGTTGTTTCATTGACATTTTTTTCTCTACTGCTTGTTGTTTTCAATTTTATTGATTTTTTTCTTTTTTCTTTTATTCTTTCTGCTTGATATGAGTTTATTTTGCTTTTTTCCTTAAGGTAGAAGTTTATTATTAACCTTAAGCCTTTCTTCTTTTTCAAAGTAAGCATTGAATGCTATAAATGTACAGCTAAGCATTGTTTTAGCTGCCTCCTACAAATTTTGATATGTTCAGATATTTTCTATTTTTTTCTTGAGGATTCCTCTTTGAAGCGTGGATTATTTAGGAATATCTTATTGAATATCCAAATCTTTTGAGATTTTTCTGTTAGCTTTCTGTTATCTATTTCCAATCTAATTTCATTTTGGTCAAAGAACATACTCTATATGGTTTTAATTATTTTGTATTTTTTAACATTTGTTTTATCACCAGGATATATGACCTATCTTGGTCAACGTTCTAGGTGTGCTTAAAAAAAATGTGTATTTTGCTGTTGTTGTCTGTGGGTTTTGTAAAAGTCAAATAGGTCCAGTTGGTTGATGGTGCTTTTCACTTTTTCTGTATCCTTGCTAATTTTCTGTCTACTGGTTCTAACAATTACAGTTAGGAGTGTTGAAATCTCAAACTACAATTCTTAATTTCTCTAATCATCCCTTCAGTTCTGTCACCTTCTGTTTCATGAATTTTGAAGCTCTGTTTTGATGCATAAATATTTAGGATTGTTATGTGTGCTTGGTAAATTTACTTCATCATTATGTAATGTTCTTTTTGTTCCTGGTAATTTTATTAGCTCTGAAGTCTATTTTGTCTGACATCAATACAGCCATTCCAACTACCTCAACATTAATACTTGTATGGTGTATCTTTTCCTATCCTTTAACTTTTAATCAACCTCTATAATTATATTTAAAGTAAGTTTTGTAGACAGCATACAGTTGGATCATGTTTTTCTTTTCCTTTCTTTAAAAAAAAATACATTCTAATCTCTTTTAGTTAGCTTTTTAACACCATTTTTGTTGGATATAATTCTTTTTTTTTTTAATTTTTATTTATTTATTTATATATATTTTTTGGCTGTGTTGGGTCTTCGTCTCTGTGTGAGGGCTTTCTCTAGTTGCAGCGAGCGGGGGCCACTCTTCATCGTGGTGCGCGGGCCTCTCACTATTGTGGCCTCTCTTGTTGCGGAGCACAGGCTCCAGACGCGCAGGCTCAGTAGTTGTGGCTCACGGGCCCAGTTGCTCCACGGCATGTGGGATCTTCCCAGAACAGGGCTTGAACCCGTGTCCCCTGCATTGCCAGGCAGATTCTCAACCACTGCGCCACCAGGGAAGCCCAAGGATATAATTCTTGATATGATTGGAATTGAGTCTACCATTTTATTATTTGATTTATATTTGTTTCTTCTATTATTTCCGCCTTCTGTTTCTCCATTTCCACCTTCTTTTGAGTTATTTGACCAATATTTTTAGTATTCTGTTTTACTTTATCTATTGTATTTTTAAATCTATTTCTCTGTAGAGGATTTTAGTGGTTGCTCTAGAGATTATAGTATGCATTCTTAACTTTTCTCAGTCAACTTAAAATCAGTAGTTTGCTGCTTCAAGTAGAATATAGAAACTTAACGACCATTTAGGTCTCTTTACTCCCCTCCCACTTATGATATAATATTCTTATGTGTTACACCTACATTCACAGGAAACCATATCAGGCAATGTTATAATTTTTCCTTTCTGCTATCAAACTTATTTTTAAAAACTTAAGAGAAGAACAGTATATCTACCCAATTATCTGCATTCTATTGTGATTTCTTTACTCCTTGCCATCCAAGTTTCCCTCCCATATCATTTCCTTCCTCTGATGAACTTCCTTTAGCAATTCCTTTAGTCCTGGTCTGTTGGCAATGTATTCTTTCAGTTTTCCTTCCTCTGTTAATGTCTTTATTTCACTTTCATTTATGGATGATATTTTTTCTTGATATAGAATTCTGAGTGTTTTTTTTTTTTTTTCTCCTAGCACTTTAAAAAGTGTTGTTCTACTTCCTTCCAGACTCCATTTTTTTCTTATCAGAAATATGGTCATTCAAACCATTGTTGCCCTATAAATAATGCAATATTTTTTTCTGGTTTCTTTCAGGATTTTTTCTTTGGCTTTAGTTTTGAAGAGTTTAATTATATGTCTGTGTGGGGATTTCTTTGGGTATATTCTGTTTAGGGTTTGCTGCACTTCTTGAATCTGTAAATGTATGTCTTTTCCCAAATTGGGGGAGTTTTTAGCTATTATCTCTTCAACTATTTCCCAGAATAATGCTCTTTTCCCTCTCTTTTCGTGTTTCCCATGATACAAAATTTAAAGCTTTTGGCATTGTACTACAAATCACTGAGGTTATGGTCATAATTTTTAATCTTTTCCCTCTTTATCATTCAGACTGGATAATTTTTATTACTCTGTCTTCAAGTTCACTCCTTGTTTTGTTATTTCCTATCTGGTATTGAGTCCATCCAGTAAGTTTCAAGCTTTGATTATTTATTTTTCAATTCTAAAATTCCCTGGTTCTTATTTATTTCTTTTATTCCTTTGGTGAGACTTATCTCTTTCCATTCATTTTAATAGTATTTGACATTACTTCTTGGAGAGCTTTTTTAATAGCTGCTTTAAAGTCCTTGTTAGATAATCCCAACATCTGTGGCATCTCAGTGTTGGCATCGCTTTGTTGCCTTTCCACACAAATTGACATTTTACTGGTTCTTCATATGCCATGCAATTTTGGATTGTATCCTAGACATTTTGAATATTATGCTAGGATTCTCTGGGTCTTGCTTAACTCCTCTGGGGAATGTTGACATTTTAGATCAGCAGGCACTTGACCTGGTTTGTTTCAGGTTGCAAGTTCTGATAAGACTTATGGGAGTTGTGGTCCCAATGTCACTTCTTTCATAAATACCTTTGCAATATTATTTAGATCTGTCCTATGTGTGTGCCACCCTGTGGTGGGTGGTGATCTATCTTATAGTTCAGTTCTCAAAGTTGATGGTATGCTATTTTCTGTCAAAGCTCTACATGGGCATAGTGGGAGTGCTCCCAGTAGTTAATAATTATTTTTTTCCAGTTACTCTCCTAACTCTTTCCTCTCTGTGACATCCTTAGAACTTTTTAGTCTCCCTGTGGCTCCTCTTTTCAGTTTAGCCAGAAAGCTTGGGCTTTATTTTACCAGTTCTGTCATTTATTACTTGCAACTGTGATCATTTCCTGAGCCTAGATGCAGCAGGAAAAGGGGGAGGGAAAAAGCATCAGGTGCTCACCCCACTTTCTTGGGGCCTCATCGCCTCTGATTTGTAGGGACGCTTCTAATTCCTCATTGTGTGTCCCTAAGTCATCACTGTTGCTGTTGCTTCCAGTGCCACCACCAATTGCACTGGATCGCTTGAGGACTGGGGGAGGAGAGAAGGCAAAAAAGAAAACAACAACACAGGAGGTTTTATCTTACTCTCTCTGACCATTAGAAGATCCCTTTCCCATCTTGCAAACCAAAATTTTAGGACTTCTGGAACTCTCTCAGTCTGCAAGAATGCCCACTTCCGGATTTCAGGCTGCATTGAGACCGGCTTTGGAAATAACAGAGACAGAAATGGTAAGATCATTGGTGGTTTAGTGGCAGTTAGAATTCTGATCTTCTTTCAAATCTGCCTGCTACTATTTACTTTTCAGATTTCCCAAATAGCTGCTCATGCATTCTATGTTTTATAACTTCATTTAGTGGAAGAATGTGCTTATTCAATTTTACTGGACACCAGAACCCCAATAAACTTTTTTGTAATCACATCAGAGTGCTGAAATGCCCAAGGAAAATCTTCAGAGCTGGTATTAGTGAAACGTGATGGTTGGACTTTATAACCTCAATTTACTCTTGTGACTTCTGTTTTCATATGTGATCTTTTACTTATTATTACTGATATCTCTCTACTGGCTCAGGAGGAGCTGCCCTACCCTTAACCAGAAGTGCATTTTCCCTCAATTTTTAATAGCATACTTAAAATATAATTGGAATGTTTATATAAAAGTCTAATAAAAGTGCAGGGTCAAGAGAATAAGACAAATTACAATTTGAGAGAACATATTTGCAAAAGACACATCTGATAAAGGACTGTTATTCAAAATATGCCAGGAACTTTTAAAATTCAACAATAAGAAACAACCTGATTAAAAAATGGGCTCAAGACCTTATGGACACCTAGCTAAGGAAGGCATGCAGATGGCAAACCAGCATGTGAAAAGATGATCCACATCACATGTCATTGGGGAAATAAAAATCGAAACAACAGTGAGATACTATTACATGCTTATTAGAATGACTAAAATCCAAAACACTGACAATATGAAGTGTTGGTGAGGATGTGGAGCAAGAGGAACCCTCATTTATATGTGATGGTAATGCGAAATAGTACAGCTACTTTGGAAGACAGTTTGGCAGTATCTTACAAAATTATACACATCCCAACGATATGAGCCAGCAAAGGAGTTGAAACCTTATGTTTACACAGAACCCTGAACACAGATGTTTACAGCAGCTTTATTCATAATTGCTAAAACTTGAAAGCAACCAAGATATCCTTCAGTAGGTGAATGGATAAATAAACTGGTACATTCAAACAATGGAATATTTTTCAGCACTAAAAGAAATGAGCTATCAAGTCATAGAAAAACATGGAGGAAACTTAAATGCACATTACTGAATAAAAGAAGCCATTCTGAAAAGGCCACATACTGTATGAATCCAGCTACATTACATTCTGGAAAAGGCAAAACTAAGGCTACAGTAAAAGGATCAGTGGTTGCTAGGGAATGAGAGAGGGAGGGATGAACAGACAGAGTGCAGAGGATTTTTAGGGCAGTAAAAATACCCTGTATGATGCTAAAATAATGGGTACATATTATCCAAACATTTGTCAAACCCATAGAATATGTAACATTGAGAGAGAAACCATGAAATTTGGATGATTATCATGTATCAATGTAGGTTCATCAGTTGTAACAAATGTACCACTCTGATAGGGGATGTTGATAATGAGGGAGGCTGTGCATGTGTAGAGATAGGGGATGTTGATAATGGGGGAGGCTGTGCATGTGTAGAGATAGGGGATGTTGATAATGGGGGAGGCTGTGCATGTGTAGAGGCAGGGATATGAGGGAAATCGCTGTACTTTTCTCTTAGTTTTGCTGTGAATCTAAAACTTCTCTGGAAAAATAAATCCTATAAAAAAGGATGAACTTCTGATTTATACTACAACATGGATGAAACCTGGAGACATTATATTAAGTGAAATAAGCTAGACACAAAAGGACAAATATTGTATGGTTCTATTTATATGAAGTACAGACAGTAGTTGAATTCATAAAGACAGAAAGTAAAACAGTGGTTACCAGGGGCTGGAGGGAGGAGGGAATGGGGAGTTATTGTTTAACTGGTATAGAGTGTCATTATGGGATGATGAAAAAGTTCTGGACATGCATAGTGATGGTCATTACACAACAATAATGTATTTAATGTAGCTGAACTGCGCACTTAAAAATGGTTAAAAAGGTAATTTTTTTGTTATGTATACTTTACCACAATCAAAAATAAAATACAAAAATTACTTAAATTTTTAAAAAGTGTGTTGGTAAATAAAGGAAGTAGGGAGAAAGTAATATGTAACTAGATCATGGTTGGCAAACTATGGCCTGCCAATGAGCCGAATCCAGCCATAGCAATTCTTTCACTTATTGTCTATGGCTGTTTTTATACTAAAACAGCAGAGTGGAGTACTCCTGAGGAAGACTGGCTTTCAGTGCCTAAAATATTTATTATCTGACCTTTACAGTAAAAGTTTGACAGCCGCAGAACTAGATGATCTAAACTATAAGGTATAGATCATCATGGTCATCTTGGGATTTCCTGACCTAGGATCTCTGAATGAAAGCATATTTTCTGCAGACAAAATCATCCAGAGTAATGGGAAGTCCTTTCCTTCACTTTCCAAAATCCTAATTCCATTCCTTTAACTATTACTGATAGGATAACTATTATTTTTCTAGGCATTGTGCTCCATGCTTGGATACATGCTAAAAAAGACAGATGTTGTTCCTGCCCTCATGAAGCTGTAAATGGAAAGCAGTTTTGGTAGATAGTTGAAAGCAATCTCTCTCCAACAACCTCTTATTGATCCTGAATTTATTTGATTAGGCAACATAGATTAAATCTAGCATCTCTTCTACATCATACCATGTATGATCAGAAAACATCTTTTCATGCTTTCTTAGAATTTTCTCTTTTTCAGCTAAACATTTGCCCTCTTCATCTGTGATCAAGAAATTATGTTAAAAATGCAAGTCCTGTCACCAATATGTGCGCTTGCTATATCATTTTTGCATTATCTACAAATGCTATCCAGAAAGTACATCTAATTTGCTGGTATATTTGCCTACAACAGACATAGAACATAATCCCTGATAATGAATAAAAAAGTATTAGTTTCAGAACTTGAGAGACATTTCCCAATACAATTGCATTTCCATTTACTTTATAGGGAATAAATATGACTGCTCTTAAAAAGAAGTGGACATGAAGTAAAATTACACAAAATCTAAAATCAGTTATTTCAAAAGTAGGGGGTACGTTTATCAAACCTGTTGAGCAGCAGAATCACTGAGTTAAAGTTTTTCAACTAATTGATTTATCTAATCCCATGAAATCTAGTGAATGGTTTCTGGATTTTTCCTGGACTCCTCTTGTTGTCATTTTCTTCTCAACCATAAAATATTATTTTCTCTGTAGAAAATACCCATAATACAAATCAGAAACAAGTTAAAGCACATTTTAATTTCAGAAGTGTTACAAAGTGATATAAATAGAAAATTATCATGGATAATGCATGGAAAGTCTAGAAATCATTTTGTTGGAGTGTTGGAGTCTAGATTAGTGAGACTATGCTTTATTTAATGGTTCAAAGTTTACAAAAATGCCAACTAGAATCTGGAATGGTAAAAACTCAGTGTTAAGTAAAAATCCGATCAAAAAAAAAAGTTGTAGGAAACAGCTGGAAAGGTGCTGTATCTAACTACATGCTGTGTTGTCTGTAGTGGCTGGTGAGGTCTCTGGTTCTACATAGAGGTGTTTTCAGAACTTAAACAGTTTTTTTTTTGACAGCTGTGCAGCTTGATTTTGTGGTCGATTGCTCCAAGAGGAAATAAAAATTTGGTCAATATTTTAAAGAAAACAAAACTTACCCCCCCAAAATATTAGAAAAATGAATAGGGAATCCACAATCAGGCTGACATGCACTCAATTGTATCTCCTAAGACATGTGCTTTCAGAGATAATAACAATACAATTCATCATGCTTCCTTTTGGTGTCAGTGAAGTTCAGAGGCAAACTTAGAGTGTAATTGTACAGTTGAGTTAATCCTGCCATTTGGCTACCTGCATTCTTCTCTTTTCCTTATGTCTTATTTGCTTATTTTTTTCCCATCATATTATTATGCTTGCTATTGTGTCTTTTCTCTAAGTTGACAAATCATTTTGTAAAGAATGAGACAGACAAATTCAATGTTGAAAAAGCATACAATGCAGTGTCATCACAAGAACATGATTTAGAGGCCATGAGATCAACCATTTAGGTTGTTACTTTGAGAAATATTCCTAGTTATGAGTTTTATCAAGACTAAAGTTCTCTCTCTTCAGACAAACAACAGTAGGAACTGAGTAGTACAAAATACAGCTGTGAAGGGTGACCTTAGAGCACTTAGAAAATTTTCTCTGATAATAACACAAATGCTAGCCCAAACAGAAAAGCACCAAAGCAAAATCCTATAACTGCATTGGTACCTTATCTGATTTCATTACCTGGGTAAGAATATATTCATCAACAAGTGACCAGAAATGGAGAAGTGACAAGTGAATGATAGTAAAACAAAGAATAACTCATTTTATTCCAATATTTTTATAACTTCTGCCTTTTTTGCCTATTAGACATAAACAATGGCAATGTAATAACCATGAAATCAACTAAAATAGTGGGATAGCAAGGTAGTTGTATGACATTATACTCAAAATGACGAGGGTCTGTCTTTTACTTGTCTTATGACCCTGGGAATTTTTCAACCCTTGAATGTAAGTTTTCTCACGGTAATATAGAGATAATAATATTACCTACCTTCTTAAAATTGTTATGAGAATCAGTTGAGGTGATAGATAAATATTGGACTATCACAATTATAAGTGGTCAGTAGTATTAGCAGCAATCATCATTGTTTGTAAATACCAAAAGACATAGTCTGTTTTTCATTTGTTCTAATGGAATCTAAAGATGTCATTTTGGGGTACAAAACAGAAAGGAAAATAAACAACTCCATATGATTAATGGCCAGGATGACCACAAGTGAGTTCTATAGACCAAGGGACCACACAGGTCACAGGCTGGCAGTATTGTTCACATTGCACTCAGTTGGGACTATCAGAGCAATTGATTAGAATACTGTCCCCAGTTTAGTAGACCACAAGGCAGGGAAGACTAACTTCTCCTGAACTCAGATCTCTTGAGAAAGCTCTGATGCCTTTAAAATCAGACAGTGACTGGCAACAGTGTTTATGAAAAATAATTCCAATAATTTCCAAAAAAAAAATTCAAACAGAGGGACTTCCCTGGTGGTCCAGTGGTTAAGAAGCCGCCATCGAATGCAGGGGACGTGAGTTCGATCCCTGGTCAGAGAACTAAGATCCCACATGTTATGGGGCAACTAAGCTCGTGTACTGCAACTACTGAGCCCAAGAGCCACACTGGAGAGCCCACGTGCTACAACTATGGAGCCCACGTGCTCTGGAGCCTGCACACCACAACGAGAAAGGCCCGTGCGCCACAACGAAAGATCCCACAAGACACAATGAAGATCCAGTGTGCTGCAACTGAGACCCAATGCAGCTAAATAAATAAATATTTTTTAAAAAAATTCAAAAGGAGTATTTTTTATTGCAACATGCCCAGAATTTTTCTGTAACTAACTGGAAGTCCAGAATCACATGTTTTATTTCAGAATTATCTGGTTCCTGTAATTGTCTTCCTTCATCATGATTGTATTGCCACCCAAAGACTCTTCCCTGTCACCCTCAAGGTCCTTTCCTTTCTCTGCACACTCTCTCCTGTCCTGTCCTTATTGACCTTTCTGATCCTATAAATGTAAGGTTAGAAGCTAGAGTTACTTTCTTGTATTAAAAGCAAACATAATCATCTTCCTTGCTAAAGATTCCTGGCCAATATCCTTTCAAAAAGAAACATTCTCCTTTGAACTCATAGATGAGACATTTCTGAACATTCAATCATTGGTACTATTTTACTTTCACAGTCATTGTGTAACCTCAGCGTTCATCGTTCTAGAAACAGCTGTGGAGAACCTGAGTGTGAGAGGTGCAATCCAAAACTCAATATTATTATTTCTAGGAATATCACTAATTACAATTTCACAGAAAATGAATATCTAGCAACAGAGAGTGGAAAAAAAAAAACTGGAAAGATTTACTGAGTAGAGAAAACTCTCAGAAACCTTCTTTAAAAAATAGATAGAGGAAAATCTTTAAATTATTTGACACAATGCAATATGACAAACCGGGTCCACCCATTAAATAAGTCCCCATCACAAAACCTCAGATTATTTATGAACACAACAGAATGGGCTCAGCTATTTACAGGAAGCTGGTGACTCTTATGTATGTTTTCCTAACAGTATAAAGGAGAGAAAAATCTGTTTTGGACCATTAGTTAGCTCACAGCTGGGTTTAATAATGAGGGTGTTTGGGATATCCGATGCAGGATGTTAAGACAAACCCAGAGAGGCTGATTTAACTGTGGTCCATGGCCAGAGGCAGCAAAGACTTGGGGGAAATATCTATTTCATTGGAGTTCCAGAGTCTAGGGAAAAGGCTATGTTATAAAACCTACACTAATCTAAAGGAATCTTTTAGTCACACATCAACACTTTCTATTGCTTCTTCATGTTTTCTTATTAAAAGAATTGAAATGTGCTAGAAGGGGACCAAGTATCTCAGGAAAAGAAGAAAGACAGAAAGATCCAAGGGAAGGAGTGGAGCAGGACAAACAGGTAAGACGAAAGGGTAGAGAAGGAAAACATTGGTTTTCTTCTTTTAGGAATTTTGGTCACTAAGCCAGCAGTAGTCACTTAGGCCTGGGTTCTGTAAGATTGATTCACAGAGTATTGTCTTAAAAATGCAGTTTTACATTGTAGAACATACAGTAACTTGAATTCAAATAGTAATTTTATATTAGCGATTCTAAGTTGCTTTACTATTGGACAGATAAGAATCATTAACAGTTAATCATGTGAGTTATTTACATTCAAAAATTTGCTCCTAATTTCTTGAAAAGTTGCTCTTTCTTTGTGGTTAGAATACTCCTCACAACCCCAGCAATCTTTTGCTCTCTTTTTCAAGATCTATTGACTTATTTAGCAAGGTAAAGTTCTGTCCTGGCCTTTGTGAATTATCAAAAATGATCAGAATTCTTATCAGATTGTACTTCGCTATTCTGGGTCTCAATTCCCTTAAGTAGTTGAAGAGCAAAATATTGTATCTTTTTTTTTTTTTTTAATTGCCTTACACTTGGTTTTTCCTGTTTTCTTGTCAAGAGGCTTGTGCTTCTATCCCTGCTTTTGGTTCCAGGAGGATGCTCTGCTCTACATCTTTTTGGTATAAACAGTGATTCAGTCTCCCTGCCCCCTCCTAGTTTTCGGCAGACATAATCTAATCTGTGTTATGCGACAAGACCAATTAGTCTCGCCCACTCTCCAGCCTTCTGTCCCTCCCCTGTCAGCTGCCACCCTCTTGGCACTCCGTCTCCTTTAGGAAGTAGCAATGGGAGCCAAATTTCCCAACTGAATTCATTAGATGAATATGCAGGTCCAGATTGCTGAAATGTGCTCACATCCTCAAGTAGAACTCCGAATCAAGACTTCTGACTCTTTTTCTCTCATTGCATGTAATGTTTATCAGAAGATTTCTAGCTACAAAACTTCCTCACTGGCTGGAAAGGAAGGAAAGCTGCATTTGACAAGATGAGGCAAATGGAAGACCCAGAACTGCCCTGAACAAAATAAATGCAGAGAATGCCAGCCTTTTCAGGGTTGGGCTCAGTTATTTCCTACTAGTAGCAACCTGCTTACTTTTGACAAGTAGAGGTGACCTGCAGAATCCAGATGATGGATGGGCAGGGCATGTCATTCATATTGCACGCTCAGAGCACCGGCACTGCAACCCTTTGGATCAACGGGAATCAGAACGGGACCTGGAGGGCAAGACATGGAACAGCTGGTGGTGTTCGAGTCTGATGAATCTATTATCACATAGCCAGACTGTGGTCACCACAGCTGGGGACAGCAGGTGCCCAGAAAGCTTGACCCATTAGATGTCCAGGAACCAAAGAGAGAAATCACTTAAGATTGCTTCCTTTTCTGTTATCAAAAGTCATTTTTAGATTTGTAAAGTCTGTATCATGATTTTTTTAAATTTATTTATTGAAGTATAGTTGACTTACAATGTTGTGTTAATTTCTGCTGTACAGTTATACAGTTATACATACATATATATGTGTGTGTGTGTGTATATATATATATATATATATATATATATATATACACACACATTCTTTTTTATATTCTTTTCCATTATGGTTTATCACAGGATGTTGAACATAGTTCCCTGTGCTATACAGTAAGACCTTGTTTTTTATCCATTCTATACGTAATAGTTTGCATCTCTAATCCCAAACTCCCAGTCTATCCCTCCCCCACACCCCCTCACCCTGGGCAACCACAAGTCTGTTCTCTATGTCTGTGAGTCTGTTTCTGTTTTGTATGCATCATTATTTTCAATATCATAACTGCTGAAGGAGGGATGAACGTTCTAAAATGTTCATAGCTGGTAGCTTAAATTTCAAAACTGATAATCATAAATATAGTTTCACTTTACCTGATTAGGAAGATTGTAAGTTACTATCTCTGGGTCAATTGCTCAAATAGACATTGGGATTTTTAAAATATCTCACAGTGTCCATCAATAAAACCTGAGTTCCTTTGCAAATATGCCCATTAACTAGTATTCCATACAGAATAAGGTTGGTGACCTCCTGTTGTTTTAAAAAAGCACAGGCAGATTTCTTGGATTAATTGAAAATTCCCTTATAAACACATAAGTATAAGAGTGAGACAGAAAAAAAGTTTGGGAAAGGAACAGAGAAATAAAACAAATGTCAAAGCCTTAATAACAAATTCTCTCTAGGAATTTGAGGTGACAATATGACACCATTTCTTCTGTGTGTCAGTTTGCCCCTCACTGCAAAGTCCTACAGAGTTTATTGTCATCTGCTGCCATGGGAAGCACAAAGGTACTTCATGTGGGTTCTCAGCCATGTCCTTGTGACTAAGAGAACCTTGGCTGTGACACTATGAATTCTGAGTTCTCATCTGCCCTGTACAGCATACTTGAATCATTTATGGGACCAGTTAGGTGGAAATTCCCAGTAATATAGGCAGGAAAATAAAAAGAGTAAAAGAGGATCCCTGGTCAATTTAGATGTGGCCTGAGAGCACAAACATAGCTGCTTGGACACGAGGCCATACTCATGAAAACATTTCAGAGATATGCCTCTTTTTCTAATACATCTTGACAATGGAAACAAGACTCAGAACTATTTCCTTTCTCTTCTTCTTCAACTGGGTTTTAATGTCCTGTTGCTCTAATTTTAATTTAGTAAATTCCCAATATCACCTGTGCAGTAAACTTTGTATGTAATCGTGGGAATCAAGAACAGCAGTCTGGGGAGAGAAGAGACATTCTCCTGAAAGACCTCTTACATTAACTTGCCATTTCTCAGCATCTTCCACACTGTGACTGGTCCAGAATTACAGGAGTTACTGAAAAGCCTGAGGAATCCTTTGTCTTCCCTTGACTTCCAGGCAGCCTCCATTCATATTGCTGCTACCAGAAGATTAAAAAAAAAAAAAAAAAAAAAAAGAACTCATAGGGTTAAGAAGTCTGTACAACTGTGGTAGAAAATACATCTGAAGAATGATCAATCTATTAATGCCTAGTAAGCTTGTAACTTGGGATACATATGCAAAGCACATAAGGGAAAATAAAAATGTATACAGGCAAGTCTTTGCCGTCATGGAAGTTTCTATAGTTGGTGAGTTGGGGAAATAATTCAAATTTATCACGTATTTGAACTTCAGTAGAAGTGACGCATGTCTGCAGGTCTTAGAGAATTACATTGCATACTTGAGGGTGTAAAGATGGGGAGTCTTTCTGGAAAGTAATCATCAACTTTTATCAAGTGTCTTAAAATGTTCATACTTTTTGACCAATAATCCCAATTCTAAAAACCAAACAAAAATCAATAATGTACAATATACAGAAAGAATTATATATAAGCAGAGTCATCATAACACTGTTCAAAACACTAAAAAAAAAAAAAGCAAGAAATTAAGTGTAAAATAATTAATAGCACAAGAGTTAGAGTATGGTTATCCTAGTATGATATTTCAGTACATATGTCTAGTCTGGATTTTGAATTAGAAATATATAAAGATGTGAACTTAAATTACTAGATGATTTTTAGTAACATAATTTTTTTTAATTAATTTATTTATTTATGGCTGCGTTGGGTCTTGGTTTCTGTGTGAGGGCCTTCCCCAGTTGCGGCAAGAGGGGGCCACCCCTCATCGCGGTGCGCGGGCCCCTCACTATCGCGGCCTCTCTTGTTGCGGAGCACAGGCTCCAGACATGCAGGCTCAGTAATTGTGGCTCACGGGCCCAGTCGCCCCGCGGCATGTGGGATCCTCCCAGACCAGGGCTCGAACCCGTGTCCCCTGAATTGGCAGGCAGACTCTCAACCACTGCGCCACCAGGGAAGCCCCTAATAACATAATTTTAAATGACCTCTATCTTTAGACTCTGGTCTAGGTTGAGGCAAAAGAACTGCCTTGGTAGCAAAATTTAAGGAGGCTGTCACTCTCAGAGGTCTGCAAGAGCAGTGTGGACATTGGCACAGCCCTGAGAGTGAGTGATTCCTGAAATCATGTGCTCTGACCTTCTCCTCGTCCCAGTCCTGCACCTGGTATCCTATAGATGTGCCATGATATACATAATCAGTGCTGTACTGTTGGACATTTAGGTCGTTTTTAATGTTTTTCTGTTATAAATAACATTCCAATGAACATGTACATGTAACACAGACATATTTGATTTTATCATTGGAATACATTTAGAGTAGTTGGATTTTTTTTCTTAAAACGTTTAAGGATTTCATCCAGACTGACACATTTCCTCCAGGAAGTTGCTATGTCTCTCTGCTGATTCTTTTAGTAGTATGTATTTGAGAGTTTTCATACATATTTTTTCTACCTATTTTAATCTTTGCAGTATAACAGAAAAAAATCTGGTTGTTTCTATTTTCATTTTTTAGTTAGTCATTTCATTTAGTTAGTCATTAAATATTTTAATACTTTATTTCCCATTGTGTTTTTCTGTATGTGTATTATCTGCTATGTCCCTTAGCAATTTTTTCACTAGGGTCTTTGTTTTTCCTTAAAGATTTGTAAGCTTCTCATAAATTAAAGCCATATGCTCTGCCTCGCAGATATGTTACCTTTTTTCTCATCTATATTTATTTGTTATGTTTTGCTGTGCTAAATAAAAAATAGTAAAACAATAGTAATAGTTAACACTTTTGAGTGTTTGCTTTGTACCAGACACTGTTTTAATCCTTTATAATTATTAACTCACTTAATCCTAATAAGAGATGTGAACAATTATTATCTTAATTTTATAGTGGATGAAACTGAGGTACAGAAATGTTCAGAGGCAGAATAACATGCCCCAAATCATTCAAATCTAGTGACCAGATTTCTTACTCAGAATTCAGGCTCCTGGGTCTGAATTCCTATGGGCTACCCTGTACTACCTCCTATAGCAGAATGGATGGTAATAAAATTACAAATCAAATCTACTGATCATTTGTTTTTTTACTATCTCTAATGTTATGTTATTTTCTTTTATTTTAGGATTTTCTCTATTTAAATCAATAGATTAAAGATGAATTATATAATAGATGATGTTTGAGATATCAGATATTAGAGATATTCCATAAACAAATTTTTTTTAAAAAGTCAATGCCTCTATCATATTATGTACTAAAGTTTATTCCAGAAAGATTGAGTTAAATGCCAAAAAATTAGATAATTGTGTTTTCTTAGAAAATAATTTATTGCATCAACATTATCATTTAGTTATATATAGTATTTTCTTATAATATTTTGTGACCTCTTTATCTGTGTTTTATACCTTTCCTAATTTCTAATTTTCTGTATTTTAAAAATTTTCATACAGGTTGTCCAGCTATTATCTTTTCCTTAAAAAATGATTTCAACTAATTAACCCTTGGATTTACTTGGTTGAACTCTTCTGAGTTGCTTGGAAGAATCATTAAATGTTGTTAAATAAATCCTGGCTCATATTTAGTCCGTAGCCTGCTACACAGAGTTGTACAGGTAAGATGCAGAGCAATTATAAATCAATGCCTGAAATTTAGAGCATTTATATATGTTTAGAGACAATTCTCCATGGGTCTCCCTCACTTCTGTATATACTGTGAGCAGAGGCATGGGTGGCCTTTGTCCTGGACTATCTTTTCAAGGATGTTTCAGAGGAAATCGCCTTGGAAGATAGAGATAATGTCTCCCTCTGGAGCAAAGGGCAGATGTGTTTACTGCCTAGCTTAAAAAAGGTAATATCTCGCTTGGGCACAAAGGTCAGGCAGATTTGCCTGCAGTCTATTTTAAAAGATTTGGGTTCTTGCTGAGGATTCCTCAGATTCCATAGCTGTGATACAAATCCACTGTGTGCACAGCATCTACCTGGCCTACTCCACATCACCCCCCTAGGGCTTCAGGTGAAAGAAGAACTGATACAAACATGATACAAAGTCTTTTGTCTCTGACTCATGGGTTTTGTGTAGGCAAAGTTAGTTTGAAATTAGATAAATAAAATCTCACACCCTTCATAGTTCTTGATGCTGATTTTTTATTCTATACTTATAATGATATGCCTTTTTCTTTCTTTATTATGTCTTAAGACATGTGGCATTATCTCTTCTATTTTGTGGTCTGAGAATTACTTATTATGCTGCAGCTCCAGTTGTTTGTAAGATTATGACCTTCTCTTTTAGTTATGCCCATGGGCTCCCAAAGTGAAGTTCATGTATCCCTCATGGCCTTTATTTGACTGCAGACCATCTCACCTGTTCTCAAGATTAGGTGAAAAATTCATCTCAGTTTTAGCTATATTGAAGTATGAAAACATATTTCTTTGAGTTGCTCAGAAATCTCTAAAATTAATTTTGAGGTGTCCATGTATCCAATATTTTAAATCAGGCAATCTCAAACATAATTTCATATTTTTATTAACATCTGTAAGACCATTCTGAGTGATATAATAGAAGGAATTTCTTTTATTTACAGATTCTTATCATTTTTTTGCTTATACTCGCTTCTATATGTATTTTCATTAATCCCTATTTCTACTTTCTTTTGAACTATTTTGTTATTTTGTTTATTGCATATCTTCATTCCTTCTTATTTTAATGATAGTATTTCATGGTGTAAATTTGCTTTTAATTTCAGCTTTGGCCGGGTTCCATGGGTTTTAATATTCAGTGTTGTCATTATCATTCCCTATGCATTTGATAAATTCAGTTTCGATGTGTTTAATCACCCACAGTTTATCTGGAAGAGTATTTAATTTCCCAGGGTTTCATCAATATCAAGAACAAAATGGTATTCACTGGCTTCCTGTGATGCAAGATGAAAACATTACCATACTTTACCTTCTCACCCACATCCTGGTTTTATTTTCATATAATCTAAGTTTTTAGTTCCAGTTTTTAAAATTCTCACAGTATCACATATTTTATTTTCAAAATTAAAGTTATCACTTTTGCAGCCACATGTATAACAATTATTCAAACTTTTCAAATTGGACTCGATGCACACCTTTAGTCAGTTATATACAACTTTCCTAGTCTTTAAATCTATTATTTTAACATTTTTTAGCCAAACAGAGCTGAGTTTAAATCTTGACTCAATGGTCATTAACTTTCTATGTTTTCTTGTATAAGTAATAGGCAATCTCCTAAAGAGGAGTGTGGTCTTGGCACTGTCTTTTCATAGTGGTTGATGGTACCAGTGTGGCCTGGGAGAGGCTGCTCAGCGCTCATCCATGGCCTCTTCAACAACAGACCTGTGGCTTCAAGGAAAAGCCCATCATAATCTTCCTGTTGTGTGTAAATGCCCATGAACCTGGGCATACTTGCTTAGTTTCCCTCAAGTATCCTCAACACAACTGCCAAAGGAAACTCCTTTTGCCCTATAGCTCACCTTCACTTCCAATCCTTAGCTCTCCAAAACAGATGGTGTTGTTGGGGTCCCTGACCTCGTCTACTTGGGATCCCAGGAGGCCACCTCTGTGGCATGGGGAAATGAGTTGCCATAAGCCTCCAAGCATCTTTTCCCAGTATGATTTTCTTGCTGTTGTTTCTATCAAAAAATCTTGAGAATTCCTTAATGAGGATGATATCTTTCCCATGTCTTTTTTTTTTTTTTTCAACAGATACCTCACACTCCCCATTTTTACACACTCTTGGTCATTTCCTTTATTATTAGAAGAGCAGTCATATGTTTGTATACACAAGCATTCTACCCAGACATCTAGGTAGCTTTTATTTTTCCTTGTCTTGTATCCTGTTGCAATTGAGAGTAAAGTTCTTATACATGCACCCCTATGTTCATAGCAGCACTCTTCACAACAGCCAAGACATGGAAACAGCCTAAATGTCCATTGACAGATGAATGGATAAAGATGTGGTACATATATACAGTGGAATACTTCTCAGCCATAGAAAAGAATGAAATCATGCCATTTGCAGCAACATGAATGGACCTGGAGATTATCATACTAAGTGAAGTCAATCAGAAAGAGAAAGACAAATACCGTATGATATCACTTATATGTGGAATCTAATCTATGACACAAATGAACCTATCTCTGAAACAGAAACAGACTCACAGACATAGAGAACAGACTTGTGGTTGCCAAGGTGGGGAGAATGGGTTGGAGTTTGGGGTTGGCAGATGCAAAATATTATACAGAGAATGGATAAATGAAAAAGTCCTACTGTATAGCACAGGGAACTATATTCAACATCCAGTGATAAACCATAATGGAAAAGAATATGAAAAAGTGATATATATATTAAGTGATTATATATAACTGAATCACTTTGCTGTATAGCAGAAATGAACAGAACACTATAAATCAATTTTTTTTAATTCAAACAGAAAGTCACAAAAATTATACTCATCCTCATCAGTTCAGTCAGTCCCATGTAATTAATATTTTTTTTATCTTGATGTTTTGTTAGCACTTTTATGAGTTCGTCAGTTTTCCATTAGAGTTCTGAAAATGCTTATTCATTCAGTTCAGCAGTACAGTCAGTTACCAGAAACCTGTACTTGTCAGAGTCTTTTCCATGAATTTCTTGAAGATGAAAGCCTTTTATAGGAACATATTTGCAAAAGCATCAGAGTACACCCAGAACTGTCTGTAAATGACAAAAGACTTAAAAATGACCATGGTTAAAGATTTGATGAAAGTTCATAATAATGCAGTTGACAAGAAAATTAGTTATTTCTGAGATATACATTTTAAAGTAATAACTAGGATCATGACTTATAACATTATACCAGAACATATAAGATTTTTAGAAATTTCATGTAATGTCTGAAACATTTATATTAACATATTTCCATACAAATAACACAATGAAAGTTTAGTATTAGTTGTTTTGTTTGTTTTTTTATACTGCAGGTTCTTATTAGTCATCAATTTTATACACATCAGTGTATACATGTCAATCCCAATCGCCCAATTCAGCACACCACCATCCCCACCCCACCGCAGTTTTCCCCCCTTGGTGTCCATATGTCTGTTCTGTACATCTGTGTCTCAACTTCTGCCCTGCAAACCGGCTCATCTGTACCATTTTTCTAGGTTCCACATACATGCGTTAATATATGATATTTGTTTTTCTCTTTCTGACTTACTTCAGTCTGTAAGACAGTCTCTAGATCCATCCACGTCTCAACAAATGACTCAATTTCGTTCCTTTTTATGGCTGAGTAATATTCCATTGTATATATGTACCACTTCTTCTTTATCCATTCATCTGTTGATGGGCATTTAGGTTGCTTCCATGACCTGGCTACTGTAAATAGTGCTGCAATGAACATGCGGGTGCATGTGTCTTTTTGAATTACAGTTTTCTCTGGGTATATGCCCAGTAGTGGGATTGCTGGGTCATATGGTAATTCTATTTTTAGTTTTTTAAGGAACCTCCATATTGTTCTCCATAGTGGCTGTATCAATTTACATTCCCACCAACAGTGCAAGAGGGTTCTCTTTTCCCCACACCCTCTACAGCATTTGTTGTTTATAGATTTTCTGATGATGCCCATTCTAACTGGTGTGAGGTGATACCTCATTGTAGTTTTGATTTGCATTTCTCTAATAATTAGTGATGTTGAGCAGCTATTCATGTGCTTCGTGGACATCTGTATGTCTTCTTTGGAGAAATGTCTATTTAGGTCTTCTGCCCATTTTTGGATTGGGGTGGTTGTTTCTTTAATATTGAGCTGAATGAGCTGTTTATATATTTTGGAGATTAATCCTTTGTCCGTTGATTCGTTTGCAAATATTTTCTCCCATTCTGAGGGGTGTCTTTTCATCTTGTTTATCGTTTCCTTTGCTGTGCAAAAGCTTTTAAGTTTCATTAGGTCCCATTTGTTTATTTTTGTTTTTATTTCCATTACTCTAGGAGGTGGATCAAAAAAGATCTTGCTGTGATTTATGTCAAACAGTGTTCTTCCTATGTTTTCCTCTAAGAGTTTTATAGTGTCCGGTCTTACATTTAGGTCTCGAATCCATTTTGAGTTTATTTTTGTGTATGGTGTTAGGGAGTGTTCTAATTTCATTCTTTTACATGTAGCTGTCCAGTTTTCCCAGCACCACTTATTGAAGAGACTGTCTTTTCTCCATTGTATATCTTTGCCTCCTTTGTCATAGATTAGTTGACCATAGGTGCGTGGGTTTATCTCTGGGCTTTCTATCTTGTTCTATTGATCTATGTTTTGGTTTTTGTGCCAGTACCATATTGTCTTTATTACTGTAGCTTTGTAGTATAGTCTGAAGTCAGGGAGTCTGATTCCTCCAGCTCTGTTTTTTTCCCTCAAGACTGCTTTGGCTATTCGGGGTCTTTTGTGTCTCCATACAAATTTTAAGATGATTTGTTCTAGCTCCGTAAAAAATGCCATTGGTAATTTGATAGGGATTGCATTGAATCTGTAGATTGCTTTGGGTAGTATAGTCATTTTCACAATGTTGATTCTTCCAATCCAAGAACATGGTATATCTCTCCATCTGTTGGTATCATCTTTAAGTTCTTTCATCAGTGTCTTATAGTTTTCTGCATACAGGTCTTTTGTCTCCCTAGGTAGGTTTATTCCTAGGTATTTTATTCTTTTTGTTGCAATGGTAAATGGGAGTGTTTCCATAATTTCTCTTTCAGATTTTTCATCATTAGTGTATAGGAATGCAAGAGATTTCTGTGCATTAATTTTGTATTCTGCAAATTTACCATATTCATTAATTAGCTCTAGCAGTTTTCTGGTGGCAGTTTTAGGATTCTCTATGTATAGTATCATGTCATCTGCAAACAGTGACAGTTTTACTTCTTCTTTTCCAATTTGTATTCCTTTTATTTCTTTTTCTTCTCTGATTGCCATAGCTAGGACTTCCAGAACTATGTTGAATAATAGTGGTGAGAGTGGACATCCTTGTCTCCATCCTGATTTTAGAGGAAATGCTTTCAGTTTTTCACCATTGAGAATGATGTTTGCTGTGGGTTTGTCATATATGGCCTTTATTATGTTGAGGTAGGTTCCCTCTATGCCCACTTTCTGGAGAGTTTTTATCATAAATGGGTGTTGAATTTTGTCAAAAGCTTTTTCTGCATCTATTGAGATGATCATATCGTTTTTATTCTTCAATTTGTTAATATGCTGTATCACATTGATTGATTTGCATATATTAAAGAATCTTTGCATCCCTGGGATAAATCCCACTTGATCGTGGTGTATGATCCTTTTAATGTGTTGTTGGATTCTGTTTGCTAGTATTTTGTTGAGGATTTTTGCATCTATATTCACCAGTGATATTGGTCTGTAATTTTCTTTTTTTGTAGTGTCTTTGTCTGGTTTTGGTATCAGGGTGATGGTGGCCTCATAGAATGAGTTTGGGAGTGTTCCTTCCTCTGCAATTTTTTGGAAGAGTTTGAGAAGGATAGATGTTAGCTCTTCTCTAAATGTTTGATATAATTCACCTGTGAAGCCATCTGGTCCTGGACTTTTGTTTGTTGGAAGATTTTTAATCACAGTTTCAATTTCATTCCTTGTGATTGGTCTGTTCATATTTTCTGTTTCTTCCTGGTTCAGTCTTGGAAGGTTATACCTTTCTAAGAATTTGTCCATTTCTTCCAGGTTGTCCATTTTATTGGCATAAAGTTGCTTGTAGTAGTCTCTTAGGATGCTTTGTATTTCTGCGGTGTCTGTTGTAACTTCTCCTTTTTCATTTCTGATTTTATTGATTTGAGTCCTCTTCCTCTTTTTCTTGATGAGTCTGGCTAATGGCTTATCAATTTTGTTTATCTTCTCAAAGAACCAGGTTTTAGTTTTATTGATCTTTGCTATTGTTTTCTTTGTTTCTATTTCATTTAGTTCTGATCTGATCTTTATGATTTCTTTCCTTCTGCTAACTTTGGGTTTTATTTGTTCTTCTTTCTCTAGTTTCTTTAGGTGTAAGTTTAGATTGTTTACTTGAGATTTTTCTTGTTTCTTTAGGTAGGCTTGTATAGCTATAAACTTCCCTCTTAGAACTGCTTTTCCTGCATCCCATAGGTTTTGACTCGTCGTGTTTTCATTGCCATTTGTCTCTAGGTATTTTTTGATTTCCTCTTTGATTTCTTCAGTGATCTCTTGGTTATTTAGTAACGTATTGTTTATCCTCCATGTGTTTGTATTTTTTACGTTTTTTTCCCTGTAATTCATTTCTAATCTCATAGCGTTGTGGTCAGAAAAGATGCTGGATATGATTTCAATTTTCTTAAATTTACTGAGGCTTGATTTGTGACCCAAGATGTGATCTATCCTGGAGAATGTTCCGTGCGCACTTGAGAAGAACGTGTAATCTGCTTTTTTTGGGTGGAATGTCCTATAAATATCAATTAAATCTATCTTGTCTATTGTGTCATTTAAAACTTCTGTTTCCTTATTTATTTTCATTTTGGATGATCTGTCCATTGGTGTAAGTGAGGTGTTAAAGTCCCCCACTATTATTGTGTTACTGTCGATTTCCTCTTTTATAGCTGTTAGCAGTTGCCTTATGAATTGAGGTGCTCCTATGTTGGGTGCATATATATTTATAATTGTTATATCTTCTTCTTGGATTGATCCCTTGATCATTATGTAGTGTCCTTCCTTGTCTCTTGTAACATTCTTTATTTTAAAGTCTATTTTATCTGATATGAGTATAGCTACTACAGCTTTGTTTTGATTTCCATTAGCATGGAATATCTTTTTCCATCCCCTCACTTTCAGTCTGTATGAGTCCCTAGGTCTAAAGTGGGTCTCTTGTAGACAGCATATATATGGGTCTTGTTTTTGTATCCATTCAGCAAGCCTGTGTCTTTTGGTTGGAGCATTTAATCCATTCACATTTAAGGTAATTATCGATATGTATGTTCCTATGACCATTTTCTTAATTCTTTTGGGTTTGTTTTTGTAGGTCCTTTTCTTCTCTTGTGTTTCCCACTTAGAGAAGTTCCTTTAGCATTGGTTGTAGAGCTGGTTTGGTGGTGCTGAATTCTCTTAGCTTTTGCTTGTCTGTAAAGCTTTTGATTTCTCCATCAAATCTAAATGAGATCCTTGCCAGGTAGAGTAATCTTGGTTGTAGGTTCTTCCCTTTCATCACTTTAAGTATATCATGCCACTCCCTTCTGGCTTGCAGTGTTTCTGCTGAGAAATCAGCTGTTAACCTTATGGGAGTTCCCTTGTATGTTATTTGTTGTTTTTCCCTTGCTGCTTTCAATAATTTTTCTTTGTCTTTAATTTTTGCCACTTTGATTACTATGTGTCTCGGCATGTTTCTCCTTGCGTTTATCGTGTATGGGACTCTCTGCGCTTCCTGGACTTGGGTGGCTATTTCCTTTCCCATGTTAGGGAAGTTTTCGACTATAATCTCTTCAAATATTTTCTCTGGTCCTTTCTCTCTCTCTTCTCCTTCTGGGACCCCTATAATGCGAATGTTGTTGCATTTAATGTTGTCCCAGAGGTCTCTTAGGCTGTCTTCATTTCTTTTCATTCTTTTTTCTTTATTCTGTTCCGCAGCAGTGAATTCCACCGTTTTGTCTTCCAGGTCACTTATCCGTTCTTCTGCCTCAGTTATTCTGCTATTGATTCCTTCTAGTGTAGTTTTCATTTCAGTTATTGTATTGGTCATCTCTGTTTGTTTGTTCTTTAATTCTTCTATGTCTTTGTTAATCATATCTTGCATCTTCTCAATCTTTGCCTCCACTCTTATTCTGAGGTCCTGGATCATCTTCACTATCATTATTCTGATTCTTTTTCTGGAAGGTTGCCTATCTCCACTTCATTTAGTTGTTTTTCTGGGGTTTTTTCTTGTTCCTTCATCTGGTATATAGCCCTCTGCCTTTTCATCTTGTCTATCTTTCTGTAAATGTGGTTTTTGTTCCACAGGCTGCAGGATTGTAGTTGTTCTTGCTTCTGCTGTCTGCCCTCTGGTGGTTGAGGCTATCTAAGAGGCTTGATGGGAGGCTCTGGTGGTGGGTAGAGCTGACTGTTACTGTGGGGGTCAGAGCTCAGTAAAACTTTAATCCACTTGACTGTTGATGGGTGGGGCTGGGTTCCCTCCCTGTTGGTTGTTTTGCCTGAGGCAACCCAACACTGGAGCCTACCTGGGCTCTTTGGTGGGGCTAATGGCAGACTCTGGGAGGCCTTCCAGTACACCAAGGAGTACTTCCCAGAACCTCCGCTGCCAGTGTCCTTGTCCCCACGGTGAAACAGAGCCAGCCCCCGTCTCTGCAGGAGACCCTCCAACACTAGCAGGTAGGTCTGGTTCAGTCTCCCCCAGGGTCACTGCTCCTTCCCCCAGGTCCTGATGCGCACAGTATTCCATGTGCGCCCTCCAAGAGTGGGGCCTCTGTTTCCCCCAGTCCTGTCGAAGTCCTGCAATCAATTCCCACTAGGCTTCAAAGTCTGATTCTCTATGAATTCCTCCTCCCGTTGCCAGACCCCCAGGTTGGGAAGCCTGACGTGGGGCTCAGAACCTTCACTCCAGTGGGTGGACTTCTGTGGTATAAGTTTTCGCCAGTCTGTGAGTCACCCACCCAGCAGTTATGGGATTTGATTTTACTCTGATTGTGCCCCTCCTACCGTCTCACTGTGGCTTCTCCTCTGTCCTTGGATGTGGGGTATCCTCCTTGGTGAAGTCCAGTGTCTTCATGTCGATGATTGTCCAGCAGCCAGTTGTGATTCTGGTGCTCTCTCAAGAGGGAGTGATATAAATCAATTATACTTCAATAAAATAAATTTAAAAAGAGTAAACTTCTTATGACAAAAAAGGGCAATATACATATTTTCTAGGTGATAATAGTTGTCACCATTAAGAACCAAACACAGTGCAAAGAATTTTGTACACATCGTCTGGGGGACCCAAAACCATCTGTGAGTACATATATCTGTTGTTCATATTTAACAGATGGGACAACTGAAGACCTGGGAGACTATGGCATTAGCCAAAGCCACACGTATGCTAACTGGGAGATGCAGGTTTGAGGCAATAAGTGGCAAGGGAGAAACAAGTGGAAACAATAGCGCCATAGAGATTTAGAATGAAGGAGCTCGCTGTGCAGTAGAGTGATCTAAGGAAAGAAAGGGGGGCTAAAATTGCCTCAGTAAGTGTTATGTGGGAATTCCCTAGCGGTCCAGTAGTTAGGACTCCTCGTTTTCACTGCCAAGGGCCCGGGTTCAATCACTGGTCGGGGAACTAAGATCCCACAAGCCTCACGGTGCGGCCAAAAAAAAAAAAAAAACGGGTTATGTCTGGAATCAAAACACGAGAAGTGTTTGGGGCTGTTAATCAGAAAGAAGGGATAGGAATCTGCTAATAGCTAACTTCTCAATAAAGAACAGATGAAAAACAGATGAGACTCTGGCTAAAGAGGGACATGGGCTCAGAGAGGTGAACTGTCTTCTGTGATCATGGGGCTTCTTTGAAGTTGCTGGAGCTGCAGCTGATGCAATTTAATCATGGTTAGAGGAGACCAGAGGTACAGGATGAACTAGCCATTAAAGACAAAAGTAGGAAAGATGTTTAAGAAACCTTTGTGTTGAAGCGGGTCTGAACCAAGAGAGAGGCTGGAAGAGATGCAGAGACATTATCAGGAGTCATTGTGGAGTGACTGATGATGGGGCCCTGGAGAAAGGAGGAATCCAAGATTGACTCCCTGGAATACAAGAAATGATAGAGAAATGAAATAATCCAGTCCTCTGCCCTCACTTTATAATAGCATAAGCTGTAGCTGAGAAGGGAAATATATAGAATCTTCCAGTCTGTTATTAGGAAAGCCTCCTCACTACCAGCCATATTTTCACTCTATATTGTACACAGCAGGCTTCTGGGTTTAGGGAAATCATGCAATGTTCATCCAAAGTTGTAAACTCTGTCTGAAGTAAAACACTAGACTAGATGTTATTTTATTACAGTATCAACAGAGTTTTCTCTCCGCTATTTAGCAGACTTCCCTGGGACTAATTAGGACTCTTCTCTGCACGGAATACCATAAATGTATTTTCTCAGTGGAAAAAATAAGAGATCCAGAGTGGTGGAGGGAAAATCTTGCTTTGGAAGCATCTCTGCTTAAGAGTGCATAGGAAATAAATTACATTTCCCAGGGGGAAAAAAAGTCATAGAGACCTTCGGTCCCAATCAATGACCAATCTAGTTTTTATAAGATCCTGAATGTGGTCAAAAGAAGAATATAAAATTAAAACAATTCCCTTTTTTCCACATCTTTCACAGGCAACTTCAGCATTCTTTGGTATTCCTCACTATATCTTATTATGACAGTTCTTATTGCAATGCCTCAAATTTTCTACTTTTTCCTAGGTATTAGACTATCTATAGTTTAATTTATATCATCTGAATATTGCCAGAGCAATCCTTTACAAAGTTTATAGGAATGTTTCTGAAAAATATACATATTAAAAGTGCATTTAATTGGGATATAAGATTAAGAAAATGAAAGTAGGCATTTTGAGCCGCTTGGCTGGGAGCTAACAGCAGGCGAGTTGTCTTCTTAGGAGTGTTGTGCTTATGACGAGTTAAGTGGAAAATACCCACATTGTTTCGTTTGATTTCTCAGATACAAAGGAATAGAGCTGTGCCCTCCCGTACACCTGCCTTGGTGATGAAGGTCAGTTAAAGTTGTGTGATATGCGGTGTTCTAGAGGTTTCTAAGCACACAGCAGTGGGAGGTGAAAGATTCTACGCCCCCACTCCACACACATACTCATTAAAATCAACGAGTATTTTTGGAACCCTCGTGACCTGCAAAACATTTGGTGAAGAAGTGCCGTGGAGGATACTAAGATATACAAGACGAGGTGTCTACCTGTCCTAAAGGAATTTGTGAGATAGTTCCAGCAATTCATTGGAAAGGCTATGAGGGAGAAAGATGTGTTTCCAGATTCTGAAATAAGTAATGGGCAAAGAAAGTAAGGGGTGAATGATGGTGTGTCTTTGTGAGACTAGGCAACTTTTTTTTTTTTAATTAATTATTTTTGGCTGTGTTGAGTCTTCGTTGCTGCGTGCGGGCTTTCTCTAGTTGTGGAGAACGGGGGCTACTCTTCATTGCGGTGCGCGGGCTTCTCATTGCAGTGGTGGCTTCTCTTGTTGCAAAGCATGGGTTCTAGGGCGCGTGGGCTTCAGTAGTAGTTACACGCGGACTCAGTAGCTGTGGCACACGGGCTTAGTTGCTCAGCGGCATGTGGGATCCTCCCGGACCAGGGCTCAAACCCGGGTCCCCTGCATTGGCAGGTGGATTCTTAACCACTGCACCACCAGGGAAGTCCTAGGCAACTTTGAAATAGCTGCTTTTACTTTAAACCATACTCATTCTTGTAAGACACTTAAAAGTGAATATTTCTCAGCCATAAAAAGAAACGAAATTGAGTTATTTGTAGTGAGGTGGATGGACCTAGAGTCTGTCATACAGAGTGAAGTAAGTCAGAAACAGAAAAACAAATACCGTATGCTAACACATATATATGGAATCTAAAAAAAAAAAAAAAAGGTCATGAAGAACCTAGGGGCAAGATGGAAATAAAGACACAGACGTACTAGAGAATGGACTTGAGGATATGGGAAGGGGGAAGGGTAAGCTGTGACAAAGTGAGAGAGTGGCATGGACATATATACACTACCAAACGTAAAATAGATAGCTAGTGGGAAGCAGCCGCATAGCACAGGGAGATCAGCTCGGTGCTTTGTGACCACCTAGAGGGTTGTGATAGGGAGGGTGGGAGGGAGGGAGACACAAGAGGGAAGATATATGGGGACATATGTATATGTACACCGGATTCACTTTGTTATAAAGCAGAAACTAACACACCATTGTAAAGCAATTATACTCCAGTAAAGATGTTAAAAAAAAAAAAAAAAAGTGAATACAGAGAAAAATATTTTACAGTCAGATACTTAAGGTCTTCCCAGTGTTAAGATGAAACTATTTCTATGATGTTTCATTAGCCTGCTTCATAAGAATGAAAGACTAGGGTCTTTCTTAGTAAACTTGGCTGTTTTATTAAGTGAGACTCTGGAATAGCTAAGGCAGTCCCAAGCAAAATCGTGCAAAGATGCATATAAACTAGGTGATCATATGAACAGATGGTTTTAAAACTGGATTTCTCTTCACTATCATATTTTACTTGATTTTTCATGGTTAATTCTTTCTCACACGCTCTCTGTCTCACGCACACACACACACACACACACACGCACAGCAAAAAGGGTTTGTGGTCTGTTACCTTAGCCATGTGAAGAAAGATGGGAATGGGTGGTCTTGTTGGAAAAAGAAAGTGCTGACACCCTCAAATACAAGAAAGCAAAATATCTAAATGGTGAAAATGTGGCAGGCAGGGTGCAAAGATTCTTGGAACTTTTTTTGCAAGGCTTTGAGCAGCTATCTCTATATTCACAATGATGTTTCTGTCTTGTCAGCGTTTTTCCTTTATTTGTGTTGGACTTTATGACATATCTAAGAATAATAAATAATTTATAAGATGCAATAATGGCCTGGTACATTTCTGGCAGATTTAAAAAAAAATTCTTTTCCAGTAACTCATTTGATAAACTCTTGAGTTCTTTTCTCTAGAACATTTCACACAACAATGCTTTGTTTTAAGGGTTGTCTATCAATGAGTTGCAAAGCATTCATTATGCATTCAAGCCTCCTTTTTTTGTCAATCCCTTTCTTGCCTCCTTTTATTTTTCCTGTTTAAGTGCCATTTTTCTGGGAGTAATCTGATTCTTTGGGATGTAAAATGAAATGATGCTAGAAAAAAATATTAACTCTTTAGACTCACAAGGACAATTACAGTCTTTTATAGTAATCGTCACATTTCAAAATGCAATTCCATTGAATACATGTTCTTTATCATTTGCCTACTCATCCCTACCCGGATGCATGAACATGCACACCTAGTGGCTGGGCTGCTCTGCAAAGAAAAAGGAAAACTAAACAGCATTTTCCACATATATTCCTAAGAAATAAGAATGTCCTCTTGTTCTATCAGAGACTTTCTGAATATATATACTTAAGTGGCTGCCCTGGCCATTATCCAAAATTAATGCAGTGTGTGAAGTCTCTCTTCTATTCACTTTTGTAAACCTTATGGATAATCCCAAAGTAGGCAGCAGGGGATCAGAGAGGGTTCTCTATTCTTTTTTTTTGTTTTTCACACACACACACTGTATTTTATTTTTACAAGAGATAAATAGACTGACACCAAGCATTGTAAATGGATGACCACAACAAAAGCAACAATGATTGCAATTACCAAACACAAAACACACTCATGCTATGTCATAATCTCTATTCTTGATTATTTCCTGCCCTGCCAAGCAGGTAGCTCAGCCTCCTGCTCTTGTGATTAAAATTGTGCTCACATCATACTGTCAGCACATCTAGTGCCAGGGAATGTGTTTCTAGTAGTAGAATTCTAGGTACACTATGTGATGCACATTTCCTGTTCCTTCCTGGACCTCTTTGTAAACAAGGATTTAATTTACAAACTGTTGTTTGGCTGTGGACCCATGATTTTACATATCCGAAGTAACCAGTGTTTATTGTGAATGAGAAAGTCCAGGCAAAAGATGAATGAAGACAGAAAGGAATGGCAGGGCTTATTAAGTGATGCAACTATACTTAAAGATGGGCATGAATCACAGTGATACTAGGGGCCTGGGAAATTAACAGATTCACATCTGAGGACAAAATAATGCAGGAAGAACGGTGAACAGGTGGGTAGCTCTCTTTTAAACACTTACTTGGAGTTTTTCAGAGATCAGTACGTCATCTAGTCAAAGCAAATACTTACTAGTTTCACTCCAGGCATGCAAGCATAGAGCAAAAATTGTACACCTCGCTGGAAGGATGAAAATTTCTTTTTCTCACATTTAACCATGCACTCTCTCATGGACACATGTGAACCCAGTAACTGATCTTGAAGTTAGAAGTTTTGACCTGTATTCTAGTTTCTCAATTCAAAGATGCTACTCGTTCTAAGATGTGATATTGATTAATAACTGCTTCCCCCCAACACAATCAACGGTGACAATATTAAATGTACATATCAAAAGTAAGAAGTATTCTGACTTCAGAAACATTATAATTAAAAAGTATGCGTCTAAGACTCAAGAATTGGTTGTTAGTATCCAGATACAGAATTTTAACTTGAATGCCCTTGTATTAATGACATGGACCTTATTCACTCATGTAGGCATGCATGCATACACTGGGACCTTTCTATAGGTAAATCATGCTCTAAATGTTGGGAGCATTTCAAAAATAAATTAAACTTGATCCCCCTTTCCTCAAGTACCTTATGGTTTAGAAGAGGACAAAATATATTCTGTTCAGTTCCAAAGTGGAGATGATAAGTACCCCAGTGTGGTTGAGAAAAAAAAATGCTTGAGAAATAAATACCATGTTTTGGGTATTTATCTCAGGAAATCATTGCTTCTAGTTTGGCTGGGGAGGGGAGGGGACTGGATAAGGAAAGTCTTCCTGGAGAAAGTGGCGTTTTTTTCCCTACCTCTTGAATGATGAGTAGGAGTTTTACACAACTTTTTCAAATAATCTTTAAAAATTAATTCAAATCATCTTTAAAAATTAATGGTTCAAATCATCTTTAAAAATTAATTTTATCAAATCACGGTGCATTACATGTTTCAGCTTGAACTTTCACACAATTTATCACCGACACTGTTCATAGTTTACACTTGTGCTGTTGGCACTGGGCTTCATTTTTATTATGCTATCGTATCATTAGACTAGCTTTGAACCAGCGTTCTTTAAACTCAAATTTACTGAGCACCGGGGTGTGCTAATGCAATGCTCTGGGTAACTGCTATGTGACAAAATCCATGATATGACTCCTGTTCTTGAAAAGACTCAACCTTGATTAGGAATTGTGATTGTGAATTAAAAACATAACTAATGATACAAGATAACGTGTACTAATAAGAACTAGGAGAATTGGGGGAAATAGTAAATGCCTCAGGAAGGGAAAGGAGAGAAAAGTTTGTGTTTTCTGGGAAACAATGTCTCATAGACTATATCTTATAAAAAAAGGAAAGAGTGAAAAGGTAAAGAAGAATCAGAACCTCCTAGAAGGACACAGGGTATAAGCCAAAGCACAAAGGAGGGGATTTTCAGTGTCTGGGGATGTCAGCTGATCAGCTGGGTTCAAGATATGTTTATGTTGAGACAGTTATAATGAGAGAATTAAATAAAGTTCAGCAATTAGTATTGAGTACTTGCTTTTTGTCAGGAACCTGACAGACATAGAAATTTATGACAGACATAAAAACCTGACAGACATAAAAATCTCTAGGCCCTGAGACATAAAAATTACTAATATACTATTTTGTTCTTTAACCAATCTATTGGGAATGACTGCCCAGTCAATAGATAATATCAATATCTCAGGTATTGATATTATCTTAGGTAATATCAATATCTGAGGTACCCCACTGACAAAGAGGACCTATTGAGGGTCTTGGGTTGGGGAAGATATTTGCAAAGTAGTATTATTGAGAGCAGAGAAGTGAATGCCAGATGTTAGGAAACAGCTATGAAACTCATGCAAAATCCATTTGCAATGTTTATTTCTTTTCCTATCCACTAGATATGAATATTAATATATGAGTAAGATATTCCATATATAGAATTCTAACTAAATACTACCTTTAAGCTAAACAGCAAGCTTAATGGTCTGTTTTCAGTAGATAACTATTATTTATAAACCGACCTGGGTAAAGCTGCCTCTTGGGGGATACATTTTCCATATTTTTGGCTGACATTTCTAGATCCTTGAGCAGATATTATTAGCTTGGTGATTTTAATCTCTGCCTTTTAAAAATGAAGGTCTTTGGCTCAGAATTTCTTCAGTTGATTTATACCGTCCTTATCCTTTTCATCATGCTGCTATCTCCCCAGTGATATTAAAGAGTGATTATTGGGCGTGATCAACACCACAGGCTCCCTTTTGATTTAACAGTTGAAGATATACATGTTTTAGTGATCAGTTTAAAATTCCTTGTAAACTGTATTTGTATGCTGAGCTCTTGAAACAGAATAAGCAACTTCTTAACCTTGAAAAGAGATTGATACCACTGTGTTTTCTGTCATTTTAGTCAATATTAATTCTAATGTTTATTGGCCCAACTAAAATTCATTTAGGGTCTAAAAGGAGGCTCTGGAAATGGCAGTATCAGTTCTTTTCTGTCTTCTTTTCTGTGTTACATACTCCTAGTTTACAAATAAACTGACATTTATATTAATCAGCTCTCTAGAGCAAACACAGCTGAAGAAGGGCTAATATATCATCCCAAAATTGCTACCTAAGTTCTAACTCCAAAATCCTTATTGCTGCTGATAATAAATGGCTTAAAGAAAAGAGGAAATTTGAGGTTTTCAGTGGTCTGATAACTGTAGGAAAGAAAATGTTCTGCATTTTGAAATACATTCTGAAATAAAATTTTAAATGGCTTTGATGAACCAATAAAGATTAGGCATTATAAAATGCATATTTACTATTTTTCCCAGGAGGTTATTTTAGATGAATACAACATTAATAAGTCTCAGTTTTGCTCCTGGAATGGCTCCAGAACTCATTGCCCAAGTCTAAGAATGAAAGCAACTGTATAGCAATGACCAAAATACTTACTGCCAGAATCAGGATGATATCCATAGACTTACATAGCCTTCTTAAAAAATAGCCTTAAGTTTCAATAGTTTTTCACAAGGTGAAATATCATAGTCAAAGGATAAAAAACTTCCTGACAGGGTCTGAGAAATGTAAGCTTATACCTACAGATCATGATGAAGGTAAGACATGAAGTAGACTGGTCTTCAGTCGTTTACAGCACTGAGACCTGGGACTGTCTAATGATTTTAAAGCAAGATGCTTAAAGCTGTCCCTCAGCCTCTGAAACATCACCATAATTAAATTTCAAGGCTGTACTCCACAGATCACTGGAACAGATATTAGAGTTGGAAAGGTCTCATTGATATGAATGGCATAAGTCATCTAGATGCCCACTAAGAGATGCCACTTTAAATATCACCCTTTGATTAACTCTGAAAGAAATATATCTACTAGGAGGCAGTGAAGGGCCACCTGAAAGTCTGCTGAGAAGTAGGTGGTGCTTTTGATGAAAAGATTATAAACAGTAAATCTCAAGACAGGGCAGCAGAGCAAAACATGAAGAGATGGTGTTGTGTATATGTAAATACAAGGTCTGGGGAGAAAACAAGAAAAAAACAATATGCAACAAACTTTAGGAATGCACTGCCATTTCCACCAAGGTTTCCTGAGCCTTTCTTCAGATGCTATCAGGAGAGACTACTGCTTTATAAAGTGCCACCTAATTCAAAAGACCACTTCCTGCTAAAGCTAAAGTTTCAATCTAGCTTCACCCGAACCTGCTTCATTTCATTCTAAGCAGAGGGAAACAGGATCATTGTGAAGACAACACACAGATTAGTGACAGAGTCTTTATTTGAGCTTCAGCAGCACCATTTTTTTCAAATTTTTGAGCTTGAGCAATTTCTCTAACCTACATGAGCTTCATTTTATATTTGTGAGAAAGGCATAATATTCATACTCCTCTTGTGCATCGAGTAAGAATAGGACTTTGAAAATGACAGCGTTATGCTGTTTGAGAATTGTTACTATTAAGAATCAGTTTGTACATAAAGCACTTCATTTTTATTGAGAATCTATTAACTATAGATATTAGAAATATCAATGAGAATAATTAACAAATAACTTGATCTCCAACTTTCACAAACGTTCCTAAAGACAGTGTATTTACTCATTTTCCATTGGGTGGATACCTCAAGGTTTGCGACTTTGGGAGTCTCTCTGGAACCCAGGGACCCTGTGTCTGAAATTTGCAGCATTTGCCACCAGATGGCGCTATGTAGCAAGTAAACACCTCGTGTCTCTGACTCTAGTAGGGAATTGCCTGTGCTCCTTTCAGCACAGGGAAAAATAATTTATGGAAAAATACTCCTGATGGTTATTTGCAAACTGTGCACAATAGTTTTAAAGCAATAGAAGTAGAATACTATTGAAAATAACATGTAAACAACCAATATCTAATGCTGTATGTGTGTCTTCTGTGTCTTACCCATAGTTCTGAGATTTTAAGGGAGTGAATGCTTCTGTGGCTAGCTTAGTACCCAGGTTCTCAAGGGTGTCTACCTTGAGTAAAAGTGATTATCTACATTCAAGATAGTCTTGAGTGAATATAATGGAGATATGAACTATGTAGAGTTTGTTGAGTTTTGTTGCTGTTGTTTTTATCTTAGAGGTGTGAATATTTCCCCCCATGCCATCTTGTCCTGCTTTAAGCCTCGCTCTTTACAGTGCTACTCCAAAGCCTTCAATAATACTATATCTGCTCTGAATTCTCTTAAAGTGGCAACAGATGTGTTACCAACAGGAAGTGGACAGCATTTAAAAAAAATAACAACAGCTGCCCCTAACTCTTTTCTACCTCCCCCCTCAAAATTTTGACCCCCTCACATCTTTTCTTACTTTCCAGATCTGTCTGGTTTTTTTGTTTTTTTTTTTTGTCTCTCAGATTATGCCTTGTTTCTTAGGTAAATCTTAGGTTTCTTCTGGTTCTCCTTTCCTAGCTAAACTCCATCAGCAGCATTGCAGAACCTAAGAGGTGAGTGGTGCAACCTTGGATTCTTCTAAGAATGGTATATTTTTGTCCCTAATGAACAGTCTAAGTAGTTACAGGTAACAAGTAATTACAAAAATCCAAGTGGTTGAATTTTATGGTTAAGAAAGATCAAGCAAGTCTTGAAGTCATCTGGAAGTGCATTTTCCCCACACTGACAAATCTCACCAATCCTTAAAATGATGAGTAACCAGCTCTTTCTGGACCACCTAAGCTGCAGCGATCACCCCTCTTCTGGACTCTATTACAGTCCTCTATGATATGTTGCTCTACATGGCTCAATATCCTTTAATAAACATATGTTTCAGAAAAGCTAGTTTCATTTATCAAGTACTAAAATATAGAGTTTATAATTACATAATAAGGTCATCGGGGCAGTGGTTCAGCAACTCACTTGGAAAACTCTTTCATGAACCCTATTTCTCCTTCTACTGGCTCCACATCAGATGTGATGGCTTGAGCTACCATCTTGGATTATAAGGCAGCTGCTTCTAGCAGGGAAACCGAATAGCAAGAGCCTGGGTTGCTGACACACTGTGGAGAGTCATATCAGCCTTTAACTCTTTGCCTAGATTTTACAAGAGAGAAATAAACTTCAATCTGGTTGTACTGGGTTGAATTATGACCCCCCAAAAGATAGGTCCACATCCTTATCCCTGGAACCTGTGAATGTAACCTTATTTGGAGAAAGAGTCTTTGCAAATATAATTAGAGATGAGATCATCTCAAATGGTCCAGGTGGGCCCTAAATTCAACTATAAGTGTTCTCATTGCAAACACACAGAGGAGAGATACACAGACCATGGAAGAGAAGGCTCGGAGACATGGAAGAGAAGGGGAGGTGAAGACAGGCAGAAATTGGAATGATCTAGCTGCAAGGAATGCTGGAGGCCACCACAAGTTGGAAGAGGTAGGAAAGGAATCTCTGTTAGAACCTCTAGAAAGAGCATGGCTCTGCCAACACCTAGATTTTGGACCTCTGGCCTTCAGAACTGTGAGAGAATAAAATTCCATTGTTTACAGTCATGAAGTTTGTGACAATGTTGTACAGCAGTACTAGGAAACACATACCCTTGTTTAAGCTGCTATGTTTTGAGTTTTCTCTCACTCATAAAGTAACCTAATCCTAAACAACATTGTCCCAAACTGCATTATAAACATCTTGAAATCAAAGATTATAGCTTAATTATTTATCTCTCATATGGACTAGAAGAGAAAGTGTGTGTGCATGTGTTATTATTAGTGGCACTATATTTACATTTCTACCAATTCATAAGGGAATTGGTATATAGCAGAGACTGCTGGCTTCAAACAAACCTTGGAAGAATTTCAGGAAGAGGTATTATTAATGATCATTATTACTGCCTAGCAAAACACGTAAGTTTAGCAAAAGATGGGTGAAAGTAAAGTAAAACCTAGAGTGATGAATCAAAGTTTTGGATATGCTAATATTTTGATGTCTATTACAAGGTTTGGTTTACACTGTGAATGGAATAGATATTTCTCTCCCACTCACTAATACTAAATAAAGACCCAGCAGGTTGTCTCCTGTGCTTATGTTTTACCTGCTTCCTGAGTTAATTTGCTTTCTTCCAGTTTTAGCATCTTGAATACTTCCTCAGTTTTCTATCATGCTCGTTTGTGTTTATTTCACTTGAATGCTAACACACATGCATATATATATATATATATATATATATATATATATATATATATATATATTTGTTTTCATTATAGTACTTAATCAGATATAGAAATAATTAGAGCAACTTGATTGTTTTCAGAATGGAGCATTAGAGGGTTCTGCTGATTTACTGATGTTTATGAAGATCACATTAACTAGAAGGAACTTTAGAAGATCTGTCTTGGATTCGAACCTTATTATGCTATTGAAGAGCTATGTGTTCCTAGGAAAGTAAATTTGCGAGTCAGGGTCTCACTTTCTATATACGTAAGGGGGGAAAAAGTACATATACCCACACCCACAAAAATACACACTCATACACACAAAATGCACAACCGCATATGTAAGTATATACTGTATGTATTTTCTATGAACCAGCTACTTTTCATAAATTATATTATTACATTCTTCCCTCTCAGTTCTAAAAGGTAGGTATTCATATACACTATCTCCAGAGCAAACACAGAGCTTTGCTTAAATCATTTGTCCATGGTTGACACCAATAAGTGTTAGAAAAAGGATTCAATCCCAGGTCCAACTAACTCCAAAGCATGACATTGCAAATTTATTCTTAAAATTTCCTCTTGGAAAAACTTTCTTGATCTACCATTTTGTATAAAGATAAGCTATGACAAACTTAATATTACTAGATAATTCTTGGCTTTTCTGCTCTAAATTTGTTCTTTATCACTATCCCTGTTTCACATTTTACCAATTTAATTGTCTCTAAAAATTCTTGGGGTTTATCCTATTACTACTTATCCCTCATTAAAAAATGTAGAATACAAAATTTAATGAATGTTACCTAAAGCTTGGGATTTTAAACATGGACAAAAATTAGCTTACATTGGTATTTTCTAATATATTTTACTTTTAAGACCATCTGGGCATTTAAAATCTATCAAAAATATAATACTGATTTAATAACTTCCATCTAAGTTTACCCCTCATGATGACGGGATAAAACTTGGGGCCCATTATTTTCTGAAAGTGGATCAGTCTTGAAGTGCTAGAGATTTTATTTCAATGAAAAGTGTTGCTTAATTCAAGCTCCACCCATCATTCCCCAAATTGTCTACATCTAGGAACAGTTAGGTGGCTAGAAACTTCCATGAAATTAGACTTACTTTTTCTAGGAATGGAGAAGAAGTCCTGTGGTGGACAAAAAGTTATGGCAAGTATTTCGGATGTCCCTTTCCCTTGGGAACATCTCTTTTGAGCACTTCAGAAAATGCACATTATCAAATGCTAGCTATTTGAAGGGCATCCATTTCCCTTTTGATGGTATTGGATGTAACAAATACGATGCTATTGAAAGTCTACATTAATATTTAAACTGTCAAGAGATCAAAGAGTTCAGCTGTCAGGCCAATAATGGACATACAGTGTACAAACGTTTGAATCAATTTACATTAAAAAAAATAATTTCTTGTGCCAGTCTAGATGAATAGAAAAAGTACACTGGACAACACTCAAACACTTTACATAAATAAAACATTGAAAGGGTTAAACTGATGAAAAAGTAGAAAGGAAATTAATAACAAATAAGAGGAATTCACCCAATGCGCAGCTATTTCTACACAGCCCAAGGTGGTTTATTGGAAGGGCCAATAGTTGTCTGGATAACACGGAACTCTCTTTGCCCTAGTGCCAACCCAGTCCTAAGGAGGGCTCTTCAGGGGGTGCATTCATTCCTGAAGGCATTAGGAACTCATTTCATACCCTAAAATGGACTCATTATTTTCTAAAAGCAATGCTACAGCCCACCTAAAAAGTCTTTCATACCGAATCCCACAGTTTAAACTAATTAAATTCTGCATTATTTAGTTGAATGCACATCATTAAAGTCTTTTTTCTTCCTTGGGGGTGTGCTGAATTCAAATAAAAAAATGCCTTGTATTTGTAAAGAACTTAACTTGTAGAGTATTTTCCCCTTTATTCTGTCGCTTGATCCTTAAAACAAGTATATGAAGTTGCCTGCATGGATGACAGCTCCACCGCAAACTGAGACAAATGCAAGGGCAAATCTGTCTTCTTCCCCATCATTGGTGGAGGGTCAGGAGCGATACTGCAGTCAACACCCAACTCTCACTGTGTGCCGGGCACCACTGCAACCATTTGTAAGAATCCAGTCCTTTAATGCTCAGAGCCGTCCTAAGAGGCGGATCCTATTGTTTTCCTCATTTTAGAGATGAAAGTAAGGGGAAAAGGTGCTGAGTACCTTACCGGATATCATGCATGGGAAGTTGTGACCCATGACGTTTTACCACGGTAGGAGTGTTCCCCGTGGTGGGACACGAACCTAGCCTGCATTTGTGAAGCAACGCAGGGAGGTGGTGAACAGGCACAGTATTAATACCCGCAGTTTAGAGATCAGAGCACCAAGGCTCAGAGTGTAATTTCCACAGTCACACAGCTGGGAGCTAAACCAGGTCGCCTGATTCTACCCGATATTTTTCTGCTGTATCTTTTCTGCCTTTCTCTCCTTGCTCATTTATGAGCCACCTTTTTTATTGTTTTGTTTTGTTTCTGGTGCTTTCACTTTCTAGTCCTATTCAACTCATTATGGCCCAGACCCGATACACTGGGTTGTTATTCTATGTGGCTAATGCTGACCTCCTCAGACACCAGAGTGGCTCACAGACCCCTCAGCACAGAACAGCATTCTTCATTCTTTCCAAGTACATTAGAATAGATCCAATGCTAGGATCTCAAAGCCTCTCTCATTTGACACTGTACCTTTAGCTCAATTTGATGTTGCCTGGGAACAAGAAATTATCACTTCCTAAAAATAAATTGAAATTTAAAAAAATGCTTAGGAAACTGTTTGTTAATATTTCCATTCAAAAGGGATTTTTAAAATTTCCAAATAAATTCAGCAATGAGAACGCCTACTGCACAGGATCCCTCACTGGGAGTTAGCAGACCATTTTCTAAGACAGTTTGAGTTTGGTTTGGGGGGAGGGTAGAAGCTCTTTCCCTATCTGTACATTTTCACAGTCATACAATGGAATTCTTTAGCCTACTTCTACTGAATAAATGGAGACCTGCACTCAGAATGATGTAGGTTACGTTATAACTATATTTGGAGGAAAGCTTTGATAGGACAAGTTTTCCCCAGTCAACAGAGAAGCAGACCAGCATCCTGGCCTCTGGCAAGTTCTCCCAAATGAGGGTCATGGTGCTTCTGTACACACATGCCCATTAGCAGAGATACACAGCACAGAGGAGAATTAGAATTTTGGCCTCAGAATGACTGTTGATAAAGACTTAGTAATTCTATCATTTGCCACAGGTCTGGCCTGAATGAAGAATGATGGTCTGTAGGTAGCAAGTTTCAATGTTTGAAGGGCAACGACCACATTCAATGTTTTCTATTTTTTCCTCTGCAGCAAAATGTGAACAGAGACCAACAGCGGCTGGTTTCAAAGTCCTAATTCTCAAAGGGAAGCAAAGACAAAATTCATTTTCCCCAATTATCAGCTTAGACTCCCAAGAAGACACTGAAGACCTGGCCTGGGGACATTTCGTGTTGTGGGGAAGATATCACAGAACAAGACACAGGAACAGAGTGTGGTCCTCACGGATGGGAAGGGCCCCCGGCTCTCTCACTCTATGTCAGCCCCTGCTCCTCCTGTCAGAGGTGATGAAAACTTAACCAGAGTTGTTTCCGTGGAGTCTTGTGGACAAACTCTGGATTGGGGTGAGCAGATGCAGGGCGATGGGGAAGAGGACACAGTGAGCATAGAACCTCTTTGGAGGGGTTTTTGCTGTAAAGGGGAGCAAATGAATGGACAAGAGTTAGCGGGGCCCCTGGGGGGAAGTGAGTTCTGCTTGTTTTATTTTGTAGTTTAGATTGGAGATAATGCAGCTTGTTTGTATGCTGGTAACATTAGCCTGGAAGAGATGAGACAGGTGAGAGAGAGAGACAGGTGATAAAAGAAGGAAAGAGCAGAAGCCTTGAGAAGGTGAGAAGGAATGGAATCCAGTGCAGCTTGGAAATGGTGGTGTTAGATGTGCTCAGGGACAGGAAGCAGGTGACCACTTTTAACCACAGGTGCGAAGGGGATGGGGACAGACTTACACATAGATGCACTGCTAACTGGTGCTCGGGCCTAGTTCCCCAGTCATGGAGTTAGTTCTCCCCATGAATTGCTTTGCTTCTGGCCACCCTAGGTCAACAAGTCTCCCTGTTTTGCCTGGTCTTGGGACCCTCCTACCCTGGCATCACCTCTGACACCAGGAGCAGGGGCTGGTCTCAGATGCAGGCTGGCAAAGAGTTTGAAAGAACAAGGAAGCCCTTCTTGACCAGGATGCCGAGACTGTTCCTGAGTCTCTCTTTTGCTCTGGAATATCTTTCCATAACAGAAAATGTCCTCAGGCTCTATTGTCAGTGTTTTCAGTGGTGTCTATGTTGCCAAATCCAATGGTCCACTCCCAGCCTCTCTTAGTCTCTCCCACAATATTTGACACAGTTGTTTACTTTCTCCACTTGGGCACACTTCTTCCCTTGGCCCTTGGAAGACAGCACCCACCTAGTTTTTCTTCTATCCTACTGACTTCTTTTTCTTCTTGACTGATTCCCTCTTCCTTCTGAATGCTGGAGGACTCAAGCCTTGGTCCATTTCCTCTCACTGGTTTCCTTCCTTTCCTCTCTCTTCTGTTTCCCTGTGTATATATAGTCCCTTCAGCATCCATGCCCACAGCCTGGGTTGGTAATGACACTTGCATGGAAATGAGAGGTATAAAGAAAAGGGAGTTGTATTCATTTTCAGCATGTCACATTGGGTGATTCCAGGGCACAGGCCAACTGTGACATGGCCTCCGAAGATCCAGGCAGTTGAAGTAACATGGTTTCCCAACATACATATTGAACCAACATTGTAGAGGAAAGTTAGAACCCTAATTATTACCCACTGTGTCTCATTTACTGAGGGCAAGGCTGTCCACCCACATTTTGTTTGATGGACACCAAGTGTTTTACAAACTTAAGAGTAGCTTTTTGGAAACATACACTTTGATATATTTTCCTTCAGATCTTTTGTGTGACAGGATTCACATATTACTTAGAAATCCTGTGTTTCATCAGTGAATGTACACACAGTATGGCAAGGAGATAACATAAGGAGATACTTTATTTTTTTAAGTAAGGGTGGATTTATCATGCAATTTCTTATAAATTTTTGCAATGATTAAATAACACATTTATACTTAACTTAGAGTATAAAAAGAAAGATAAGGACCTAAGAAGTCTTATTATAAAGAATGCACAGATAGTGAGCTGATTTTAATTTTATTCATAATTTTCCAAACTGTGTACTCACACCTTCTTCAGGGGTGCTAACTTGTCACAAAATAGGTTCATTTGAATTTCATTATCCATTACCTACCTTCTGAAACCTACATAAATTAGCTCTAAAATAGTCAAAAGGCTAGAAGTCATGAAGAAGAAGATAAAGAGACCACAGGATTGAATAATCCCTGAGTAGGGTTAAAGATGCTCTGTGACCTGAGACCAGTTTAGGGGAGGGGTAACTTCCCTGCACCTGACATACCCACACCAGTGGAATAACAAAGCATCCATTGAAGGGATGGGTAACATGGAGCAAAGCCAGTATTGTCTAAGCTCTGTGGTCTGGAGGTAAGGAAATGGGATGAGATGAACTATGGCCTTTCTTGGTGAGATTTCAAAAGAATAAAAATACTTTGCATAAAAACCGTAGAGAGAGATAGCTTTGTGTGTTGGTAGAGCATGGATTTTAGACACAGACTGCTTAGTCTTACACACCAACCTTGCCACTCATCAGCTGTGTGACCTTGAGCCATTTAGTTAACCTCTCTGTGCCTCGCTTTCCTTATCTGTAAAATGAGGATAAGAACAGCACCTACTCTATAGGGCTGTTATAAGGATTAAGGAATTAACAGAGGCTTTTTCAACACTGGTGCTATTGATATTTTTGGCCAGATTAATTCTTGGTTTGGGGAGAGCGGCTGTCCTGTGCATTACAGAATGTTTAGCATCATCTCTGACTTTTACCCACTAGATGAAGTAATGATACCCCGTCTCAAATTGTGACAACCAAAATTATTTCCAGATGTTGCCCCTGGCTGAGAACCACTGAGTTACCATTTGTAAAATTCTTAGAGTAGTGCTCCGTATATAGTTAGTGCTATACAAATATTTGTCAAATAAAACTACTAATAAACTGCTAGCAGCATTACAAAAGTAAATGATAAAAATAAGGCATAGAGAGGGGCTAGATATAAGCAACAGGCAGAAAAAAATAAGGTGTTTGTCTTCCTCAGTTCATGCATTCCACCCTTAACAAATGATTAAGACATGATTTATTTAGAAATAATGGCCTAGGGATCAATCTCTCAAACCTATGACCGCTGTTAGCATTGGAACTTCTCCTAAAGCCACCCACAGTCCTTGATTCCTTTATACTACACTCTTTCTCTTCCATCCAGGTGCCCACTTGCTGTATCATCCACCTTGCCTTGGTGAATGTCCCGTTATCTTCATGCAGCAACTCTGTAGAATCTCACCTTTTGAATAAGTTGCACTTCCTCTTATGTGTAAGGTCACTTTGTTCCACTCTGTGGAGGTAAATGCCGAATCCCCAAATCTAGTGTCTCAGGGGCAAAGAAGCTCGTCAGAAATGGCAGAAGTGGGTCCAGGGTGGACCGTGGTGAACTGAAAAGGCATGCCTGTCAGAAGGGACCACCATTGAGCTCCAGCAGCCCCCAGCATTGGCGACATGGGCCCTGAATCCAAGTCTTCTCCCTAGAACCTAGAGAACTTGTGGGACACAACTTGGTAGTGCATCAAGCAAGGAGCTGAGATTTTTCCAGCATTTTTTTCATTGAATTTTCAGAGAATTGTAGACTTGACACCAGCATGTTTTGAAACTTTGAAGCAACTGTATGGGGCATTTTGAATAAATGTGCAAAGATAATTCTATTACTCTTTTCCATATGCCCATGTAGTCCTATATTCCTGATAAAATAACTAAGGAGTAAGTGGCATTTAACTAATGCCTAAAACCTAGAACTCAGAGAAACCAGGGTATTGACATGCAGAGACATTTTGCTTGCTTTGACACAACTGATTTTTTTAACCAATATTTTAAGTTTGGGTTTTGGGGAAGGCATCTTGATTTAGAAATTACATTAAACTACACTATAGCATTTTAAATAATAAAGGCATAGCCTGCCTAATAGTCTTTCACTAGAAGGAGCTCCATTAATTTTGAATAGATTGATAGTAACTAATTGTGCAGAACTGATTGTTAAATAAAGCCAAAATAAGCAATTCAATTACACTATGGCTGATTAGGCTTTGCCATTCATGTAAGATCTCACAGTCAGTAACTCTGGCCAGGGCTTCTCCATTTGCCACCAAGCAATTCTGTAACCTTGTAATTGTCATGTTCCATGCATCTAAATCTCAAAGAGAGAATAAGATAAACTCTACCATTTTGATAATATTTATTGAGCATGTACTAGATACCAAACATTATACTATACACTTCATGTATATTACCATGTTTAAATCTCACAACAACTTGTGAGATAGGCATTATAGTTTAATAACCTATAAGGGAAAAGAATCTGAAAAAAATAGATATATATGTATGTATAACTGAATCACTTTGCTGTATACCTGAAACTAACACAACCTTGTAAATCAACTATACTTCATTAAAAATAATTAATTAATTAATTTAAAAATGTTTACAAGTGAGAAAATTCAAGCTCAAAGAGGTAGATTATCTTGCCCCATACTATCATCTGCTGAGTTGTGGGAATTATTTTTAGGTCAAAAATTTTCCTACTATGCAGAACTAAATTTCTCCTTAAAGTTAGAATAAACACAATGTTGGAATGTTAGTAAAAAAAAAAAAAAGAGGCAATATACTAGGTGTATGTGTGCTTATACATATTTAATTTATATATGCAAATTTATTTGTAGGCTACATAAAAGCAAATGTGTGCCAATCACACAGAAAAACCCAGATTACTACCATCATAGAAGAGAGATCGTTCACACAGATAAGATTTACCACCATCCAGGAACAGGAAGTTCAGAAGTAAACAAAATAGAAGTCCTGCCTTTAGAGAACCCATGTTTTAGTGAGGGAGCAAAGCAGTGCCAGAAAAATCAAAGAAAAGGACTGAAACTTACAGAGGCCAAAGTCAATCTCTTTAGCCAAATTTACCTAAGAATGTCACCAATTTAAGAAAGGATTGGATTGGATGATGAAGTTGGAACCAGTGTTCATTTGTAATTAAACCTAAGTAAAGCACATGGAGTTCTCAACACACAGCTACCTCTTTGTGGTTTAAGATTTAGTAAAGATTCATTCTATTATTTTTAAAAACAGGTGCTTAAATCATAGGGCAACTGAAAATTGCCCTTAGGATTCTGGTACACAGAATGAACACACTAGATTAGAAACACTCCTTACATAATAACACCTTAGCAGCAATCAATCTCTTCTAGAGGCCAAAGGAAAAATAAAAAATACATGCAAATCTACATATAGTTGTAACTAAAGGGAGTAAAAGGAAAAATACATTGACATATAAACACACTTAGTTGATTTATGGGCAAAGAATAATTCCCAGCTTGTACAGAGACAACATAAATCGGAGCATGCTCAAAGTCTATGATTTTGAAAATTGATGGCTCTCTGCAAGACTTCTACTGGATCCTATTTTAAACTTTATGGACTTTTAACCTCCCTCTGGTGACATACCATTGCCCATGGAACTGTGCCCACTGGAACAAGAGAAAGTGACACAGTCACTTCTCCTATCCATCTCAGTAATATGGTCACTTTCAAACCTAATTACAAGCACCTAAATGTCAACTCTGTTAAACATTTCACTTCTAATCATTGTAATCACTGTTAATAAGTTCATTTTGTATAAAGAAAGGGAAGAGAAAATGACTTGTCAGGTCCTGATAGTCTCTGGGCAAAAAGACATGTAAAACTTTATGAATATTCATGAGTTGAGTTTGACTAATTGAGATCCTTTACATTCTGTAATTATGTTAAAACATACTGTTTTGAGGAATATACATGTACTCTGGGTCCTATGGGTTTTTTCAAAGATCGTGAAGGCAGTTTGAATTAATGAATAAATACCCTATAAATTACCCTCCTTGTAGGTATATTTGGTTTTAAAATTTGAGTCCTTGACTCAAGGGAGTGTATCAATAAAAAATATTACCTGTTTGTTTTCAATTCAAGTATATCCCAGTGCGTAATTATATTGGAGATTCAACCAGTAGCATTGCCAAGTGATTTTTAGGTCTTAGTATATTTAGACAGTGATCTGGGGGCTAGCAGACAAACTGAAACTTATAACACCGTCCTGCAGCTTATCAAACAGACACTAGATGAAACTGATTGATCGAGGGCCTGAGGCCTAGGGGAAGGACAGGAAATTAAAAACAGAAAGGGGGTAGGAGAAACAAATATGGATAGAGGATATGATGAGACTAATAGGAGACTTGTGATGCTAACTTCACCCCAAAATGTGTACTATTTCAGTAGTATTACATAGCACATATATTGTCAATAAGGAAATGAAGTATTAAAACTATATCCATTATCCATAAATAAACATTTTTATATTATGATTTATGTATCTGTCTGTCTTTCCCCATTAGATGGTGGGCAGGGACAATGTCTTCTTCATCTTTGTGTCTTGAGGGTTTAATTATAAGTGCTCAATATGTGTTAGTTTAAGAAATCAATACACCTGACTGTATGTCTTCCACCCTTTGCATAGAATGCTGAGAAAACATTGGAGCATGCCTTCCTAAGTCATAAACCAACTATCAGCCTCATAGCCCATATAAAGAGAGCCTCCTCCCAGGGTACCAGCGCTCAGTTTTCAGAAGGATTCTTTGGAAGATATCTGAGGAAAAAAACCCTTGAGAGTTATGCTTGCATTGGAGGACAACATTATGAAGAAATGAGTGAGGAATAATCTGTTTTAGACCCAATTGAGTAGTATACTCAAGAGTGAGTTCAAAGAAATATTCACTTCGGCAAGGATTCCGCTTTAGAAGAATGCAATTTATTGATCTTTGTTCTTTTGACTGGGCTTCCATACAGAGATCCTTGCATCCAACATCTTGTCTCTTTGTGACTCCTACCAATAGTTTTCAAAACTAACACAAAATACAAATGTAGGTCAGATATATCTGCAAGGGCATGTGTGGGTCATCAAAGTCCAGAATGTAAAGAAAAATCACAGTTGGGGACAAACTGAGATCAATACTTGAATTAATAGCAGAAGATATCAAATCTGACTATAGCACATCATGAAAAAAGGGGAAGAAAAAAAAGAGTGAGGATTGCTCTGGCCTCAGAGCCATCTGGGAGTGAACAAGGAGAAACCAGGCAAAATTCCTTGAATCATGGGCTGCTTGTTGGGATTTTTTTCACTCACAGATGCACTTTCTGGAATATTAAAAAGGAATCTGTTTTCCATGGCAGAGTTGAAGTGATCTCTGACCCTCTGGAGATTTTTCTTCCCTAATAGCTTGGAAGGTTGAACCAAAGCACTGACTCAGATGCACATGGAAAAATCAAGTCTAATTATTTCTACCACTTCTATCACTGAAATATGGAAACAGCATAGAGTCCCTACACAAACATTAAACTTTGAGAAACATAGCTTGTGAGACTTAAGGTTCATTATAAATTTCTTCTATGCCCACCAATTTATTTTCATTAAGCTCACTCTCAATTTCATTTAAAGAGGGGAAAAAAAGGAAAAAAATAACTCAAGTAGGTTGACTGTGGTGCCAATATACAATCCAGTTTTTGGACAAATGAAAGGTCTATAGACAAGCAAGTTTTTAACCTTCTGGGAATGAAGTGGCATACACCGTCCAAATATATCCCTCACATCTGGCTTCCTGAATATCATCACTAATATACATTGTTTGGATGGATAAAGAAATCTTCCAATGAGTGAGCCTTAGACAATGTTAAATAGCAATTTGGCTGCTCTGTAAAGAGGACCTTGAGACACAATCAATGCAGGAATGAAGGAATGCAGGATGCAGCACACCTGAGACGGTGGCAGCAGGACCCTTAAGCACCTGTTCTGTGAAATCATGGAGCAGGAGGCCCTGGGCAGAGACAGAAATTGCCTCACAAAGAGAAAAGAAATGCAACACAATGAAGAAAGGGAGATACCTACAGAAAAACCACAGAAATTGGGGAAGGATGGGAACAAATCTTTACTGAGTTCCTATCATGAACCTGGCACTACGCCACTTATTGTTCAAATGCCATCCTATGATGTACTAATAACAGAAATCACCATTAGTGGTTTCCTATGTCCCAGGCATGAAGTTAATAGCTTTACATACCTTATCTCTTGGAATCCTCCCAACAGCTCTCTTGCATATGAGGAAACAACATAGAGAGTGCAAGTATCTTGTCCAAGGCTATGCAAGAAGTAAATGATGCAGGTGGGATTTGATCTCAAGTCTCTGACTCCAAAGTAGATCATATTTCTGCAGTGTCTTCCTACGTGGCCAAGAGGCAGAGTCATACCTAAGAAATGAAGCCTGAAAATGGTGGAAACCATCAAAAACTCATTATCACTTCTTTAGAACAAACAACGTGTACATCAGCAGAGATAACATCTTACAAACAGTTTTCTATAGTAAGTGGCAGTGACATGCATCTATATGCCTGTTTTTGTCTAGCATATGAATTCTAACCCTCTTAATCAGTCACCATCTTGCTTTGCTTCCTAAAGGACCTCAACTTTGAGTCAACTCTAGAACACTTGCATTGGACTCATTCCGAGTTAGCACATTTTCCCTCACCCACCCCACTTGTCACCCACAATATGCACTTGCGAGATGTCTGGCCAGGTTTAGGGGTACAACTAGTGAATGTAGAGTAGGTTGGTTTTTCTCTCTGAGTCCTTTTTCCTGGTTTCTATGGGGAAAGAGCCCGTACTTTTGGCCTTATTATCTCCATACCAACTGAGCTCACTGACCCAGATAAACATTGTCTATGTGACATGTGCTAGAGAATAATAAATATGCAAAGCTATGGACTCTGCTCTCAAGGATTGGTATTCATGGAGAGAATCAGAGATTAGAATAAGCCCCAGCACCCGATAGTCCCAGACTTCCCCAAAATATCATTCTTACTTGCCTTTTGCCTATACTGTAGGATTTATTTTCTGTGGTTTGAAGATTCTAATAATGGTTTGGTGAAGCTAAGGTTAAAATTAGTTTTCATTTCCTGCCCACACAGCAACTGATGGCAGGGAACTTATCCTGGGAGCGTGCTGCACAGTGGGAGAAGCTGGCTCAGGAAGTGCCTGAGGTAATCTGGGAAGTGGAAAATGCCTGTGATGATAATTGAAAGGCAACTATAGATCACTGTGATCATAAAAAAATCCTCTTCCTGTCCAAACACAGGGCAAGGAGGGCTAGAAGACAGGAGTTCGCAACTATAGGGAAAAAGATGGGAGAAAAGATTGTTACATAAAATGCTGTTGGTGTGGTCGCCACAGGGAGTAGATGCTCAGTGAGAAAGATGACAAGGGGCCAATCTTCTTCAAAAGAAAAATCCCACTATTGTTATAGATTTTCCATAAACGATATCTTTTCCTAGTGTAGCTTATTCATCTGGAAGCATAAAAACAATGTCAGTTTTCTTCTTGCCTTATGAGACTTCTATTTCATTTCTTTTACTCAGGAGAATTTGTAACTTAAGAAAAGTTAGAATGCTTCTAATTAACCTGCTTTGTTCATCATTCGAGGGATGTCATTGGCAAGGCCTTCATTTTGACTTAATAATGAAACCATTGACGTTCCAGGAATAATGCAAGGAGTTAAAAATGTAAAGAATGGGGCTTCCCTGGTGGCGCAGTGGTTGGGAGTCCGCCTGCCAATGCAGGGGGCACGGGTTCGAGCCCTGGTCTGGGAAGATCCCACATGCCGCGGAGCGGCTAGGCCCGTGAGCCACAACTGCTGAGCCTGCGCGTCTGGAGCCTGTGCTCTGCAATGGGAAAGGCCGCGACAGTGAGAGGCCCGCGCACCGTGATGAAGAGTGGCCCCCGCTCGCCGCAACTGGAGGAAGCCCTCGCACAGAAACGAAGACCCAACACAGCCAAAATAAATAAATAAATAAATATATTTAAAAAAAAAAAATGTAAAGAATGGCTGAGTAATATTCCATTGTATATATCTGTGACCACCTAGAGGGGTGGGATAGGGAGGGTCCGAGGGAGGGAGATGCAAGAGGGAAGAAATATGGGGATATATGTATATGTATAACTGATTCACTTTGTTATAAAGCAGAAACTAACACACCATTGTAAAGCAATTATACTCCAATAAAGATGTTAAAAAAAAAATGTAAAGAATGCCACCAAAAGTGATTTGCTTCCATTGGACTGTTTTTGTATATGGCCTGGATAACCACTGGAAATATGTTTGTGTCTAGGTAATTTTGTGATAGTTTTCCCTTTTTAGAAGAAATGTGTTTCTTTTTGTTATGAAAGGGGTGATATGAATGCTAAAATTTGTGTTTTTCAAGCTCAGAATACTAAAATGCAGCAAAAAAAAATATGAAAAGCATAAGTCATCTGATATTTCAGAGTTGCTTGGTGTGTGAGACAGCAAAAGCGTCAGTCACCATACACTGAAATGCATTTTAATAGTCATTTTCACTTAATGTAAATTTCTGGTGTCATGAAACTGTTTAGCAGGTAGGAGACCACAAGATGTGGTTCTCTGACTTGTATTGTTAATCATAAAGCAGCTAGGAAACAAACAGACATTCGACAAAGGTTCTTTATCTTGACAAGTTTATGAGCAACTCAGCTCAAACTAAAGCACTATAGCCCTCTACTACAGAGACAGACAAGGTTTAAAATGTTGAAAGCAGCACTTTCCGCCTTAGTACACCAAGCTCTTCTTGGTTGACAATAACTTAACCAGCAAGTTTCTGTGCTTCCATGCATGTCTTTACTTTTGTTATGCTGGTAGGTTTAGGAAGATCTAGTCTCTGCATATTCAGTGGCCCGGGGCAGTACTTGTTCTTTTGAGCCTCAAGGAACGCTTTAGGGAGGATTATTAGAAAATGGCTAGCAAATTGCTCTGGAGCAAGTGGTGGTGTTTTCTTCCTTTCATTCTGGTAACCTCTTCCAAATGACTGTCACATTTGCCCAGAGTACCCTGGAAGGACCAGAGTGGGGTATTGGGCAGTGCTCAAGCTCAGAATTCTGAGCTAGACCACATTAGTTCCTGAACCAAAGGTAGGGTAGGACGTGCATCTTTTTCATCCTAGAAGTCAAGGAATAACTTCCACCAATGTGTACAGGTGACTGATTAGATGAAACACCCACCTTTGGCTATCTGCTGGAATTGGAGCAGACCCTTGCCCCACACACCAAAAATGGGACAGCATGTAGGTGAGGAGAGAGAGAAGGTTGAGGTGGCCAATGCAACCCATCACTAGCAAGCAAACTATAGGCTACAAGTATCCTGAGCTGCCATGGCTACTTCTTCATGTTGCAGATGTTGATTATTTGGACCATGGAGAGGTAGGGAAAAATGCTTTCCCTCAGCTCTTATGTGCAAATATTCCGGTAGCCTGGTGATCTGGGCTTTTACCCCAGTGCCAAGATATAGCCGGAGATACTAACAAGTGAGAACTCAAAAGTCATCAGTAACAAGCTGACGTTTAAAGAAATAGTTTAACAGTTTAAAGCGTAGCTTGAGTTCAACATATGCAGCACGTAGGGTTGAAACCGGCTGTTATAAAAACCTGATGAGCAATGGGATGAGTAAAATTGGAGATTATCATTCTCATGTAGCAGAAAGTTCAGAGGTAGGAGTTTCAGAGCTGGTTTGATTGTTCAGAGATTTTATCAAAGACCTGGGCTCCTTCTAACATCCTTATATCTTTTTGGTTGCAAGATGGCTATTGAAATGATGAGACATCCTGTTTTTGTCCCAGTAGGAAGAAGGAGGATAGACAAAGGGCAAAAGATAAAGGATGAAAGTCTTCTTTTTGTGAAGTTTTGCATTTTTGTTTGAGAAGGAAAGCCCTCCCTAGGGACTTGTGCTTACATCTCCCTGATCAGGATTATTTCACAGAATTATGCCACCTCTAGAGGAAGGAAAGCTGATATCTATCATATATAATGTATATAGCTAGCATCTATCATATGTATTATAGAGGAAGATGAAGAATTAAAGGGTTGCAAAGATTGTTGAATGAGCTGACCATAAAAAAAATACTGAAAACATCAAGCACAGAACATGAAAGTCCACCTATAACTTTAAGATAACCAAGTAAGACAAAATAGAACTGATTAAACCTAAGATGACCTAATGATCTTGATTTATGTAAAGCAGACTCTTCATGAAATGTGCATATTGTACCTTAATAATAAGCAGTAGCAGCATACTACAAAGATGACCTAAGAAGATCTGATTTCACTTTTCCTTTTTGTAATTTAGATACAGTTTCTCCTCCCTAAATTATTTCTGCTTGCTCGTCCTCTGTTGTTCTCATAACCATATGCCATCATACCTTGAGTTCTCTGTAAAACACTATAAAATTTCTAGGGCAATAAAAGTTCTGATTTGAACATGCTTCACATGCAGTGCTCGTAGATGAATGAGGTTTTCCTAGAAAACCTCAATAGCATCATTGATCCAGTTACCGAGAAGCTGAAACTATTTGCAAGGTATATCTCATTACAGAGCTAGATACAAAGTACAAAAGACATGGTAGACCAGCAGATGCTGGAAATTAGTGGGCATATTCACTAGAGAGGGACAAGCACCATTCTGTGTGTGGGAAGAAGCAGATTCAGTTTCAAGCAATTTGAGGAATCCAGTCCTGGTTCCATAGAGCAGTAGTTCTCAAAGTATGCTTCCTGGATAAACACCATCAGCGACTCTTGGATATTGTTGGAAATGCAAACTTAATCTTGCCTTGGGGTAGGGGTTCAGAGAAGGCCTCCAGACTCAAAAGAAAGTTTAGCAAGAGCTAAGTATTTGTGGTGGCTGAGGTGAGCGGAAGATGGTTAAAGGAACTTGGGTAAAAGTTTTGAGACTTGGTATCATTGACAAAGCCAAAGCTTAATTATCTATGATGAGCAGAGTTTAGAAAGGGACTACTAACAATGGCGACTGGCAGCCATTTCTCATGACGATGGAATTAAATCTCCTTGGATGTCCCCTAAACAATTCTGGCAGCATATTAGAATCACTTGTGTCATGGGTTTTAGAAACCCAAACCAACTAAATCAGAATTTCTGAGGGAGGTTCCCAGGCTTTGATAATTTTAAGAAGCTCGCCAAGTGGTTCTAATATGCTACTGAGGTTGAACACGACTCTAGGTGAGAATCAATGTCAGTGTGAGGAAGTTCAGAGCTATGGAGACAGGGCATTATAACATGGAGCTAAATGACTATAGTTTTCTCATCTGAAACTGGACAGAATGATAGCACCTGCCTGATGCATGCCAGAGATAATATATAAAGAACACTTAGAAGAGTTTCTGGCACAAAATGTATATTCAATAAATGTTTGTCCGTCCCCTCTTCTTATAGTAATGTAGGCTCCATAGGAATGGGGACAGTTTGTGACACTAACCCCAGCACTAAGTCCATCATAAAGAATCAACAAAGAATGAATATTTGTTAAGTAAACACATGGGTATTTCAACTTTGGGGGATTAAAAATGAAAGTTAAGTGTATTCTCACCCTTCCATTATCACGGAGATGGAGTAAAGACAGCTGAGCTCAAGTTCATAAAACCTATTCTTTGTGCTTCTTAAAAAATTTTTGTCTAAAACAGTGCTGTCAATGCAGTAGCCACTAGCCACATGTGGATATTGAATCTTGAAATGTGGCTAGTCCAACGTGAAATGTGCTAGAAAAGTAAAATACACAAAGGATTTTGTAGGCTTAGTATGTAAAAAGAATGTAAAATATGTGATTAATAATTTTACAATTGATTATACTTGAAATGATACTATTTTGCACGTTGAATTAAATAAAATACATTATTAAAATGTTTCCTCTCTTTCTTCTCCTTTGTTAAAAAAATGGTACCAGAAAAAAAAAAATTTTTTTAATTAATTTATTTTATTTTTGGCTGCATTGGGTCTTCGTTGCTGCACGCAGGCTTTCTCTAGTTGCGGTGAGCGGGGGCTACTCTTTGTTGTGGTGTGTGGGCTTACTGCGGTGGCTTCTCTTGTTGCAGAACACAGGCTCCGGGTTCACAGGCTTCAGTAGTTGTGGCTCGCAGCTTCTAGAGCGCAGGCTCAGTAGTTGTGGCGCACGGGCTTAGTTGCTCCGTGGCATGTGGGATCTTCCTGAACAAGGGCTCGAACCCGTGTCCCCTGCATTGGCAGGTGGATTCTTAACCACTGAGCCACCAGGGAAGCCCCAGAAAAGTTTTATATCACATATGTGGCTTGCATTTTTGGCTTATATTTCTGTTGGACAGTTCTGGGCTACAAGTAGACAGCACTATAAGGTTTCTGTTGCATTTGATGACTGTGACACAGGGAACGATTATTAGGAAGACAATGAAATCAGCAAGACCCTCATATTTTGAGACAGAGTGGCCCACTTTTAACTGTATATCAATTATAAGGAAAGTTCAGGCAAAAATATGAAGACACTTAACAAACCAGAGAGGCAGGTTTTATGAAGTTAGTCATCTAATCTCAGCACACTGCTTACCTTGAAAATAGTTCTCATCTGAACTAAGTTTAGTGCCTACATAGTTATGTGTGTGCTATCCATTCCAGGCCTTTGGCAAGGAATTATTGATTGCATATTGTTTCTCTGAAACTTCTACATCAACACTGTTACTTTGACAGCTGTGTTTCTTAATCTGTTTATAACCATGGTAATATTCTTCATAAAATTTGCTTTTCACTATCTAAAGATTTTTACTAAATGACATTTTGCCAAATATTAGATGTATTGATATATTATCAACAAAACTTCCCCCTTCTGTCCAAGAAAAGTGCCAGGGACTTTTTCAATTGGATCACTGATAAAGATGTGTGTGTGTGTGTGTGTGTGTGTGTGTGTGTGTGTGTGTGAGAGAGAGAGAGAGTGTGCCTTGCATACTGTACAGGAGAATGAAAAATAAAATAGAGCATTATATGATTCATTATTTCCTTGAACTCCTACTTATTAGTAAAGACTGTAGGTTTTAAAATTAGTATTAAATTAATTGAGTGGAGGAACTGATCACAGGCTTTTAAAATCACAGTATGTTAGACTGATAAAAATAAGCTTTGAAAATTCACTATGAGAAGAACCTAATTCTCTCTCCATTTCTACTTTGTAGGTATTAGAAAATGAAACAAAGTATTAATAACAATCTAATGCTCAATAATGTAAAGAGAGACAGCATATCATTATCCATCTGCAATAGAATTGTCATTCAGGAAGACTTCTGTAACGAGGCATATATCTATCTCTCTGTTCATTCTATTCATGGATAAGAAGCCCTATGTATTCTTAAGTACTTGAAATTTGCTGTCAAAGATCTTTTTAGATTAAGCAAATAATTTTATGTGCTTTGAAATACAAGTTATGAACTTGGGAACTCTGATTATTTTCTCAGATGCAAAGTAGAAATCTGTGCTTTTAGACTGAAAAGCAAAATGAAATAACTTTGTGGCCTTATATCCTGCAAGATACACTATTGACTAACCCATTTTTTAATTGGCTCTATTTTCTTAAAGTACACTCTTCAGTTTAAATCACACCTTATCGACCATTCCTCCTTTGTTTCCTCCAAGGAAGTTGGATTTTATGCCAAGACAAAAAGAACTCCATAAAAATTTGACATGATCACAGTGCGGAGGAGAGTGAAACTAGGATCCAGGTGGAACCCAGCTGAGGGCTAAACTTAAGATGCTGTAGGTGGGACAGAGAAAAGGGACAGATTCTATAAATATTAAAAAAAAAAAAAAGCTGTTTTCTATGTATACCAGTATGGTAGACTGGTTACTCTGAAAAACTATACTGCAGAAAATTACTAATAATCTGGGCAAAATTAAAACATTTTTTAATATCAAATTTTAGTATACAACTGAGGTAGCAAAAAAAAAAAAAAAAAAGTTTGGAATCTACAGAGGCCAAAAAATGAAGTGAAAGCCTGAACTCTGGGAGGTAAGCCAGAGCCTAAGCCATTCAGATGATATCTGCCAAACCCTAGTGACCTTGAGTTTTAGTTTCAACAGCTACAGCATGTGTGAGCGACTCAACATACAGCCTCCAGCCAGACACAAATATGGAGTCTAATACAACTCTCTTGCAGAAACCTGGGGCCCAAAGCTTATATAGGTAGTGTCAGGTTGCCTAGCAGAAGTGGCCAGCATGGACTCTTTCCTCTCTTGATCATGTTATTAGAAGAATATGAAAAATTCTCCTTTGAGATGTCACAACACAATCCTCCCATCATGTGAGTCTATAGCAGAAATTCATGCCAACCCAGGTAAAGTGAATCTAGATTAGTGGTGCTCCTAGGAATAAGCAGAAACAAAATTCTCCTCTAGAGACTGCACCTCAGACTAGGCCTCAAAGAATTCTATAAACAAAACGTTCCAAGGAACAAAGGTTCAGAGTTAAAAGTCATAAAAAAACAAAGAGATATGACTCTATATAAGGGTCAGCAAAAACAACAGAAGGTAGCATCATATCCCTGATAATATTTAAATTGTAAGACAGAGTAAAAATTAAATAGGGTTAATAAATTTGAATTAATAAAAGTGATTAAATATATGAACAAAGAAAAAGAGCATATGAAACTTATCAAGGAAATTTGAAAAACAACCAGAAAGAGCTTCTACGCATAAAAGCAACAATCATAATTTTAAACTTAATGGATAGGTTAAGTTACATATTCAACTCAGTTAAAGAGGGAATTAAAGAATTGGATGAGAAATCAGAAGTTATTCAAAAAGTAGCCTATTTATTATCTATAAACAGATAATAGAAAGAAGAGGAAAATGAAATTATTCAAAGACAATCTTCCTTAGTTATGGAAAAACAAAACGAAAAGCACAAAATAAAAGGGTAGAAATAAACAAATTGACAAGTATTAACAATAACATAGACGTACTAAACTCTTCACTTTTAAGGAGAGAGACTGTCAGTTTAACTTTTTTAGTTGAACTAAGTACTCTTAAAATATAAAAATATACAACTCTTACAAGATGAAATATCAAAAAGGTACAAGAGACAAACACTAACCAAAAGAAGATAATGTAGTTATATAAATAACAGAAAAAAGAAACAAAAGTTTACTAGTGACAAAAAAAGATCACCATATATTGATGATAAGTTCAATACCAGAAAGATATAATTGTATGAAAGTAATGATATAGTCTCAAAATATATTAAAAAAAAAAATCCAAATAAGAAGCTGAGTTTGACAAGGCTATCAATTTCCATAGTACTTGTTTTATTACCAAATCCAAATTATAATTGATTATAGGTGAATAAAATAATTAATGTTCAATAATTGATAGATCAAGCAGACAGGAAAAATCAGTAAAGACATGATTTTGAAGAGTTTGATTAGCAAACTCAACCAATGAATATATAAAACATTATATTCCACAAATGAAGAATGTGCTTTTTTTTTTCAAGCACATATATTATATTTAGGAAACTTGACCATAACTTAGGTAATAAATCAGTCTCAACAAACATTCCAAGATGTGACAACTAACTATAAAATTCACCATATTATCAAAATAAAAAGATACATAATATTGATACCATCAATATTTTCTTTTTATCATATCTTCTCAAAAAAAATGCAGAAAATCATTTGATAAAATTCGATAACAAAAAGATGACCAGAAAAGATGCCATATTGGAATTTAGAAAAACACACGTATGTGTAACACATATTAAAGAATAAATAATAGTGGAAATTGGTCAATATTTAGTAGTAAGTTTTAATGAAAACAATTCATATCAAAACTTTTGGTGTGCAGCTAATAGTGTGCATGGGGGAATGTAAACTTAGACTTAAGTGCTGACATGTTTAAAAGAAAGGCTGAGAATTAAAGAATCAAACATCCTAATTAGGAAATTAAAGAAGAAGAGAATTACCCTGCCAAGAATAGGAAAAAAATAATAATAAAAGTATAAATAAATGACAAGGAAAATACAGATACAATGGGGCAGATCAACAAAGTTAAGAGCTGAGTTTGAAAACATAAGAACAGAAAAAATGATGGCAAGACCAATTAATTAATAAAAAGAAAAACAAAAAAATATTAGGAAATAATCGAGTTCATACTTACAGATGCAACAAAAATTTAAAGGACCATTGGAAAAAATTAACCAGTGAATATGAATAATTAGATAAAATTGATAAATTTCTGGGAAAATATAATTTATCAATCTTACACCCAAAGAAATAGAAAATTAGAATTTTCACATGACAATTAAAGAGATAGAATCAGGAGTTAAAAATCTTCTCAAAATAAAACACCAGTCTCACACAGCTTTATGGCTGAGTTTTACCAAATATTTAAGGTTTAGATAGCTCTAATACTTTATAAAATTTACCAGAGAATAGAAAAAGTAAGAACATATGCTAGTGCTAATTTATTAAATCAGCAAAGCTCTTGAAAGGTGAGTACAAGAAATGAAAATTAGAGCAATCTTTATCATGAATACAAGTGCAAAATTATAAATAACAATAATTTTAATTTACATTGTATTAGATGTCAAGCACAATTCTCAGAATGTTACATACATAAACACATTTAGTCATTAAAACAACCCTATGGATCAGATACTAATATTACTCTCAATTTGCAAACAAGAAGACTGAGGTACAGAAAATAACTTGTTCAAGGTCATACACTAAATGTTGATGCCAGGGTTCAAATTCTGGCAGTCTTACTCTAGAGTCTATTAAAAAGACTGGCAATAATAAGTGTTGTCAAGATGTAGAGGAACTGGCATGATCGTGCATTGCTGGCAGGAGTGAAAAATAATATAATCCTTTGGAAAACAATTTGGCAATATCTTATACACATCCACCTGCCCTATGACTCAACAATTTTACTCTAGGTACTTAGTCCAAAGAAATGAAACATACATCCCTAAAAGATTTGTGGGCCAGAATGTTCAAAATAGCAGCTTTATTCATATTATCCCTAAGCTGAAAACAACCCAAACATCAAAATCAGGTGAATAAGTAATCAAATTGCAGTATATTCACATAATAAAATACTTAACAGTAAAAAGAACAAACTACTGATACACACTAAAATATGAAGCAAAAGGTCAGACACAAAATATTTTATTTATATATATGTTACAATTTTTATGAAATTCTAGAAAAGGCAAAACTAAGATGTGGTGATTGAAATCAGAACACCCTCTAGGATATGAAAATTACCTGGAAAAAAGCAAAAGGAAATGTAATAGTTTTCTATCGCTGCATAACAAGTTACCATAAACTTAGTGGCTTAAACAATGTCTGTTTGATATCTCAGTTTCTGTAGATCAGAGTCTGGGCATCGCATAGCTGGGTCCTCTACTCCGGGTCACACAAAGATGAAGTCCAGATGAAGTCCCCATTCCTTTTCTAAGTTCTTTGGATGTTGGAAGGCTTCAGTTCCCTGCAACTGTAGAACTAAGATCCCTGTGTCTCACAGACTTTCAGCCAGGAGTCATCATAAATACCTAAGGGTCAGCCTCAGGTTCTAGCCATATGCGCTCTCACCCCCATAGGCAGTTCACAACATGCCTAATTGCCTTCTTATGGACCAGAATAAATAAGAGTGTCTGCTGGTACTGCTTCTTTCTTTATGGCTATCTGACTAGGTTAAGCCTTCCCAGGATAATCTCTCTTGTAATGGGCGTAAACTGGTAAGGTACGTTAATTAAATCTACAAAATCTCTTTGGCCATAGAACATAACATAATCAAGGGAGCAATATCCTAACATATTCACAGGTCTCACCCTCGCTCAGGGGGAGGGGATTATAGAAGATGTGTGTCCCAGAGAATGGAAAACTTGGGGGCCATCTTAGAATTGTGTCTACCACAGGGACCTTTACTGGGGTCTGTGTACATTTGTGAAAACATCTATATTATATTTAAGTTATGCTTGAATAATAGCAATAATAATATAAGAAATGGTAATGACATGGAATTAAACATTGCATTTAATGATAAAATTTTGAAAGCTTGCTGCCTGATCTAGAAGAAAAAAAAGATGCTTGCTATTTCCAGTTCTACTTAATATGTGCTCATGTGTACAGGCATCCATTTTGGTCTTCTGCATCATTCCCGTGAGATCTGGGGACGACTGTCATGGGGGAAGAAGGGAAAGTGACACAAACTTCAATATTCATGCTGCTTGCTGTGGCATGAGAGATAAATTATTTGTCTCTGACCCAGGAGTCTCCTGTCTTCTGCCAGCATCCATGAAAGAGTCATAGACTAACTTACTAGCTTTTAAATAGGGAAAAATTAAATTCTAGATCTAACAGGTACATATCAGTTAGAAATGTAGATATATGTGCACCAGGATGGGTACAGAAAAGTTCATAACCATACTGTTACTAACAGACAAAAACTCAAAACTACACATCAACGGTTAGAATAGAAAATTAAATTGTGGAACATTACAACAATGTAATATTACATGGAATGAAAATGAACAAGCTAATGCTACATTATTACATTGATGAATCTCACAAATATAATGTTGAGCTAAAGAAACTAGTCACATATTGTATGATTTTACTGAATTAAAGTTAAAAAAAAACCCAAATAAATAAATTCATGAATTAGAGAAGATAGTGGTACTTCTAGGAAAGGAAAGTTTTGAGATGCATCCTTCAGGGATTTTCTGGGGTTCTGATAATGTTCAAATTTTATCTCTGTTTGTTAATTACATGGATGGGTTCCCAATGTCATAATTTATTGTTTTATATACATGAATGTGAACTTTTATGTATTATATTATTCTTCAGTTGAAATTTTATCATAAGAAAGGAAATATCTACATTATCAATAAATGCAAACAATACTTTAAAACTAATACACAGAAAAGGCAAGCTTTTTGTAGAGAATATTATAACACATTATTAAAAGACAAAAGAGAATCTAATAGATCAAGAGATATGGCATTTATATATGTAGTAATATATAAGTTCTACCAAAATTTTCTATATATTAATTAAACTTTCAATAAAATTTCAACAAGATTATTTTACATATTCTGTATATTTCCAAAATGTATGTGGAAGGACAATGGGCCAATAATAACCATGGCATTTCTGAACAAGGTAGAGGTGGGGATGGGGCCTTTCCTATAAAACGTCAAGATATCATAGAGTTCTATTAATTAAGACAGTTTGATTAGTGAACAATTAGTCAACTGAGCAATGGAACAAAGTAGAGAATCCAGGACTATATTCATGCACTTGGGGAAATTTAATTTGTAATAAAGCTGGCATAAATATTTTTGAATGAGGGATGGATTGAGTATCTATGTGGAAAGTCTGGAATACTAAATAAATGGTAATGGAACACTGTTTATGCCCACTGGGAAAAAAGTGAATTTTCATTCCTATACCACACTATACAAAAATAAATTACAAGAGAATTGAGACCATTATATAAAAAGCTAACCTATAAAAGTTTTAAAAGAAGTTAGAGAAGAATTTCTTTATATTTTTAGAATGATGTAAGATTTCTTAAACAAGATACAAAAGGCACTAAAAAATAAAGGAAAAGAACAGTATATTTGAATACATTAATGTAAGTACTTTGGATGATCATAAGACACTAAATGTGAATAAAAACATAAGAAAAAAACTGGGAGAAGATAAACATATATAATTAACAACAAATTAGTAAGTTTAGTTAACATCCATCACCTCACATAATTACAATTTTTTCCTTGTGATGAGAATTTTAAAAATCTATTCTCTTAGCAACTTACAAATATACAATACAGTATTGTTAACTGTAGTCACCATGCTGTACATTACATCCCTGGAACTTATTTATCTTGTGATCGGAAATTTGTACTTTTGACCACTTTCACCTAATTCTCCCATCCCCACCTCCTGCCTCTGGCAAACACCAATCTGTTCTCTTGGAGACCCAAATCCGGAACTAGAGACTATTAACAAATGTTAACAGAGTATAAACAATTTGTATTACAAAGTTGTAATACAAATAAAATACCACTGCACAAAGCAATATTGAAAGGTCTCAAATACTTTCAAAAAATGTCATGTTACAGAGGATGCATAGTATATTATTATACTTATATAAAGTATAAAATCAGAGAAAAATAAATATATATTATAGAGGGATACATACATGAATATTAAAACTTTAATGAAAAGCAAGTCATTATTAGACAGAAACCTCAGGATGTCAGTGACCTTTGGAATGAGGGAGTAGAATGTCTTGTGGGGAGCAAATAGGGCACCCTATGATTCCTTAAGCTGGGGTGTGGGTGCTTACACACATTCTTTACTGTACATGTACATGGTATAAACTCTTATGTGTGTGTGATAAAATTAGTAATTTTAATCCAAGTACGTTAATGATATGTGGGTAATTGCATGCGTTAAGGGAGAAGTGTGTGTTGACTTTCAAGTTTTCTGGCTGTTGTGGGCCTGCTGCTTCAGTATTTTCCTCTTGGGCTTCTACACATGCTGCCTGAGCTTCCTCACAACATGGTGCAGGGTTCCAAGATTGAGCATTTAGGAAGTGAAGCAGCTAGTTTCTTAAGGTCTAAGCCCAGAAACTGACACAGTGTCATAGTGGTCAAGCAGTTACAACCCAGATTAAGGCAAAAAAGAGATAGACTCCACCTCTTGAGAGGATAAGTGTTAAAATATGTTGGAGCCACTATTTAAAACTGCTACAGTCCACCCATGACCACAAATTAATTTATATCCAACCCAAGCGCAAAATATACTCACACCTTCCCAACGCGCCTCCACTCCCAAACATCTCATTTCATTATAGGATCAGGCTCAGGCTTGAGCTTTAGGAACATGTCATGGGTGTCAGGTCCAGGTATAAATAAGTTTCCTTGGGCACAGCTCCTCTTAAATTGAAGATCTGTGTACTAAATAAACAGGTTATTTTTCCCCTACTACCCATACCACCAATATACAGTGTTGGAATGGGCATAGGATAGCCACAGTAAATATTCCCATTCAAAACTGGAATTCATTCAAAGTGGGTGAAAATGGATGCAACACTGGCTGGTCCATAGTGATTCTTTAAGCTCCCCTGGTGTATGTTGCCACTTCCTTGATTAGAGCCCGGTCCTGCTCCCAGTGCTGTGAATGATTCTCTGTTGCACTTAGCTCTACCCTCCAAGCTCTTGGTCCTAACCACTAAATCATTCTTCCTTTTGCATAGGAACAAAGTTTGCAACTGAATTGCCTCCTCAGCTGCTTCTTGCCCATAAGAAGGCATAGGTTGAGGGTCTAAAAGCCCCTTTTCATTTTGTACTGTCTTTGTCCCTTTTAGTAGAAGTACTTCTTCTAGAACCATTATCCTTAAACCTGTGTAGATTTTCTATAAACCTTATTGGAGTTCTCTCAACCAGAAAAAAGTTACAACCAAAAATGTATTTGAGATAAACTCTGCTCTACCATGCCCTACTGAGGGGCCATATTCTTAATTTTCTTAGAAGCCCTGTTGTTCAATAGGGAGGGTCTGTGAGGCATGCCTTTAATATTTTTAGAAAGTCTTTTGTCTGTTTGAAAGGCTCTGTAAAGTGTTGCCTTAAATCTTCATAATGTCTTAAAGAAGGAGTTTAGAGGCCCACTGTGGATTTGACCCTTTTGGGGAAGCCATATTTTAATTTGAGAATAGCTTGTCATCTAATGAGCCTGGGAATAAGACACTTTTATTTTTGAGCCTAGCAGATCCTGAATCATTTATATTTCCTCTAAATTTTGCTCCAAAACCCAACAGTTCTTTTTTTAGCTCATCTTTCTCCTCTTTAATTTTATAATAAATAGCCAGAGGAAGCCAGGCAGGACTTTCAACACTAGAAAATCCCCTTAGCTAGTATGCAGTTGAATCCAGTGGGTATATTCCTATTTCCACGTTTCTGCAGGTGACAGTATTACCAAATTTCTGTCACTATACAACAAAAATTCCTTTTCTTCCAGTTTTCAATGACATTTTCCTTATTTTAAACCATTGCCAACAGTATTATGAAACCCTTTAGACTTCCACTAACATTCTCCTCATCCCTTGAGGCTTTTATTATCACTCTCCTTGAATTTTCTAGGCTTCTACAAACAGGTTTCTCAATGTCCTTCCAGCTTCTGATAACCGTCTAATTCTAAAGTCAATGATTTTGGGGTTTTTATTACAGCAGCATATCACTTCCAGCACAGGCACCTGCATCGGCTATCTAGTGCTACGTAACAAACCATCTCCAAACTTAATGGCTCATAGAAAAATAATCATTTATTTTGTTAACAAGTCTGCAATTTGGATAGGGCTCAGTGAGGACAGATCATCTCTCACCACGTCAACTGGGGCAGCTCAACTGGAGCTGGAAGATCCACCTCCAAGATTGCTCCCCGAATGGCCAGAAAGTTGGTGCTGTCTGTTGGCCTCTCCACAGTATGGCTTTGGTTTTCTCAAAGAATGGTGTCTATTTTGCAAGAAACAAGAAGTAGAAGCTGCCATTTTCTTAAGACTCAGTTCTGGAAACTAGCACAGCATATTTTGTTGTCAAGCATCCCTAGAATAAAAATTCTAGGGATGGGGCATAGACCCCAGCTCTCAATGGAGAAGAGTCAAAGGAATATGGGGCTGTAATTACTTTCCTATCTGTCTTCTTTTCACTGTCAAACATTTGGAACCATTTTAGATCTTTGCTGTCTCCACTTCCTTATCACTCCCTTACTCTTTAATTCAGTAATCTGGCTTCCATTAATGCTCAACTGCACTGAAAACTACTCTTTACCTTGGTCATCAGCAATCCTCATGTCACAATCAAAAGGGCATTTTTAGTTCTTTCTTTCTTTGGCATCTCAGCAGCCACTGACACTGTTGCATTCTTTCTTAAAAACCTCTCCCTACTGTTTCTGTGTCTCCCAGGCCCTCTCTACTCATTCCTGAATAAAGAGTCATGCTCTTCTTGTCAGTTTTGAGTCTGGTTCATGACTGAGCCTAGTCAAAGTAGTGTGAAGTATGCAGGAACATTAATGACAATTTCAAGTAGAAACATTTTTATTTCATTTAACTCTAAAACCTGAGAAAACATTATTTCCAAGCCATCTTCTAAAAGACAGGCCAATATTTAATAATTCCTTTGTCTATTCCTGTCTTGTCATATTATTTTTGTTTGTGTGCTAGCTAGGTAGTCAAGTTTAATGACAGTTTTTAAATTGTCAGGAATGCATTTGATTAAATTCTAAGGTCTTTTGATTTTAAAATCGTTCTCTTCTAACAGTAGGGGTTGACAGAAGATAGGAATTTTCCTGGACCAGATTCCTCACCAGCAGGGCAGGGGCTCACACAAACCTCGGAGCTAGTCACTAAGCTATTGAGCAAGAACTTTGAAAGGAATTGGTACTAACAATGGATTTTAGTGACATTCATGCTGAAAGAGGATACAGAAGTTCCACTTCTATTTCAGGCTTATTAAATGATTTTTGTTTGCTTGTGTATTAACCTGTTTTTCCCCATAGTAAAGACTACATACAAAAATAATAATGTGTCACAAAGGAGAAAATAGTACATATTACCAAAAAATGTAGTAATCCATAATCTTTATTAAGACAGAGTCTATGTTTCAGAAAGAAACATTATGTTCAATACAAGATAAATGTACACAAGATTATGATTTCTTGAAGGCTATGCTAATTTACTATACTTAACAAGGGACATCATTTTGATCTTGAGTGAAATACCTTCATTGGCACTGTAACTCATTAAAAATATTTATACCTTACAACCATTCAACACATTTTTTATTGAACATCCCAGTCTAGCCCTGGGATACAATGAACAAATGTTTAAGATCCTAACCCTGTAGAAACTCCTATGACAGTCATTAGACATTCTTTGCTTATATAAATATTTAGCTAAGTTTTGAACTTTGATATAGACTTTAAAATTTTTTTATTTTAGAGGTGGATAATTATTTGTGGAATGTTCTAATTAATTAATGATCCATTTTGAAGTAACTCTCACATGTTATCTTTTTAAAAATTGTTCTTTTCTTTTGATTTTTGCTTTTGAAAATTTACTCTGTAGTAGGAAATCAAGAGTATAAAATAAAAACGAATACTACATTAATGATATTACTTTATGTCACAAGACTTCTCTTACATGTTTAGAGACAAGAAATACAACTACATGAAATATTTTCCAACTCAAATAAATTTATATTAAAATAGCTTCGATGAATTATTAGCATTATTTCACCTACTTCATGAGCCAGAGATGAGGTCATTCTGTAGAGGAAAAAGGCCAAAATATTATCCTAGATTCTTCAAGGAGACTAAAATAAAATTCTAAGTATTAGCTAGCACTCATGCTGATTTAGGGATCCAAAGTTCAAAGCAGATAAGTTTTCTTGATTCTATTATTTATGGCCTAAGTAAACTGGAACCCACTCTTCCTTTAAAAGTTTGTCCAAAATTAATCTGGAAACATTCTATTCCAAACATAAGGGAAATAGTATAATTATAACTAGGTTAAAATGTCAAAAGTATCCATGCAGAAATTATATTAGCTTTACAGTTTGTAACTTAAAAGAATTGTACCCCATTTTGTCTAAAATCTATTAATCTATTAATAATAGATTAATAATTCTGCCTTCCAATATCTGTTGTGAAAAAAAATTTTTTTTAGTTTTTAATTTAATACACTGTAAATTGATTTCATTTAACACGTATTTCAAGAAAATCATGAAAATATTAACTCTTTAGCTAATCTGGAGGTCAATCTTTCCAAACCTAAATTTGCCTTAGGAAATTCATGCAACAAATTCCTACATTTGAATAATGATTCAAACCCTATCTCTTCCATATACATTTGTTTTTCTTTTAGATATCAGGTTTCAACATAATTCAGGTTAGTCAGGTTGTTCCAGAAATTTATACTGAGAACAGTCATCATCAAGACAAACAAAACAATAAAATAAAATGAAGACCTTGCATAGTAAGCTTGAAATGAATCAAAGAGATCTAGCTTTCATTTCAATTTTTGCCTTCTAGAAACATCTACCTGCCTGATGACTTGCTAGTCTATTGCTATGGAGAAAGTGGAATTTCCTGTGAAAGAATAAGAACCGGTGAAAGGAAAACTTGCCCCAAAATAGACCTAAATACTTATATTAATTACATAGCTCTTGTGAGAAATTAGCATCCATATAGATTGGGGTTAATATCTGATAATGCAATAATAGCATTTGTGAGGATTTAAATATTTTAACTACACTTAACTCTTGGAAAATGTACTAGCTTTTTTTTTTTTTTGCAATTACAATATAACCCTACTACTTTCTATGCTCGCCCCTCTTTACAAGACCTGCAGGTTATAAGCTGTATCTCTCAGATTCTCTTGCCTCCAGGATTCTAGTTGCAATTTACATTCTGCCAAAGAGAGTTGTTTAGCTGGGCAGAAGCATGGGCCTTGGGAAACAGGAGATTTTGCAGCAGCTCCCAGGCATTGCCTGCCTGAGTACTCCAGACAGCTGGGACCTGTGGTCAAAGTTTGCCATAGTCTCTAACTTGGGTGTTGAGAGTAACTTCCTAATTCAGTAGAAACCAGTGGTATTCTAGAGAGACAGTGTTGGCTTTCCTGTATCTTCACTCCAGTCTTTTCAATGCTTTTTTTTTTTTAAACACACAAACCTCCTTGTATTAATTACCCCTCTGCTCCTAATATCTAGAATGTGTCTATTTTCCTGATGGAACTCTTTTTTTTTTTTTTGATTTTAAAAATATATTGATGGAACTCTTAACTAGAAAAGTGCCTTATGACTTGAGTATAACTTGATTATGGTTTATCAACAATGACTTCTTTTAATGAATCATTTTACCAGAAGCTTAACTAGAAATATGAGGACTAGTCACAAAGAAATGACCATTTAAACGTATGCTCCTTCATGCCTTCTAAAGATGAATCAACATTCTAATTACTTTAAAAAATCTTATTCGTATAAAACTCACATAACATAAATTCATCAATTTAACCTTTTTAAAATATACAATTCAGTGATTCTTAGTATATTCACAATGTTGTATAACCATCACCGCTATCCGATTCCAGAAGACTTTCATCACCCCGAAAAAACCACATATATTCCACTCGCCCACCCCCACTATCCCTTGGCAGTCTCTAATCTAATTTGTGTCTCTGTGGATTTGCCTAGTCTGGACAGTTTCTATAAACGGGATCATACCATACGTGGCCCTTTGTGACTGGCTTCTTTCACTTGGCATAATGTTTTCAAGATTCATCTATATTGGGATGTGTATCAGTGCTTCATTTCTTTTGTGTGTGAATCATATTCCATCTTATGGAATGGAACAAAACACATTTTGTTTACCCATTTATCATCTGATGGACATTTGGATTGTTTCCACATTTTGGCTACAATAAATAATACTGCTGTGAATATTTGTGTACAAGTTTTTATGTGTACATATGTTTTCAGTTCTCTTGGGTATAGATCTGGGAGTGGAATTACTGGGTCATATGGTAAATTTACACTTAACTATTTGAGTAACTGTCAAATTGTTTTCCACACTAGTAGCACCATTTTATATTCCCACCAGCAATGTATGAGGTTTCCAATTGCTCCACATCCTCACCAACGCTTGCTATTTTCCCTTAAAAATATATGTAGATATCCTAACATGTGTTAAGTGATATCTCATTATGGCTTTGATTTGCATTTCCCTAATGACCGATAATGTTGAGCATATTTTCATGTACTTATTGACCATTTGTATATCTTTTTTAGAGAAATGTCTATTCAAATACTTGGCGCATTTTATAGTTGGGTTGTTTTAATTGAGTTATAAGAATTCTTTATATATTCCAAATACTAATTTCTTATCAGATGAATTATTTGCAAAGATTTTCTCTCTTTCCATGGGTTGTCTTTTCACCTTCTTGATAGTGTCCTTTGATGCACAAAGTTTTTAATTTTTATGAAGTCCAGTTAATCTATATTTACTTTTGATGCTTGTGCTTTGGTATCATGTTTAAGAAATCATTGCCTAATTCAAAGTCATGAAGATTTACACCTATGTTTCTTTCTGAAAGTTTTGTAGTTTTAGCTCTTGCATTTAGGTTTATTCTAATCCATTCTGACTTAGTAATTCCTTTCTAGATAATGCTACTTACTTTTGCTAGTATTATTTTTGTTTCCTATTTTCTATTCTTATTCTCTCTATTAGTGCAGATAATTGAGAATTAATTCTATTTTGAAGTCTTGCTGATTAAGGAAGCTTTCAAGAATGCAGGACAGATGCCATAAAAAGGAAATTCAAGCACAATAACTTTAAGAACATAAAGTGCTGTTTGAGTCAACTTGGGAAATAATATTGTAACAAACATCCGGGGTCTGAGTTACACTGTTGTCCACTATAAATTTTTAACCCAATTAAAAAACACATTATAAACATTTTCTATATATGCTTACACCTTCCTACTTCTTGTGTCCTCTACTTTAACCTTCTTCCTTATCTCCTCACCAAAATATATTGTTGGAATGCTTTTGTTGTAGTTGCTTTAAAAATTTTCTGAATTAAAGTCACATTAGAGCTGCTTAAAAGTATAACACTTAATCACAATAATCCTGTAGTCAATATTGAAATGTGCTATCACTTGTGGACAGGAGGTATGAAAACATAAGATTAGATACAATTGCAGAGCTTCCTGAGAAATGACATCATGAGAACTCCATGAATATTCTAGGTCAGGGATTATAACAGATTTTTCAGGGTCCATGTTCAGGGTGGCTGAAACTCTCTTCAGCTGATTTTAGTCTCTGGAAAGCCCTGGAGGACTTGTCAAGTTCCCTTTACAAGGGAATTTTGTTTTAACAAATGATATTATGAAAGTCAGTTCTATATGAGATTGCTTTCTAATCTCAAATTCTAGTAGGGATTAATGCTGGTTTGTTGCATAACTAAAAACACTTTTATTTTTCTTTTTGAATGAACACTCTTGGTTAAAGCAATTTTCAAAAATCCCCTATTTATTGGTTTAACAATGAGATTCTTTTTAAAAAATGTGTCTACATGTTAGAAAACAGATATTTCTCAGGCCTTTAAAATCCTTGCCCACTTTTGTTAAACATAAAAATCCAAAGTCTTCGTTTAATGTCATTTGAAATAGCAAAGTAAATATTTGTTTTTCATTGATAATATATAATCATAATATTTGAAGCATTTTTTCAAACTAGAGCTACAGCCCAGAGTGCTTCCCTCCTTATTCCTATCCCAGCTACAAGATTCTAATATATAGTACCTTGAAATAGTATGTTTCCCAGGATCCTGGGTTGAAAATTCATTGCTCCATACTAGATAAAATATCTTTCTTTTATAATTAGGAGTAGAATGGCTGAGTCATATAGCTGAATGTTTAACTTTATTTATTTAGTTGTGCCGGGTCTTAGTTGCGGCACGCGGGCTCCTTTGTTGCAGCTTGCGGGCTCCTTAGTTACGGCGTGCAAACTCTTATTTGCGGCATGCATATGGGATCTAGTTCTCTGACCAGGGATCAAACCCAGACTACCTGCACTGGGAGCATGGAGTCTTATCCACTGCGCCACCAGGGAAATCCATACATAAAATATCTTTCTTCCCATTTTTGTGAGTCCAGGAATTTCCATCTTGAGTCAGACCTAAGATTCATCCAGTCAGTGTTCTGGGAACAGAGGTTTTAAGATTGTTCCACTGGAGGGCGATGACACAGTTTCTTTCAATATCAGCTTAGGTATACCCAAATTTCTCTTTTTTTTTTTTCTTCTTTTTTTTTTTAACATCTTTATTGGAGTATAATTGCTTTACAATGGTGTGTTAGTTTCTGCTTTATAACAAAGTGAATCAGTTATACATATACATATATCCCCATATCTCTTCCCTCTTGTGTCTCCCTCCCTCCACCCTCCTATCCCACCCATCTAGGTGATCACAAACACAGAGCTGATTTACCTGTGCTATGCAGCTGCTTCCCAGTAGCTATCTATTTTACATTTGGTAGTGTATATATGTCCATGTCACTCTCTCACTTTGTCCCAGCTTACCCTTCCCCCTTCGTGTATCCTCAAGTCCATTCTCTAGTAGATCTGCGTCTTTATTCCCATCTGGACCCTAGGTTCTTCATAAGCTTTTTTCTTATTGTTTTTTTAGATTCTATATATATGTGTTAGCATACGGTATTTGTTTTTCTCTTTCTGACTTACTTCACTCTGTATGACAGAATCTAGGTCCATCCACCTCACTACAAATAACTCAAATTCGTTTCTTTTATGGCTGAGTAATATTCCATTGTATATATGTGCCACATCTTCTTTATCTATTCATCTGTCAATGCACACTTAGGTTGCTTCCATGTCCTGTCTTTTGTAAATAGAGCTGCAATGAACATTGTGGTACATGACTCTTTTCGAATTATACTTTTCACAGGGTATATGCCCAGTAGTGAGATTACTGGGTCATACAGTAGTTCTATTTTTAGTTTTTTAAGGAACCTCCATACTGTTCTCCATAGTGGCTGTATCAATTTACATTCCCACCAACAGTGCAAGAGGGTTCCTTTTTTGCCACACCCTCTCCAGGATTTATTGTTTGTAGATTTTTTGATGATGGCCATTCTGACTGGTGTGAAAGGATATCTCATTGTAGTTTTGATTTGCATTTCTCTAATGATTAATGATGTTGAGCATTCTTTCATATGCTTGTTGGCAACCTGTATATCTTCTTTGGAGAAATGTCTGTTTAGGTCTTCTGCCCATTTTTGGATTGGGTTGTTTGTTTTTTTGATATTGAGATGCATGAGCTGCTTGTAAATTTTGGAGATTAATCCTTTGTCAGTTGCTTCATTTGCAAATATTTTCTCCCATTCTGAGGGTTGTCTTTTCGTCTTCTTTATGATTTCCTTTGCTGTGCAAAAGGTTTAAGTTTCATTAGGTCCCATTTGTTTATTTTTGTTTTTATTTCCATTTCTCTAGGAGCTGGGTCAAAAAGGATCTTGCTGTGATTTATGTCATGGAGTGTTCTGTCATTTTCGCAATGTTCATTCTTCCAATCCAAGAACACGGTATATCTCTCCAACTGTTAGTGTCATCTTTAATTTCTTTCATCAGTGTCCTATAATTTTCTGCATACAGGTCTTTTGTCTCCTTACGTAGGTTTATTCATAGATATTTTTATTCTTTTTGTTGCAATGGCAAATGAGAGTGTTTTCTTAATTTCACTTTCAGATTTTTCATCATTAGTGTATAGGAATGCAGGAGATTTCTGTGCATTAATTTTGTATCCTGCTACTTTACCAGATTCATTGATTAGCTCTAGTAGTTTTCTGGTAGCATCTTTAGGATTCTCTATGTATAGTATCATGTCATCTGCAAACACTGACAGCTTTACTTCTTCTTTTCCGGTTTGGATTCTTTTATTTCTTTTTCTCCTCTGATTGCTGTGGCTAAAACTTCCAAAACTATGTTGAATAATAGTGGTGAGAGTGGGCAACCTTGTTTTGTTCCTGATCTTAGTGGAAATGGTTTCAGTTTTTCACCATGGAGGACGATGTTGGCTGTGGGTTTGTCATATATAGCCTTTATTATGTTGAGGTAAGCAATGCCTACTTTCTGGAGGGTTTTTTATCATATATGGGTGTTGAATTTTGTCAAAAGCTTTCTCTGCATCTATTGAGATGATCATATGGTTTTTCTCCTTCAATTTGTTAATATGGTGTATCACATTGATTGATTTGTGTATATTGAAGAATCCTTGCATTCCTGGGATAAATCACTCTTGATCATGGTGTATGATCCTTTTAATATACTGTTGGATTCTGTTTACTAGTATTTTGTTGAGGATTTTTGCATCTATGTTCATCAGTGATATTGGCCTGTAGTGTTCTTTCTTTGTGGCATCTTTGGTTTTGGTATCAAGGTGATGGTGGCCTCCTAGAATGAGTTTGGGAGTGTTCCTCCCTCTGCTATATTTTGGAAGAGTTTGAGAAGGATAGGTGTTAGCTCTTCTCTAAATGTTTGATAGAATTTGCCTGTGAAGCCATCTGTTCGTGGGATTTTGTTTGCTGGAAGATTTTTAATCACAGTCTCAATTTCAGTGCTCATGATAGGTCTCTTCATTTTTTCTATTTCTTCCTGGTTCAGTCTCGGAAGGTTGTGCATTTCTAAGAATTTGTCCATTTCTTCCAGGTTGTCCATTTTATTGGCATATACTTGCTTGTAGTAATCTCTCATGATCCTTTGTATTTCTGCAGTGTCTGTTGTTACTTCTCCTGTTTCATTTCTAACTCTATTGATTTGAATCGTCTCCCTTTTTTTCTTGATGAGTCTGGTTAATGGTTTATCAATTTTGTTTATCTTCTCAAAGAACCAGCTTTAATTTTATTGATCTTTGTTATCATTTCCTTCATTTCTTTTTCATTTATTTCTGATCTGATCTTTATGATTTCTTTTCTTCTGCTACCATTGGGGTTTTTTTTGTTCTTCTTTCTCTAATTGCTTTAAGTGTGAGGTTAGGTTGTTTATTTGAGATGTTTCTTAAGGTAGGATTGTATTGCTATACACTTCCTTCTTAGAACTGCTTTTGCTGCATCCCATAGGTTTTGGGTCATCGTGTTTTCGTTGTCATTTGTTTCTAGGTATTTTTTGATTTCCTCTTTGATTTCTTCAGTGATCTCTTGGTTATTAAGTAGTGTATTGTTTAGCCTCCATGTGTTTTTACTTTTTACAGATTTTTTCCTGTAATTGATATCTAGTCTCATAGCATTGTGGTTGGAAAAGATACTTGATACAATTTCAATTTTTGTAAATTTACCAAGGCTTGATTTGTGACCCAAGATATGATCTATCCTGGAGAATGTTCCATGAGCACTTGAGAAGAAAGTGTATTCTGTTGTTTTTGGATGGAATGTCCTATAAATATCAATTAAGTCCATCTTGTTTAATGTATCATTTAAAGCCTGTGTTTCCTTATTTATTTTCATTTTGGATGATCTGTCCATTGGTGAAAGGGGGGTGTTAAAGTCTCCTACTATGATTGTGTTACTGTCGACTTCCCCTTTTATGACTGTTAGTATTTGCCTTATGTATTGAGGTGCTCGTATGTTGGGTGCATAAATATTTAGAACTGTTATATCTTCTTCTTGGTTTGATCCCTTGATCATTTTGTAGTGTCCTTCTTTGTCATTTGTAATAATCTTTGTTTTAAAGTCTATTTTGTCTGATATGAGAATTGCTACTCCAGCTTTCTTTTGATTTCCATTTGCATGGAATATCTTTTCCCATCCCCTCACTTTCAGTCTGTATGTGTCCCTAAGTCTGAAGTGGGTCACTTGTAGACAGCATACATATGGGTGTTGTTTTTGTATCCATTTAGCCAATCTATGTCTTTTGGTTGGAGCATTTAATCCATTTACATTTAAGGTAATTATCAATATGTATGTTACTATTCCAATTTTCTTAAATGTTTTTGGTTTGCTTTTGTAGGTCTTTTCCTTCTCTTGTGTTTCCTGCTGAGAGAAGTTCCTTTAGCATTTGTTGTAAAGCTGGTTTTGTGGTGCTGAATTCTCTTAGCTTTTGCTTGTCTGTAAAGGTTTTAATTTCTCTGTCAAATCTGAATGAAATCTTTGCTGGGTAGAGTAATCTTGGTTGTAGGTTTTTCTCGTTCATCACTTTAAATATGTCCTGCCAGTCCCTTCTGGCTTGCAGAGTTTGTGCTGCAAGATCAGCTGTTAACCTTATGGGGATTCCCTTATGTGTTACTTGTTGTTTTTCCCTTGCTGCTTTTAATATTTCTTCTTTGTATTTAATCTTTGATAGTTTAATTAATATGTGTCTTGGCGTGTTTCTCCTTGGATTTATCCTGTATGGGACTCTCTGTGCTTCCTGGACTTGATTAACTATTTCCTTTCCCATATTAGGGAAGTATTCAACTATACTCTCTTCAAATATTTTCTCAGTCCCTTTCTTGTTCTCTTCTTCTTCTGCGATCCCTATCATTCGAATGTTGGTGCGTTTAATGTTGTCCCAGAGGTCTTTGAGAGTGTCCTCAATTCTTTTCATTCTTTTTTCTTTATTCTGCTCTGCAGTAGTTATTTCCACTATTTTATTTTCCATGTCTCTTATCCGTTCTTCTGCCTCAGTTATTCTGTTATTGATCCCTTCTAGAGAATTTTTAATTTCATTTATTGTGTTGTTCATCACTGTTTGCTCTTTAGTTCTTCTTCGTCCTTGCTAAACATTTCTTGTATTTTCTCCATTTTATTTCCAAGATTTTGGATCATCTTTACTATCGTTATTCTGAATTCTTTTTCAGGTAGACTGCCTGTTTCCTCTTCGTTTGTTAGGTCCAGTGGGCTTTTACCATGGTCCTTCATCTGCTGTGTGTTTCTCTGTCTTCTCATTTTGCTTAACTTACTGTGTTTGGGGTCTCCTTTTCACAGGCTGCAGGTTTTTAGTTTCCATTGTTTTTGGTGTCTGCCCCCAGTGGCTAAGGTTGGTTCAGTGTATTGTGTAGGCTTCCTGGTGGAAGGGACTAGTGCCTGTGTTCGGGTGGATGAGGCTGGATATTGTCTTTCTGGTGGGCAGGTCCACGTCTGGTGGTGTGTTTTGGGGTGTCTGTGGCCTTATTATGATTTTAGGCAGCCTATCTGCTAATGGGTGCGGTTGTGTTCCTGTCTTGCTAGTTGTTTGCCATAGGGTGTCCAGCACTGGAGCTTGCTGGTCGTTGAGTGGAGCTGGGTCTTGGCGTTGAGATGGAGATCTCTGGGAGGTTTCGCCGTTTGATATTACGTGGAGCTGGGAGGTCTCTGGTGGACCAATGTCCTAAACTTGGCTCTCCCACCTCAGGGGCACAGCCCTGACACCTGGCTGGAACACCAAGAGCCGGTCATCCACACGGCTCAGAATAAAAGGGAGAAAAAGAAAGAAAGAAGAAGGTAAAATTAAATTAAATTAAATTAAAAAGTTATTAAAATAAAAAATAATTTTAAAAAATAATTCAAAAATGTAATAAAGAAAAGAGAAAAGAAGAGAGCAACCAAACCAAAAAACAAATCCACCAATGATAACAAGCGCTAAAAACTTTACTAAAAAAAAAAAAAAAAAAAAGGACTGACAGAACCTTATGATAAATGGTAAAACAAAGCTATATAGACAAAATCACACACAGAGGCATACACATACACACTCACAGAAAGAGAAAAAGGGGAAAATATATATATATCGTTGCTCCCAAATCCACCACCTCAATTTTGGGATGATTCGTTGTCTATTCAGGTATTCCACAGATGCAGGATACATTAAGTTGATTGTGGAGATCTAATCCGCTGCTCCTGAGGCTGCTGGGAGAGATTTCCCTTTCTCTTCTTTGTTCGCACATTTCCTGGGGTTCAGCTTTGGATTTGGTCCCACCTCTGTGTGTAGGTTGCCTGAGGGCGTCTGTTCTTCACTCAGACAGGACGGGGTTAAAGAAGCAGCTGATTCGGGGTCTCTGGCTCACTCAGGCCGGGGGGAGGGAGGGGTACAGAGTGCAGGGTGAACCCGCGGCGGCAGAGGCCGGCATGACATTGCACCAGCCCGAGGTGTGCCGTGCGTTCTCCCGTGGAAGCTGTCCCTGGATCACAGGAGCCTGGCAGTGGCGGGCTGCACAGGCTCCCGGGAGGGGCGGTGTGGAGAGTGACGTGTGCTTGCACACAGGCTTCTTGGTGGCGGCAGTAGCAGCCTTAGCATCTCATGCCCGTCTCTGGGGTCCACGCTGATAGCCGCGGCTCACGCCCGTCTGTGGAGCTCCTTTAAGCAGCGCTCTTAATCCCCTCTCCTCGCACACCAGGAAACAAAAAGGCAAGAAAAAGTCTCTTGCCTCTTCGGTAGTTCCAAACCTTTTCCTGACTCCCTCCCAGCTAGCTGTGGCGCACTAGCCCACTTCAGGCTGTGTTCACGCCACCAACCCCAGTCCTCTTCCTGGGATCCGACCTCCGAAGCTGGAGCCTCAGCTCCCAGCCCCCACCCGCCCTGGCGGGTGAGCAGACAAGCCTCTCAGGCTGGTGAGTGCTGGTCGGCACCAATCCTCTGTGCGGGAATCTCTCCGCTTTGCCCTCCGCACCCCGTTGCTGAGCTCTCTTCCATGGCTCCAAAGCTTCCCCCCTCCGCCACCCGCAGTCTCCGCCTGAGAAGGGCTTCCTAGTGTGTGGAGACCTTTCCTCCTTCACAGCTCCCTCCCGCTGGTGCAGGTCCCGTCCCTATTCTTTTGTCTCTGTTTTTTCTTTTCCCCTACCCAGGTATGTGGGGGAGTTTCTTGCCTTTTGGGAGGTCTGAGGTCTTCTGCCAGCGTTCAGTAGGTGTTCTGTAGGAGTTGTTCCACATGTAGATGTATTTCTGATGTATTTGTGGGGAGGAAGGTGATCTCCACATCTTAGTCTTCCGCCATCTTGAAGCTCCTCCAAATTTCTGAAAGTAGACATTTTGAGCCCTTTCAGTTGTAAATCCTTCCCAATTTTTTCAAAATTGTTTAGCTATGTTACTTTTTAAAGTACTTAGTACACAAAGACCTTTTTTTTTTTTTTTTTTCCTTAAACTTATTCTAAATACTCTCCCTCTTTGTAGGTTCATGTTTGGGAGAAAGGATTCATCTAACTTTACACATGTTGACTTGGAAATACCTATGTAATATTGATGGGGGGTAGTTCAAGCCATCTATGGAAATGAATATCATCCCAAAGAAATAATATCTGAAATGAGGAGAGAAAAAGGCCGAGGAAAAGTCCTGGTCAAGGATGCTATGTACATAACAGAGGGAGGGAGAGAAGCAAACCACAAGGCGAAGAATGAGTCACTGAAGTAAAGGAAGGAAACCAGGGATGTGAAATATCCCGGAATCCTGAGAAAGAAGTATAAAACAAGCTCAGATTTTCAGAAATTCAAAACAAAGTGGTGGTCAGTTAAACATGGGTAATTTCCACTAGACTTTGAGAAATGAGATTATTGGTGGTCTTTACCCAAATTGCTTATGGTGAAATTGTAGAGGTAAATCCTCAACATGAGTGCAAAATAAGATAGTGGAGAGAGCACACGTAGACTCTTCCTCCTAAGAGCTTCCTGAGAGAGGATGCGAGTGCTAGAATAATAACAGAAAGGAGAGATAAGTTTGATGGGGGTTATTTTTTAAGATATAAGAAATTTGACCATATTTATAGAATGCAAGGGGTAATACAGAAATGGGTAAGAGAAAGGGATTATTTAGAAAAACGTATTTTTGAAGGAGAAAGACCAAGATGGGTTCACAACTAAGTGGTAGTTACAGGCCTTGAAATGAAACAAGACATCCTCTTCCTCCAATCCTTGAGGAAAAATGGGGACAGTGGTTGAATTTTCATAAAATGTGTGTTGATGGTTATGGCAGGTGGGGAGTGGAGGGGGTTCCCCTGTGATGGTCTCTAAGAGGAAAGATTATCTCTGAGAGACTTAGGAGTTATTTAGAAGTCTGGGGGAGTATTGAAGGTAAGAAATGGCAGGTGAGTGAAATATATACAAGTGATTACCAGGGACAAGCTGAGAAGCTAGGTGATCTTTTTTGGGGATATCAATCAGAAATTTAGTGATATTTTTCCCCCAGCAACTTTAAGACAACTAAAGTAATGGCAGTTGGATCTGAGGGAAGGGGACAGACTTTAGAACTCTGTTTTGAAGATGTTCAGTTCCAAATCGTCACCAGTGCCTTCCATTGATTTTTCCAATTTATTTTTATCTTAGTAAAATTAACTTTATTGTACTAAGCCTGAGAATGCTGAGTAAATTCTGGATTACTAGACCTTGGAAGCTGAAAGAGCCTCAATACTTGCTTTACTTCTGTCCCCACAATTTAAAGACATTAAACTCTTTACAGATGATATAATCAAGCCTCAAAGATTTGCTCAAAGCCAATAGGTAGTTAATGGCTGAATGGGAAGTTCAGGGTGTCAGGAAGGAAAGTGCCACCGGGAAAACATGATGAACACATTTCCAAGGATGAATGGCTTGGGATTCATTTTGCAAAATGTGGCTTGGAAAGTTGGAGCTGAGCCATGGCTTATTGTGTCTAATATAATGCAAGGTGATTGGACACTGATCATCTAACACTTGTTTGCTCTTTAAAGATGTTAAATGCCTTTTTATTCCCATACTTTTGTTGTAATAATATGTTGGACTTTTTCAAATCTAAGCATTTACCTCCTCGTTTGAAAAGGTATTGTCTACCAAAGGATGCACAATAAATCTAGCTATCTGAGCTAAACACCTCTGGTAATCAGCCAAAGTGAAACCGGAAGCAAAAACAAAATAAGCCCTTCATGATGATTGTGTCACCACAATAGAGCAACTACTTGAGCTTCCATGGTTCTGTTATACAAGGTCTTTATTAGGTCATAACTAAATATATATTAAAGATTTTCAAGAAGGAGCAAAATGGAATAAACCCAATGGGCTAATTCTACACAGTGAAGAATCCAGCTTTCAAAATTCATAAAATATTAAAATAATCTAGAAATCTCTTTGGAACAAGATGGCAATTTCAGGGTAGCTACTTCCAGGACTACATTAAATTTCATCCACTCTGCACTGTGTGTATCCTGGGGTTGTATTCTGCTAAGGGGATTGGTTTTTGTTTTAAGACACATTGGTTTCTTAAAGCAACATGTGTATAAGTAAACTCCTGCTGTTTTTAAGCCTTTTGCCTTTTTTCCCCCTTGGAGATCTTTGAAGAAAGCCTAAATAACGAACACATAGAATATGCATATACATGAATACAGAGCATAGAGAAATATTATTCGTTGGCTCAACATTATTAAACCTCTCCCATATGCAAAGCACATATTCGATATTTTAGGGTTACAGATTCATTCAGTTAAACAAATAACTATTCAACTCTAAAATGTTGCAGACATGGGTATAGACATGATTAATCATGGTCTTTGATCATAGGAATCTGATTGTTTATTTTGCATGTACTAACTGAAAAGGAAGAACGTAAAACAATAATAATTGTAGACATGCATACGATAATCTCCCCAGGGTTGTTTGTTTGCATAGCACCAGCGAATGACTAATTCACTGAGGAAGATTGTAAGCACCTCTCTGCTGGTGGTGCTAAGAGTAGTTTGGCTGCGATTATATTGGTCCAGGCAGGATATTACAAATGCCTGCACCAAAGCAATAGAAATGGAAATAGAGACATGAGGGCACATTCAGTTTATACTTATGGGTTATTATCAATAAGGGTTGATATTGGGTTAGATGGGGACAGTGAAGAAGTGGACAGTTCCTGTTTTGAATTTCACTAGCATTTGTGGGCTTTTTGATCAAAATGGTCAAATAGTGGTCATTTGGAGGCTCATGGACTACTTTAAAATATGGTAACAATTATATATAGTCTCCCAGAAAATGTATGTGGACACAGAGAAATTTTGCATGTAACATCATGGTCTTCCTGAAATCCATCTATGACCAGAACAGACGTGATGCCTTTGTCATAAAGACTGCAGGATGATTACTAATGTGAATTGTGCTCTGAAGAAAAACAGGGGTGCTATGAAGATATTGTCAGCCTAAAGATGGAGATGGAGGTAGGGAGGTAGCAATGTCAGGGAAGGCTACTCTGGGGAAGTGATTATAATATACATGAATGAAAAAATAGTAAGTGATAAATGGATAAATTGGATTTTAACCCCCTAAGGTTACTTTAAAAATATATATATATATATATATAACATAGCTTTATTGATATATAATTTACATACTATACAATTCACCCATTTAAAGCATGTGAGTTAATGGCTTTTAGTATATTCATAGAGTTCGACAATCATCACCACAATCAATTTTGGAACATTTTTGATACACCCCAAAGAAGTGCATCCCTAGTAGCAGTCACTCCACATTTCCCTGGAGCTTGTTTCTCCCATCCCTACAAGCCACACACAAGCACTAACTGCTTTCTGAATCTATAGATTTACCCATTCTGGACACTTCATATAATTGGAACCATAAAATATTGATCTTTTGTGACAGACTTCTTTCTTGATATAATGTTTTCAAGATTCATCCATGCTGGGGCAGGTATCAACACTTCATTCCTTTTTATAGCTGAATAGTATTCAATTGTGTGGATATACCACATTTTATGTATCCAGCAGTTGAAGAACATTTGAGTTATTTCCACTTTTTTGGCTATTTGAATAATGCTGCAATGAACATTTGTGTGCAAATTTTTGTGTGGATATATGTTCGTTTGTTTTCTTCTCTCTTAAATGTATAGCTAGAAGTAGAATTGTCATATGGTAACTCTATTTTTAACTTTTTGATGAACTGCCAAATAGTTTTCCTTACTTTTATTTTAAATTTTATTACATTTGTCTTATTACTAAATCTCTTGCTTTGTATAATAGATGTTTCCTGGAAAAATTCAATTTAGGTTGAATTATTTGTTAATGAAATCAGGTTTTATGTGTTCAAAGGGAGCTTGATATTTAATGGCATCTGGATTTTTAACACTTATGTCAAAGCTCTGAATTAGGAAACAGAAAACCTGGATTCCAAAGCTGAGCTTTAATATTAACTCACTATGTGACCTGGACATGACTATTAACCCATGAGAAAAAAGGAACTTTCTCTTAAGAAAAATTATCTAGCAAAATATGTAATGGCTAGTGAAGTATATCAGAAAGCTAAATTACACCAGGTTTAGATAAGGATGACTAGAAAAACAAACAAAATAATAAAGTTTAGATAAATTCAGATTACTTAAGGGAAAGATCTGATTCAGATATTTGTCATTTTAATTTAACTTATAATTGAAAGACACAAATAATTGCAAGTGAGACTCTCATTTTTCACCCCCTTCTTCCCTATATTATTTTTGGCTAGAGCTTTAGTTTCAGCTTTTCTGTTGCCATTTTCTAACTAAGGCCTAAGCAGAATATGGAGAGAAGTAGGAACCTGAATGATCAGTTAACTAATCGCCTCTTAATGCTGATGTTCAGAATTTTAGTGTGGAATCAAACATTCAACAGCTCTGAGATTCCTGTGAAGTTGGATTATGCTGAATTCCTGGAGCTTAAAAGGTATAACAGCTGGTTTATAGCTGCCATTATCAGGAGATTTTTTTTTTCTCAGTTTTTTTCTTTTTATTTCTTTTTTTCTTTTTTTTTTTTTTAGTTTTAGATAGGCTGAATCCCCAGCCTTTTATTTTATAAAGGAGACAGACTGGCTAGAAGTGGAAAAAGATACGCTGTCAAACTGTGTAATTTTTGAGCTATTCCTTCCTTAGAAAAGAGAGCAATACTATTCAGTTATTATTCACCATGCATACATTGACAACTTATTGCATGCAAAACATTCATCTGGTTAAGACGGAGGATATAAAGATAAATAACACCTACAACTTCCCAAAAGTTTACTGTCTAAAGTACATAGATATCTGTTAAATATGTTGAAAATGTTTAAAGATCTTTAGATCTCCAAATAAAGATGCTGAGGAAATTCAGAGGAGGGAGAAATGACTCCTATGAGAAGAATTCAAGAAAGCTTTGGAGAGAGGGTTTGGTTCCATTTGAACTGAGCCTTGGAGGATGGGGGACTGTATTCTATATGGCAGAGGATGCAAACACATTCTAGACAGAGGGTCCATTAGGAACAAAGGCACAAAGTGAGAAAGTACACCAAGTCTGTTTGGGGAAGAATAGTTTTATCCAAAAACATTCAAGAAAAGCCTTAGATAGGATTTTCCACAAATTCCCTAGATATTTCAAATAAAATCTGAGTTGGACAGCCTTCTATGACTCTTGATACTCTTTCTCTGCAAGATTTTTTTTTGGCTCTCTTCCTCCGCACTTATCCCACTGGAGGAAAACAGAACCCCCAAAGCTCCAAAGTGTTATGTTTAGACTTGCCATATGACTTTATGTAGAGAGAAGAATGCTTCTGTCCAAGGACAATGTCCATATAATTACCTGTGAATAAATGAATGAATAAGTGAATGGAGAGGAGACCAGCAGACCCTTGTTTATGGTGTAGGGGAAGTTTAGGAGAACGTTTTTAGAAATGGGCTATAAAATGTTCTGGATTCTTACGCTGTGAAATTTCTTCAAGAACTCTACTCAATACTCTGTAATAACCTATATGGGAAAAGAATCTGAAAAAGAATCTGAAAAAGAAGAGATATATGTTTATGTATAATTAAATCACTTTGCTGCACACCTGAAACTAACACAACATTGTAAATCAACTATACTCCAATATAAAATAAACATTTTTTTTAAAAAAGAATGCTTTTGGTTACTCATTGCTCTGTTATACTACTTCTCGTAGAGACCATGGATTCACTGGAAGCTTGAAGCATGTGGAGTCCAGGATAGAGAACAAAAAAATATCTCCAATTGCTAAATAGTTGCCAATGAAATAATTTAGCTCTAAAGGTGTCAGTTTCAACATGTGAGATTAAGGGTTGATAGTTTGTCTGCTTACCATTTGTTTGGCATTGTTATTTATATATTCAGAAAATCAATGGAAGTTTGTTCAACTTTTGAAATTTTAATTTATAGTCCAAGAGACAGCAAATACATTTTTTTCAATGAATAAAATCTAGAATATAATATGTGTCAGGATGCTTTCAATAGTCTGCAAAGTACTTTGCCTATGAAAGAAGCTAAATAAAATACGGAATTAGAATTATTTGATAAATTTAATCAATAAATCTTTTTCATCTAAATAATTTGGACTCTCTCTAAAATCAGGATGTGCTTGAATACCTTAAATTAGACAAATACACCGCTAAATATTAAACCTTTGACTAACTGTATTGTATAATCTGAAACTGTCAATTATCGTTTTCAATCTGAAAGATATGATATAAACAGCAACAACTATAAAAAGTAATTCTCATGACCATTTCTGATTAAACTGAGACATAGACATAGTTTATAAGAAAGAATTCACTTAAAAAAAACTAACCTTAAAGGACAAGGCAAGAAGTAAAACAAATTTATATTTTTCTCTATGTGAATCCAAGCCCTTTATAATTTTTAATTGCATGGTAGGTGCTCTAACAAGTTGTGAAAAATATTTATTATATCATACCCTGCAACTGTTTAACTGTGGCTGAAATGTTTTTTTCTGTTTTTTGTTTTGTTTTATTTTTTGGTTTTTGTTGTTGTTTGTTTTTTTAGAGCTCAACATTTTGGCATATTTGTATCAGATCTTTTCTGAGGGTGATATTCCAGATACAGGTGATACTGCTCTGTAATCCTTCACAGTTTATTCCTATCCTTCCTCTACCCAGTTGTACCCAGTAACCTGAGTTTAGTGTTTCTTATTTTCATCACTTGATATTCATTAAAAAAATATTTATCAAGTGCCCCTTATTGGCCTGGGACTCCTCTATGTGTGGGGAATACACACAGCAGTGAACAAAACAACAATTCCCATGCTCATGGACCTTTTATTCAAATGTGGGAGGGGATGGGCAACATGCAAGTAAACAAGTGAATTATGTGGCCAGAACTGATCATTTCTTCTGAAAGAAGTTTAGCTCTAAACTTTACCCTGACATGAAGTGCATGGGTCCATTATATTTGTTAGTACTCATATGTACACCGCAGAGTCAGGTCAATAGGGTTGTCTGTGAATACACCTAAGCACCTCTTTTCCTTTGTAGTAAAATTTGAATCCCCTTGACAATTCCTCAGCTCTCATAAGTAGTTTAATCTGGGGTGTATACACCAATTATGCAGTCACATGAGGCACCAAACTTATGGTACAGTGTCCAAATGTTAGTGAATTCACTTGGCTTGTTGTCAGCGGTTGACATCGGATATCGAGCTCCTGGCAGGAGCCTGAATGAAGTCATCTCTTCCACCTTCACTTGACCTCAGCCCAGGGACTGTAGAGCTCAGCTGTAATGTTTCATAATACATCGACACATCAATTCCACACCAGTCCTGCCCTCCAGCCTTGCTGAGCTTAACTAATAAGTAAAGAAAGGAAAGTTCAGTTATGAGAAACAATGTTTTCACAATGATGTTTCATCATTCAGATGTTTATTAGATTTCCTATTGAATACGATTTTTATTTGAGAAAGCAACAGATAGTATCTGATCTAAAAATCTAACTCTACTTTCAGCCTCTAAAAAAGTTGTTTTATCTAAGTCAAAGGCTTTTATCTATTTTTACATACTGATCATTATCAGAAGCAATGTCAAAACTATAATGCATAAAACAAATATAAGTATAAGAGATGTTTTCATCCTGCTTATGGCCTGCTAAGAAATAGAATATACTTAAAATTTGTATATAAGAAATTTGTATATTTCAGACAGGTTTAGAAAAAAATGAACCTGAAATAGTACATCTAACAGATGCATCTGAAGTTTCATTCATTGAAAACTGTTATTCAATGTCATTCTAAACAAACGAGTACAACAGGAGTAGATTTAGGGCTATTAATCTTAAAATCAATCTTAATCAAAGGAAATTGAGATAACTTTTAAAATATATGAATAAAAAGTAAAACCCCAAACAAAAAAACCTAACCCTAACAATTTGAACTGGTTTTATGATGTGTCTTTTCTCTTGGAGATAATCAGGCATGAACCAATTTTATTGAGAATTTACTTTGCATGTGCAAGTCATTTTGCTAGATGGTGAGGGTCAGCTATTGTTCATACTTTAAATTCCATCTTCTTTGGCTGGCGGATCAAGAAGGCTGAACCAAAGATTCTGGAATCTCAGAAGCTTTTGTCTTTAAAGAGACCACTGCTGGTTCATAACGTTCTTTGGCTATTCACCGAAACAACAGGACCACACCACAGGCTCTGGGAGGGCTGAGTTTTGGAGAACACAAGCAAGGACTTTCTTCTTTCATTTGGTCTGTCTCAACATTCTGAAGGTTGTCCAACTCTGGGACTCATCAAGTTTCATTTCTTCCATTAGTCCTGGAATAAAGAACAAACCTGCAAATTCTGTCAAAATGGGTGATGTATGGCTGCTGAGAAATTCAAATTGCTTCAAGTGTGGGAGCCAACAAAATAATGTCCCACTACAGGATGAGATCACAGCATCATACGCTCATTCTCCGTGTGAGCTGCATTCTATATGCATGGGGGAGAGCCAAAGCATGAGTTCACTGAAGGAATGATAAAGTGCTTCTCCTTAACCCTCTGTCTTCCAAGAGTTCAACCAGATCCAACATGGCCGTGGATTCCACCTCGGATACTCCTGGGTATTGCACTGCACTCCACACAGTAATGATAGACGGTAAAACAGACAGACACATGGAGAACATAGTACAAATCAAACTTAGATTACTCATTGGATTGAAATTCCTGAGTGCACTATCGGCTGAAAGAAAAATGTACATGTAAAAGTTGTGAGTTAAGTTTTATTCGGGGAACTTACCCAGGACTATAGCCTGGGAAACAGTCCTTCAGATAGCTCAGAGGAACTGCTTTGAAGAGGTAAGGAAGGAACAAGGAGATATACATATATATATATATATTTTTATATATATATATATTATTTTTGGCTAGGGAAAAGCATGTAGTCGAACATCCAAAGATTGTTGTTAATCGCAAAGAATAGATATCTCAAGTTAATGAATTTGGTGCTTTTCTTTGTATAGGAAGTTGCAAGAGCCTGGGGTCATTGAAATTTTTCCTTAGATATGCATCTTAACTATCTAGGGGCCAGTGTATCCAAAGCACAGAATGCTTCCTATTTTTCTCCATCCTAAATTCCCCTCAGGGTGCACTGCAGTAGCTCTTGGCTTGATCCTTGTAGAACTGGAATGGCAGGTGACTTTTTTTTTTTTTTTCTTTACAGCACCATCATCTTATCAGCCATGATGGCTGAAGCTCTCCAGGTTGATAAACTTTGGCTGCCCTCCATGAGTTTAAGAATGTCATAGAATCACAAGATTCTGCCTTGTACATAGCATCTGCCTTGGAGTTATCCCAAATATGTTTGCTATATGTGGTGACAACCAAGTTTTAGGTGAAAAGTTGAACTGAAGTGTTGGTTTAGGAGGAGAGTTAAAATTCCCTGGAGATTTTTTATAAAAGCATTCGGCAAATGTAAAAGCATGGATCTCAAGGTGCTTTGGAGGCTTCCTTTCTCATTGGCCCCAATTATTTCTAGGTTTTCAGGAGACAAACTGTATGTTTCCAAGAGTCAAATACAGAATTCAAACAGTGTGTGGTCATCAGGAGGAGGTTCTAACAAGGCAGAAGCTCACAAAGAAGTAGTTTGGAAAACAAATGTAGTAAAATATATTTGTAGCTCTTATCTCAAAGCAGGCTTTCAAATTTCTAAGAGAGTAGAAGACAACTCAGGAGGAACATTCAGCATGGGCCTTAGGTAGAGGTGGAGAGAAAGGACCCCTGAGAACTGGGATTAATGAGAGGCTGTTCTGATATGACCTGGGCTATCCTGCATCCTCTCTTTCCTTCTTTTTCACATGCTTGTCTTCTTCCATGTTTTCTTCCCAGATCTAAAGTTGCCTGATCAGATACAGAATGGCTGATTAAATTTGTATTTCGGATACACAACAAATAATTGTATTCATTGTTTATTTATTTTTTTAAAAATTCATTGAAAAATACATACATCGTTTGTCTGAAATTCAAATTTAACTGAGAAACCCTGTGCTTTTATTTGCTAAGCCTGGCAACCCTATCTGTATGCCCCCCCAGTCCATCCCACTGGAGCCTAACAGCAGACAGAGAAAAGGATTGTAATTAACAGTAGCGGCTAAGGAGAACATGGCCAAATGAAACGGGTTGGCCTTGATATTTCCGGCTATTTATAGGCTCCATTTCACGGATGAAACATTTGTTTGCCACGGCTCATTCTGCTCAGCCCTCACATCCCCAGCCAGGCTTTTTGCTCCAACACTGACTGCTTTTCCTTTAAGTTAACCATTTGAGTAAATAGCTGGATAAAGTGGGAAAACTGTTTACTGGAGAACTGTCCCAGGTGAGGTTCCTTCACCATCTGTGGGGGCACTTCTCCTTGGTGGGAGAGGTTGCTAGGTTCAGTCTGCAGGTTTTTGTTCTCCAGCAGAATCTTTGGTAAATACCCCTATTAAATCACCACTTGCTTTGGCTCACAGATTTTTGCATATGAATGCTTGAGACATTAAGTAGAATCTTGAAATAAAAAGGAAAACATTACTGTGTTGCTGCTCTCACGTATTCACTGTGGAAAAAAATGTTTGCATCAAATATGTATTGCCTTAGACTGCTTTCATGAGAGAACTATAAGAGAAAAAAGATATTAAGCCTTATGTATTTCTGAGTACTCACTGAGAAAGTGTAAAGCTGAAAACTCTTGCACCAGAGAATCGACAATTGATTGGTGAAGTCATGGAAATCTGTCAAATTTAACAGCTTTCAAGCACTATCTTACACATTGCACATATTTTCTCTCTTACGTAAAGATTTCAGTTGGCAATGTATTATATCTGTTTTAGTCTCAGTGAATTACATAAATAACTTGCATGATATACAAAATTTCTTGTTTACCCGTCAAGTGTTACATTTTCATCTTGACTCCAAAGATCATATATGGAATGTAGAACACACCTAGAATGCGAACTATAAAACAAATACGGAAACTTAGAACATCCTAGAAAAATAAGAAACATTCATTTAGGTTGGAAGCAACATCTTCCAAGTGGTGAGACAAATATATTCACAAGTCTGCTAATAAATCTGCCAATAAACTTTCTTTCTAAATATATTCAAAGAGAGACTTTTAGTTACCTTTTAGTGAGAAATGCGTGTATATTTGGCTGTTTATAAGGACTTGGCATATAGCCTCTATGGACGTCTTTAATGTTCAAATACAATTCTACCTAATTTTAAGTAATTTTTAAATTTGCTGTGAATTTATTCTTTTCTTATTTGTCAGGCTGTCTCAAGTGTGTCAATAACTACTTTTTTTTTTTTTTCCGGATCTTTAACCAAAGACCGGTGTTTCTCATTAGAGTTCATCCCTACAAATTAAATTAAAACCTCTTTTACTTGTCTTGCTAACAGAAAAGAACCAAATTATTTATTTTGAAACTTCTCATTCCTAAGTATTTTACTTAGAAAAATATGTATGGTACAAATGTACATTGAGCACACCCTATTTATTGCCAGTGTTAAACTTCTTTTCATCTTGGTTTTTATATTTTAAGTTTAAAAGTTAAGGCTCTGTTTAAATGTACTTTAAAATTGTAAAATACTTTAGGAAAAATGATAAATATTAAAATTTCAGAAAGCTATTTGATACCTGAAATTAGTTATGTGTCAGATATGGCTACAAAGCTGAGGTAGGAAAGAGACAATGATTTTGTCTAATTAGGAAGAGTTTTATGGTCTTGAGACAGGCTGGGACCTGGGGCCCTTTGCTGCAGTGCTGCAGTGCTGCAGTGCTTGGGCCTGGACATACCTCTCCTCAAGCAACAAAATACAAAGAAACGGTATGGGACTAAAAATAACTGCGTGCATGCGGCAGTTGGGACAAATTCTGGACAAAAGATACACAGAGACCAGAAACCCAACTGCCACTTTTGAAGAGCCTGGAGCAAAAGCAAGGGGTCGGAGCAAAAGCAGGGTACTGCGCATGCCCCCTGCACACAACACCACCTAATGGGTGGGCAAAACACCTAAGCCATCCCTTCAGCCCAACCCCTGGACACACCCCTACCCTCACCCCATATAAGGAACAAGCTTGCCCTCCCTCAGGGAGCGTGCAAATAAGGGAACCTGTTATTTTTTCTCGCTCCCCCCTACCTGAATTTCTTGTCAGGACTCTAGTCAATTTCTGTTGATTGGGGCAGGCCAAGAACCATGGTCTGTAACAGTCTCATGGTTACAAAAATGTAGCACATGTATTCAGTTTTAAATTTTTGTTTTTGTAATTCTTCTTCACCCCAGGTCTAAAAAAAAGCAAGAAGCTCTAAGATCAGAAGCAAGCCCAAGACAGAACCCTTAGAGCAAAGAGAATACTAATAAAAAAACAAAACAATGCTTCTCCTAACGTGGGTTTAGGTGGGTAGTTAGGAAGACCTTATTGATAGGGGTTAATGAGAAAAATAGAACTTTAAAAACTCACTCTTCCAGAGCCAGGACACTCTGGACTCTGAGGCTAACCTCAACCCTAATTTTTCCCCTGAGGAAAAGGCCTTTGACACCTAAAAATGATTATATTTGAGGCATTTTGTGTGGAAAAGCTAAAGTTATATAATAGGTGATGACAGTTAAGGATTAATGAAAACAGCTCTATTGTACTTGGATGATCTTATTTATTTAAATCTTTCTCTGCTTGCATACAATCTTGTATAATACAGTTGATATGATATGTTTACCTAAGCTTATCAAAGCATCCAAGAGAAATATGCAGAACTTACATCCTGAGTTTGCAAACCCAAATTTCTGTTTAAAATCCACCCGCGGAAATAACTGTTCAGATGACTGGTAAGTCCATTATGCCCCGCCCCACCCATACCTCCCCTCCCCTCTCCCAAAGTCCAGTCCAATTCTTCCATATACCCTTCAGACATCTCTGCCTAATTCTGAAATGTCTCAAATTAAACTCACATCTTTGGTCTGTCGCCTGATTTTCCTGCAATGCTTTCTCCCTCACCCCTGATACTTCTGTGCTGTGTGTTGTCTCACTGTGATGGTTCTACAGCAACCTCCCCCTTACCTTACCCTCCTCGCTTTCACATTCCCATCACCACCCCACCCACCCCCGCCATTTCCGGTCCTTATGAGATGTCTCTTGAACTATCCCAGTGCCTTCTACTCTATCTTCCTGAGTCCCGCCAGGGATGTGAACGTTCTGATTTGTTTGATTAAAGAATCAGGGTCATTACTATATAATTAAACTGTATGTGCCTTTTATAATCACTACCTTTTAAGCAGATATCAGAATAGATTTTTTTTAAAATTAGTTTTTATTGGAGTATAGTTGCTCAGCATAGAGTCTATTTACAATTATTTCTCAACAGATAACTACTGTGCGTTAGGAATTTTCAAGGTGTTATTTGTGGGGGTTCTTAAAGAGTTTCTTCCACTTGGTAAATTTGACACACCCTATTTCAGTTCACCCAATTTTATTTAAAACAAAACTAAACCAAGCAAAAAAAAATCTTTCTAATATAAGATTTTAATGAACATCATCTCTAATAAGAATAAATAATATTATTTGTAAAAAGACCCCATATTTATAAGTCTGATATGATAGGAAGGGAGAAGAGATAATATATTTTTTTTAAAATATTGCTTAGTCCTACTGAAGGATGAACACATTTAAATAATAAGCAAGAGTCTGAAAGACTTTTACATAAAAAATACAAAGATCAATAAAACAGGAGAAATTGTTATGTTGTGACTGATGAAGGGTTTCTACAGTATAGAGAGTTGAAGAAAAGAAACATTAGTGCTAAAATGCACTAAAATACAGGGTAGATTGCCAACTTGGGATGAATATTGATTAGAGAGAAATATGTGGCTGCTGGAATCTGTGCAGTTTCTGTTCCAAGATCTGAATGAACATTGAGGAATGACTAGTTGTATTTTAAACTTTAAACTTCAAAGACTCTTCATAAAATGGAAGATGTAGACAGGTCAATAATTTACAGGACATATGTAACTAATAAGAACCTGCTATATAAATAAATAAATTAAATAAAATTCAAAAATTCAAAAAAATGGAGAAATGTGCTATGAAAGGAATGCCAGTGAATATTAATTAAATTTAAAATTTGAAGGAACCCAAACAACTATAGAAATTATGACTAAAATCCATAATATAATTGATTAAAAAGTCACATAACATAAAGATAATAATTCATGGATGATACAGTAATCCCAGAAAGTAGAAAAAAAAGCAGGAAGGGAGTGAAAAAAAAGAAACGTTTTCTGGTCTCATTTTAAAAAGTTCCAATAATCTGTCCTTCTGCATATAGAAATTTCTTATTCTCATTCATAATGGATATAAAGCCCGTTAACATTCAACTGGCACACAATTGCAAAGCACTTTGCAAATATAAAATATTATGTAAGTGCCATAGAATCCATTACTTCATACTCAACCTTCAAGCAACAATTACTAACAATGCAGTATTGTAGAATAGCCTTACTAATGGAAATTTAACTTCCTTGTAGCTTTAAAAGATTTCAGAACATTACATAATTGTTTAAAGTCAAATTGAATTTTAATCCATACATTATTTATGCTATTTGGTCACCTGGCTTTAAATAGATACATATATAATATCTTATACATAAAATTATATAAGAATTCATACAGAAAATCTTCCATTTCTTGCATGAGGTAATAATTTTTATCCTAGGATTCATATATTTATTGACTCACGACAAAGCACTTTTTCAAGCACACTCACTCTGCTGGGCATTATGTGTAATTTGCAATAGACTCAGCCTTTTAGAATCTGGTGATGTTAAATGACCCTTTATTTGAAGAATCCTAATTTTTTTAAGTCAGATTTTTGGTAAAAGAGTCAAAGAAAGCAAGCTAGTTGCATTCTATTTGTAGAAAGAGTCTTGGGAAGTTTTCAAAGCTGAAGTTAGTGTGACCTGAGACTCCAACGCACAAACCAGGCAGGGGTTACTGTTACATCACATGCAGACTGATTGTATCATTCACTGTTTTCACATTGAATGGGCAGAGGAGATTAGTCTCAACAGCTACACCTGTTTTCAGTGTTTGGCGCTTTCAAGATCCTCCCTTTTTAAAGAAATAAATGAGAGAAAGTAGGCATAAAGAGATTTTATTATTTCTCAGAACTGCCAAGTTTCATGCAGGTGGATGAAGTAAAGGTGAATTTCAACAACGAATATCCTGAGGCACGCTGCCCTTGGAGTAGACTGAAAAGATTTCAAAAGGTGTGGGTCTCATCATTTACAACAAAAAGTCGTGCTCGTAAGGTCTAAGAAAAAAAGAATTTGATTATCTACTACTGATTTTGGTATTTTTTGTTGTCAAGTAGATCTTTAGATACCTCTAAAGATAGGAATTTGGTTGGAATTTAGTTGGCTTTGCTGGTAAATTGAATCTCAGTTTAGGAAAACTTTAATAGTCTCTTCAAGCTACCATTCCAGAACTCTCTAGAAGAAAGGAAGAAATAAAAGCACTTTGTTCAACAGAGCCCTGAATATTTCCGCAGCATGTGACCCAAGTGCTTGTTGGATAATTTACTCATTCATTCTGCCATTTATTCATTCAAAAGTCATTTATGAATTGCTACTATGTGCCAGCTGTTGTGTAAGAAAGTGACTACGATGGCGATGTGTTAGGGAGTTCACAGTGGAGATCAGAAAATAAACAATTATCATACAATTGGACAGCTGGTGGGATAGATTATGTACAATGAGGGGTCTCTAACAGTCTGAAAGTTCAGGTGGGTCAAGACAAGTTACTCTGAATAAGTGAGTTTATTTCCCTGAGTAAGGAAGGAAAGGATATTCCTGGTAGAAGGGAGAGAAATGCCAAATTTCAGGCTGGAGACAAGATCATAGTGCATGCAAAACTTGTGATTGGAATATAGAAGATGTATGAATGAGTACCAGAATATATAGCTACGGAGAGAGGCAGAGATAAGATCAGGAAGACACTTACTTGTAGGCAATACTAATGAGCTTGAACTTTATCAGGAAGGCATTGAAGAGACACAAAAGAATAGGTGCTGAATGGATGAGTGAATAAATATGCAAATAAGAGGAGAATACTTTTAATGCCTTCCCAAATTGGAATTGAAATCTTTAGCAGTCTATGATATATGTGTATATGTGTATATCTGGCCATGTGTATATAATACATACATACATATGTATCTTTTTCATAAGATGGATACATCTGTAGATACAGGTTTCCCTCACTATCCAAAAGTAGAATGCTTCTATGAAACCTTTCCTAAGCCTAAGTAGTAAAGCCAAGAGACAATTACCTTAGGACACATTTTGCTGACACATGCACAAAATCAATCGAGATAAGCGCAGATGCTCACAAACACCGTTCAAAGCTTTGGTAGCGTGATGCTGAGATGCTGGGTGTAGTTCCTGGGAAGGAAGCTTGGTGGTGTCATTCTTGCTGCCAGGGGGAGCTAGCTGCCTCCATCACGACTCCTTGTGAAACAAACACGGAACGGAATTCTTGATTTTCGCCTTTTTTTTTGTAAAAGCGAATATCCAATTCTGATTTCTTTCAGATAGCAAAAACAGGTACTAAGGTAGGTCTTTCATAAAAGCCAAGTGGTGTAAAGTGAGCCTTCAAAAATCCAGAGTACCTGTATGTTATAGATCTAGATATATCATTGTAGATATAGATATATCTTTGTCTACGTATAAATACACGCACATACATGCACACATACATATGTGTGTGCTCATATGTGTCTATATATTTAAAGGGCATGGTCACCATGGTGTCCTGGGTCCTGGAGCAGGGCCTGGTGCATAGCGGATGCTCAATAAATACGTGTTAATTGAATGCACGAATAAACAGATTTTAAGCAATAAGGAAGCCATCTCTCAGACTACAGAATGGAAACATGCTGGAGATGATCATTATGTTAATGTAGTTAGCAATATGGAGAAGAAATGATGAAAACTTGAATTATGAAAACTGAAGATTGAAAGGCTGGGAGAAAGTTAAGACGTTACTCTTAGAACTTGATTGACAGTGAGGTGGCTGGGGTTAGGGAGTGATAGGAAAGCAGAATGACTACCAGGTTTCTTGCTTGGGCAAATGAATGGATGGCAGGCTATGCCTCAGAGAGGGAATTTAGGAGAAGAAACAGTTTTGGGATGTGAAAATACAATTTTATTTTAGCCATCTTGATTTTGAACTCTTGCTGAGGCATCCAGAGGGTGTTAAGAAGGCAGCTTGATAAGTAATATTGGGGAATCTGAATTTTAGGTGGTAGGTGATGCTAAGAGGATAAATATTTCTCAGAAAAAAAAATGACTGAAAAAAAAAGAAAAGGATTACCACTACTGGGCATATACCCTGAGAAAACCATAATTCAAAAAGAGACATGTACCACAATGTTCATTGCAGCACTATTTACAATAGCCAGGACATGGAAGCAACCTAAGTGTCCATCAACAGATGAAAGGATAAGGAAGATGTGACACGGAATATTACTCAGATATAAAAGGAAACAAAATTGAGTTATTTGCAGTGAGGTGGATGGACCTAGAGTCTGTCATACAGAGTGAAGTAAGTCAGAAAGAGAAAAGCAAATACCGTATGCTGACACATATATATGGAATCTTAAAAACAATTGGTTCTGATGAACCTAGGGGCAGGACAGGAATAAAGACACAGACGTAGAGAATGGACTTGAGGACACGGGGAGGGGTAAGGGTAAGCTGGGATGAATTGAGAGAGTGGCACTGACATATACACACTACCAAATGTAAAATGGATAACTAGTGGGAAGCAGCTGCATAGCACAGGGAGATCAGCTCGGTGCTTTGTGACCACCTAGAGGGGTGGGATAGGGAGGGTAGGAGGGAGACACAAGAGGGAAGGGATATGGGGTTTTATATATATACATATAGCTGATTCACTTTGTTATACAGCAGAAACTAACACAACATTGTAAAGCAATTATACTCCAATAAAAGTATTAAAAAAGAAAAGAAAAGGATTAAGCACAGAACCTGCAGTAAATGGAAGAGGACTCCATGTAGTAGACGGAAGAAACCCTATATTCAATACCCTGTGGTAAACCATAATGGAAAATAATCCAGAAAAGAATGTATATATATGTATAACTGAATCACTTTGCCATACGGAAGAAATTAACACAACATTGTAAATCAGCTATATTTCAATAAAAAAAAAAGAAGAAACACTCAGAGTGGTGGGAGGAGACCAGGAAAGTGTAGGCCCATTGGAGGTAAAGGAGAAAACAGGGGAATTTTGTGATCCATGAGAAGTTTTTAAAAATCTGTAAAATACAGAATAAAGACATGAAGAAGAATAAAGCAAAGAATCAAATATTAATTGGTACCTTCCTTTCTTTGATGATTTAAAGGGTCCTAGATTAGATAAGGCATCTAAACAAATCTTGACTTGGAAAAGTAACCCAACATGGATATTTTCTTATCTTTAATTCAAGAGTTCTTTTTAGTCCCAAGTCCCTCTAACATGCACAAACAGCATGATGATAAAATCTGTGAATTGTGCATAACAAGGAGAAAACAACATCCCTATCTTAGGGGCTATAAGATCCAATTCTCCCTAGACCACACCCACTTCCTACCTGCACATACTTCCCTCTCAAGACAGGTATTTTCCCTTGCTTTAAAGTCATTTATCAAGTAATAATGCCCTCATTCCTTGAGTTCTTGTCATGTTACAGGCTCTGAAAACTTTATACAAATCATGTCATTATGTCTCTTAGTCCTGAAAATATTTTTTCCCCAAATAACTAGTTTATTCCCCATTTTACATGAAAGGAAGACAAGGCACCGGTTACTTAATTGGCAAGTGAAGAATTTAGGATTTGAATGAAAGCAGTTCAACTTTAAAGGCCATACCCTTCACCATCACACTATAATTTCTCAATTTCTACAAAGTAATGATTAAACACGCTTCCAATCAGAACTAGTCATTGAAATTTGTAAAAGGTGCATCTATTTAATACAATAGTGATCTATGTATAATTATACTCTTTCATGGACTGGAAGATTTACTTGGGAAGTGCATTAGCTAAAGCTGTATTTCTTTTCTGCAGCCAGAAGAATAAAAATAATGTTTGAACTGCCCATTAAAGGGTAGCATGGAATTCATCATGCTTTCTTATTTAGTGTCCATTTACATTATTTAAATTATGGTTTGCTAGGCATGCTTTTATGTCAAATCTGGCAAAAATGATAGATTTGTATAATAAACTATATTCTCTAATTATTGTTATTGCCTAACTTTATTTATAATTGAAAGCTACTGTCTGATTTGTTTTTCAAGATTGGTACAGTTCTGACAGACAGGAAGATAAAAATCATAACCAGAAACTAAATGAATTCATTAGTACCCATATTACACTGGAAATCTTCATCAGTATAGAGTTAGAGATGTTAGAAGCTGTTGGGAATTGGTTCTAGAACTAAGGAGAAGAATATTAAAGGGACCTAACTCCTTCTTTATCCATTCATCTGCTGATGGACACTTAGGTTTCTTCCAAGTCCTGGCTATTGTAAATAGAGCTGCAATGAATATTTTGGTACATGACTCTTATTGATTTATGGTTTCCTCAGGGTATATGCCCAGTAGTGGGATTACTGGGTCATATGGTAGTTCTATTTTAGTTTTTTAAGGAACCTCCATACTGTTCTCCATAGTGGCTGTATCAATTTACATTCCCACCAACAGTGCAAGAGGGTTCCCTTTTCTCCACACCCTCTCCAGCATTTATTCTTTGTAGATTTTTTGATGATGGCCATTCTGACCGGTGTGAGATGATATCTCATTGTAGTTTTGATTTACATTTCTCTAATGATTAATGATGTTGAGCATTCTTTAATGTGTTTTTTGGCAATCTGTATATCTTCTTTGGAGAAGTGTCCATCAACAGATGAACGGATAAAGAAGATGTGGCACATATATACAATGGAATATTACTCAGCCATAAAAAGAAACGAAATTGAGTTATTTGTAGTGAGGTGGATGGACCTAGAGTCTGTCATACAGAGTGAAGTAAGTCAGAAAGAGAAAAACAAATACCATATGCTAACACATATATATGGAATCTTAAAAAAAAAAAAAAAAAAGGTCATGAGGAACCTAGGGGCAGGACGGGAATAAAGATGCAGACCTACTAGAGGGTGGACTTGAGGATACGGGGAGGGGGAGGGGTAAGCTGGGGCAAAGTGAGGGGTGGCATGGATGTATATACACTACCAAGCGTGGACTGGATAGCTGGTGGGAAGCGGCCGCAGATCAGCTCGGTGCTTTGTGACCGCCTGAAGGGGTGGGATGGGGAGGGTGGGAGGAGAGGGGGATGCAGGAGGGAGGAGATATGGGGACGTATGTGTATGTATGGCTGATTCACTTTGTTATAGAGCAGAGGCTAACACACCATTGTGAAGCAATTGTACTCCAATAAAGATGTTAAAAAATAAAAAATTTTTTTTTAAAAAAGGGACCTAACTCCAAAAGAAGTTAAAACATCTGGAGAATAATTTCTTAACATAACTTTAAGTAAGATGATAGGTAATATATGAAGACACAAAATGTTTAGGATTGTCTCATCTCATAGACAAATTAAGACATTTTCAATGGATCTAAACACAGATGAGAAAGAATAGGAGAGTGATTCAAGAGGAAGAACTGCCAGTATGAATTGGTAACTATTTAAACATGAATAGTGCATACATCACAGGTGATGAATAATGAACTGGTGACTCTGGACATGAATAGAAATAGGAGAGGAATTCGTTCATCCCAAGGAATGAGGTGGCATTCACCATCTTATAACTCCAGGTGGTACCACTTGCTTTTACATCCTGCTAATGGGGATGTGAAGCCACACATAGCTGCCTTCTGTTTTCAGTGAGGTAAGAATCCTGAAGATAAAGCCGTGTGGATCTTGCTGCTGTGATTTCATTTGAGTTCAACATTGTAACTCTGAATAGTAAAAGGCAAGCGTCCTCATGATCTGCATCTTCAAGGAGGGTGTTTCAAATCGTCAGCATATTTAAATGGAAAACACACATAGTGTCACCCTCTTAACTTCTCTGCAATCACTACGTGACACACTCTCTGATTTAACTCATGACTTCTTGGAATAGATAGCCGTCTGATTCTGGCTTATGACTCTTTTCTTTAGACACAGTCATCTTTTCTCTTCTTTTCCTTTCTATTTAGTTTTTAGAGAGTAGGTATCTCTTTCTTTGCCAGTGCCCTTCTGCCTTGTCTCTGCCCTCTGCTCACGCCTCTACCGTCAGAACTTTCAGCTTCTTTAGAGGTAGAGACAGCAGATGGTAGTGATGGAGAAGGTCTGTTCTTATTCAGAATGGGATGAATTTTGGAGCCCTTTTTTCTCTGTCTGAATATTTTGGAACTGTTTACCATAGTTAGGAAGGAATCTTGCTTCCTGGCCCCCACTCCCTGACGTTTCCCCTACCCTCCGTCTGTGAGCACTGCTTTGTTTCTGTGATCACTGAACTGAAACCAGTTGAGTGTCAGCACTTAGCCCATGTATTCATTAGCAGTGAATCTGTAATTAATTTCTTAGGGTTTGAAGTTAATGAGACTGTTCTCTGTGTGTGTGTGTGCACGAGCACTGTGTTTATGGGTTTTTAAATGATTGTTTAATTATTTTTCTTAGTTTTGCCTGCATTCATAATGAAGGGACCTTGTTTTGTTTGGCTATTTACCAATACAATTTTTGCATACATCTACTATGTACATATTACATGTGAAAAATAATCTCACTTTTGAATTGCCTTGTTGATTTTTGAGGCAAGATTATTTTACTGGCACAACAGTAAAACTTATTAAGCTATTTCTCAGGTAGGTTTAGACCTAGTTTCACATGTTTCTCACCAGAAACTGCAGCAAAATTAGACTATGAAATGTTTACAGATTAGCCATACCATATTCAACATTGTTTAGAAAGTTTTTTTAGTTGGATAGTAGCTGATATGTAATCAAATGAAAAAATTAAAAATTAAAAACAGTGCACCAGCATAAGCCCATTTTATATGTATATACATATATATTCTATATGAAACATATCAGTATTTTCTGTCTTTTCTATAATTGTTACCAAGGCTGCTGCCCCAGAATCATACTCCTGCCCCTCCCTCAAATGGAAACCAATTTCTCTTATGTAAGTTTCAGGAGGAAACTACAAAGAGAAAAATAAGAACTAGTTAGAACCAACTAGGCCCAAGATGGCAGAGGATTTGGCTTCCAGTGGATCCTGAGCCTCATTTTACAATCAGTGTAATATATTAGCTAAATAACCCACCCACCAGTTCCATAACAGTTGACAATTGCCATGACAAGAACTGGAAAAGCCCATATAAGGACTGAAAAGGAGAGTTGCATAGGGTTCTGGGTCTAAGTCACACCCCTGTTCTCAGGTAAGTCATGAATATTCTTCCCACTCTTTCCAATTCCCTCCCTTTTACCTCAACCCTCCAATTATTTGGTGTCTCTGCCCAAATTGGGTTGAGAAGTTGATTTGTAAGCTAGGTTCCCACTTCTCCATTCTTTGGCCATTGAATTAAGCTTGCGCTGTTCCAGTCCCATAATCAGTTTCCTTATTGGCTGCTCGAATCTGATTGGAAAAAGAACCTCCCTGGTCTAGACAAGGGGTTCTGGTAGACAAATTTGGTAACATAATGATCATGCATTGTATATGTAACCAGAAAATAAAAACAAAAAATGCTCTCAATACAAGCAAAACGCACATCATGTTATAATTTCAAAAGATATTAATACTTGGTGTTCCTCCATATATTTTCAACCACATAGGCACTATGGAAATATGAATTCACTCATTTAACAAATATTTGTTGAAAGCATGCTATTTGTAAAGCAATATGAGTGATTCAAACACAAATAAACTTGGCCTCGGAGAGCTGATAACCGGCAGTGGCCGTCTGGGCAAGGGGATGCTATTGGAGAAGATGTGCATATCCTCATGATCTCACAGCACTTATAATTTTTGAGAACATTTATGTTTAACATCTATATGGTGAAGAAAGGTTAATACATATTCGATTTGCTTGTCATAAAAAGACAAACTAGAGACTCTATAATTCTAGATATTAGGGAAATTAGTAAATGAGCATGGAATTTTTAACCTGAATATTTGTACTTTGATGAATCAAAATAAGCAGAGGATCAGTAATAAACTTTTCTTGTGATGAAGAGCATGGGATAAGGAGTTAGAAATCCATGAGTTTGAATCAGCTCACTGTTTATTAGCTGCATGTTCAGAAAGAGGATGTACTCTTTCTATTGCTCAGTTTCAACAACTCTTAATGGTTCCAACTTCATACATTTGTGGTGAGGGTTAAAAAAATATTTGAAAGAATTTATCACAATGACTGGCCAAAAATAGGAATAATTAATAAAAACTCTCCATATCACCAGTATTCGTATGGCTTAGAGGCAAGTGCCTCATAAGTCAAATAATTATAATTTTCCCTTTGTATTCCTGAAATAAGAAGTTTTCCATTCTGAAAGAGAAAAAGGAATGGTGTAAAGAAAATTTGGTGGAGAAGTCAATTTTTCTGACTATAAAGAAGAATTAGGGTGATGACTTCCCTCAGTGGTACTCACTAGACCAGTCTTCTCACTTAAACAGGGAAAAGATTCAGTTGCTCATAGCTTATTCCATCCATGCCAAGTGCCTCATCCTGTGGGTTCTGAGTTGTGTGAAATGTATATCATTTTGAGCTCTGGTCCTGGAGAAGGTTCTTTGACCTAGGCGACTCGTTTGGGGTAATAAAGCCAAATCTAATCCAGAATGGCCAGCAAACAATCATTACTGTATCAAGAGCCCGGATCAATTAGGTCTGTGGGTCTGTGGGTGTTTAGAACTATGTCAGATAAATGAAGTTCCTGCTTGCTAGTTGATGCCAAGACCCTGGAGTTCTTGCTTCATTATTCCTAAAGAAGAAGAGAGAATGTCTACCATCTTCTTATGCTTCTAAAAAGCAACAAGTCAGAGTTATCATAGCTCAAGAATTTGGTAGGAACATTTGTTTTCTCTTCTCAGACACATAAGAAGACAAAATTTCCTAAAGTCTCTTGTTGGGCTTTTGGTCCATATGACTGAGTTCATGTCCACAGGATGTTGGCAGATGCAATATAAGCCATGTTTAGGTCTGGCCCTTAGAAACATCTTACATGACCTTGTAGTCTTCTTTCTTTCCTTGTTGTGGCATCCTTGGGGAGTACACGTTCTAAGTCATGCAGCTACAGGATGAAGGAGAGACTCCTGATCTATATGACTTTATTTGAGGGAGAATTATTTCTCTTTATTGTATAACACCACTGAAATTTCAGACTTTATAGCTATTATTTCAACGTAACCCAGGCCACCCTGAATTACATAGGTAGAGTGCTAACTCTCTATGAGTCGTGAAGAATGGTCACAAACACTATCTGTGGAATAATATTTTTGAAAGTGTAAATCAGATCGTACATTTTCCATACTTAAAATTCTCCAGTGGCTTCCTCTTATAATTACAGTAAAATCTAAACTCCTGGTATAGCCTAGAAGACCTTACAAACCTGACACCTGTACCCCTGAGTGCTTCGTGGCCTACATGTCCCATTTGTTCACTACATTCCCCATCAACTCACCTATTTGAAACCCCTTGAATATGCCAAGGGAATGTCATAACTCAAGGTTTTTGTATTGGCTATGACTTCACCCTCAAATGTATTTGCCTGAAAATTCATATAATTGGTTGTTTCTAATCTTTCAAGTCTCTGCTCAAATGTCATCTCCCCAGTGCTACTGCCCCCGGTGAGTTTCTCTCCCTTCATACTATCTTTAGTTTCTTCCAAATATGAAATGACAGTACTCAATTATTTACTCATTTATTGTCTGTATCTCTCACCCCTACACTAAAATATAAGCCCCATGAGGTCAGGCACCTCATTGTTGTATCCTTCTGTCTAAAAAGGTACTTGATATATAGTCCATATTCACTAGTAAATATTTGCTTAATTAATTTTAAAAAAAGGTTTTTTAACAAATCTTTAGTCCTAGTGGCAATATGACATAAGTTCTATTATTCCATAGGTTTGTGTAATAAAAAAAGCTACCATTTGTTCCAGCAATCCTACCCCTGGGCATATATCTGGAGTAAACTCTAATACAAAAAGATAATTGCAACCCAATGTTCACTGCAGCACTATTTACAATAGCCAAGACATGGAAGCAACTTAAATGTCAATCAACAGATGAATGGATAAAGAAGATGTGGTATATATGTATATATATATACATACAATGGAATATTACTCATCCATTAAAAAAGAATGAAATAATGCCATTCACAGCAACATGGGTGGACCTAGAGATTATCATACTAAGTGAAGAAAGTCAGAGAAAGACAAATATCATATGATATCACTTGTATGTGGAATCTAAAAAAATGATACAAATGAACATATTTATAAAACAGAAAGAGACTCACAGACTTAGAAAACAAACTGATGGTTACCAAAGGGGAAAGGTGGAGGGGGAGGGATAAACTAGGACGTTGGGATTAACATATACACACTACTATATGTAAAATAGATAACAAGGACCTACTGCACAGCACAGGAAACTATACTCAATACTCTGCAATAACATTTGTGGGAAAAGGATCTGAAAAAGAATAGATATATGAATTTGTATAACTAAATCACTTTGCTGTACACATGAAACTAACACAACATTGTAAATCAACTATACTCCAATATAAAACAAAAAAAGTTTTAAAATAAAAAGCATTAAACATTTCAAAAAATACAAATTAAAAAAACCGTTAACCTTCTTGAAATCCTTAAAAAAAAAAAAGGCCAGAAGCACAATGAGATACATTAGAATATATTTGTGTTGGGTTGAATCCTGTTCTCCAAAATGTTATGTGCATCTGGAATCTGCGAATGTGATCTTATTTGGAAATAAGGTCTTTGAAGATGGAATCAAGTTAACATGAGGTCATTAGAGTGGACCCTAAATCCAATAGGACTGACATCCATATAAAAAGAGGAAAATTGGATACACACAGACATACACAGGGAAAATATCATGATAGGATGGAGGAGGACATTGGAGTTATGCTTTCAGAAGGGAAGGAATGCCAAGGATTGCCCACAGCCACCTCAAGCTAGAAAGGAGTGAGGAAGGATCATACCCTGGAGACTTCAGAGAGAACACAGCCCTGCTCTTATTGATTTCAGACTTTTTGCCTCAGAACTGTGTGAGAATACATTTCCATTGTTTTTAGTCACCACGTTTGTAGTACTTTGTTGCAGCAGCCACAGAGAGCTAATACAATACTACAAAAAAAGAAAAAAAAAAGAAAAAAGCATTATTTAAAGCAGTGTGATACTGGTGTAAAGAAATTAGGATCACAGAAAAGAAAGGAAGCAATTAATTCTGCTCCATAAGAATTTTATAAGACAACGTAAAATACAGAAAGAGAAAAATAAATATTGTATAATATCACTTATATGTGGAATCTAGAAAAATGATACAGATGAACTTATTTGCAAAGCAGAAATAGAGACGCAGACGTAGAGGATGTATGGACCCCGGGGGGGAAGGGGCAGGTGGGATGAACTGGGACATTGGGATTGACATATATACACTACTATGTATAAAATAAATAACTAATGAGAGCCCACAGTAGAGCACAGGGAACTCTACTCAATGCTCTGTGGTGACCTAAATGGGAAGGAAATCCAAAAAAGAGGGGATATATGTATATGTATAACTGATTCACTTTGCTGTACAGCAGAAACTAACACAATATTATAAAGCAACTATATTCCAATAAAAATTAATTAAAAAAAGAAACTAATCAAAATGAACTAAAATAAATAAGTAAATAAAGCAGAAGGGTTGTCTATTTAAAAAATTGTGTGGCTAGAGCTGCATAGCAATTGGTAAAAGAATAAATATAGCCCATGTTGGGTTGTACTTAATTTATATGTATCCTTCAGGAATTACTCTCCCCTTTAATTTAAGTAACAATAAACTGAACCTCATCCTGTCTGACTTCAGGAAAACTAATCTCTTGTCCAAGTACTTCTGAATATTTGTAGGGTTCCCTTGCACAGATTTTAGGAGTCAAGTATTTGACTGATTTAGCATTCTTTGACCAACTTCACCTCCAAAGCAGGAAACTGGACATTTCTTTATTCTTCAGATTTTAGTTGCCTGGATAATACTTAAGTTAAAATAACAGATTGACACCACTGAATATCGTTTAATATTAAAACTGAGTATAAAATATTCTAGCTCCCAACCTCCATGGGTCATATGCATCAATTCACAAAGGATTCTCTTACAGGCTGCCCTTCTCCATAGTGTGAAGTCAGTTGTTATATTTCTGGGACATCTTACCTCCCCCAGATGAGGATTCCATTCCCTAACTCATGACATCTTGTCCGCAAGTTAGGATCCTCCCAATCAATTCCAACCCGAGCACCAGATGTAAAGACCCCACCTGTGAAAGCCCCAAATCATTTAATATCATGAAACATCTCAGCAACAGAAATATACATCTTCTTCTAGAGCAAATCCCAGAGAACATGGCTTTCCCCCTTACCCGATCAAAAATAAAAACCTCTGACTGAAACTAGCACAGAATTTTCTTTTAAAAGCTATGGATGAAAGGGAATTTTTACAATTTGACATAATAAGATAAATCATAGAAGGAAACTGAAAAGATATTATACGTTAAAAATGCTTATGCAATAAAAAGAAATATCATAAAAGGAAAATGGGTGTTGGAGATCTTTGCAGTGAAGTTGATAAGGCTTTGCTATCTGTCATTTCAAAAGAACTAGTATCAAAATATCAAAATACCAGTAGTAAATTTGCAAACAAACTTGTGTAATGGTTCCCCAAATAAGCATGACACAGAAATCTGGGGGTTTATCCATAAGAATGGAGACTAGGGTACAACACCAGAAGTATTGTAGTGAGGGAGGATGAAGATTTGCAAGCAAGAGAATTCCCAAGTGAGGCACAGATGAACTCTTCTCTGCACAAAGCCAGAGACAGGAAGAAAGGAGTCCTGAAGGAGAAGAGAAGAGGACAACGTGCAACCCTCTTGTCTCAAAATCAATGGGGGAGGCCAAGTACATGGCCAAGGCTAGGCTACTGAACTCTATGCAGTTCCCCAAATAGTATTTTGAGAGTGGGAACAACAGGCATGTGACCATCTGGGACTTACTATTGAGGCTAAAAAGCTAAAACCGTAAAACTTCCCATTTTTTCAGCCATAGCAAGCAAACTGAAACACTGAAGACATTGTGAATGGACATCACAAGGAACGAAAGGGGAAAATACTTGACTTATTATTTGGCTCACTTTTATAATTTTCCATGTTTTTTTTTCAGATTTTTATAACATTTTCCTGACTTATAAAATAGTTGATAGTCATTGTAAAAGTTTCAAAGAAAATGCAGGAAATAGAAAAACAAGAATGACCAAAAATCCCATTACTTAGAAATAGTCACTGGTAACTTTTTGGTGTTTCACTTTTTTTTCTATTAGTTTCTACTTACATATCACTATCAGCAGCTATCTGCATATATCTGAATGATGTATCTGTATAATATTCCATCATAATGATATAGCATGGTTTGGTTATTCACCCTCCATTCTTTTTTATTATTATTATTTTTTATATATTTTTTAAAATCTTTACTGGAGTATAATTGCTTTACAATGTTGTGTTAGTTTCTGCTGCATAACAAAGTGAATCAGCTATACTTATACATATATCCCCATATACGCTCCCTCTTACGTCTCCCTCCCACCCTCCCTATCCCACTCCTCTAGGTGGTTACAAAACACCAAGCTGATCTCCCTGTGCTATGCGGCTGATTCCCATTAGCTATCTATTTTACATTTGGTAGTGTATATATGTCAGTGCTACTCTCTCACTCCATCCCAGCTTACCCTTCCCCTTCCCCATGTCCTCACATCCATTCTCTACATCTGTGTCTTTATTCCTGTCCTGCTCCTAGGTTCTTCAGAACAATTTTCTTTTTGAATTCCATATATATGTGTTAGCATATGGTATTTGTTTTTCTCTTTCTGACTTACTTCACTCTGTATGACAGACTCTAGGTCCATCCACCTCACTACAAATAACTCAATTTCGTTGCTTTTTATGGCTGAGTAATATTCCATTGTACATATGTGTCATTTCTTCTTTATCCATTCATCTGTCAGTGGACACTTAGGTTGCTTCCATGTCCTGGCTATTGTAAATAGAGCTGCAATGAACATTGTGGTACATGACACTTTTTGAATTATGGTTCTCTCAGGATATATGCCCAGTAGTGGGATTGCTGGGTTGTATGGTAGTTCTAGTTTTAGTTTTTTAAGGAACCTCCATACTATTCTCCATAGTGGCTGTATCAATTTACATTCCCACCAACATTGCCAGTGCAAGAGTGTTCCCTTTCCTCCACACCTTTTCCAGCATTTATTTTTTGTATTTTTTGATGATGACCATTCTGGCCGGTGTGACGTGATACCTCACTGTAGTTTTGATGTGCATTTCTCTAATGATTAGTGATGTTGAGCATCCTTTCATGTTTGTTGGCAATCTGTATATCTTCTTTGGAGAAATGTCTATTTAGGTCTTCTGCCCATTTTTGGATTGGGTTGTTTGTTTTTTTGATATTGAGCTGCATGAGCTGCTTGTATATTTTGGAGATTAACCCTTTTGTCAGTTGCTTCATTTGCAAATATTTTCTCCCATTCTGAGGGTTGTCTTTTTGTCTTGTTTATGGTTTCCTTTGCTGTGCAAAAGCTTTTAAGTTTCATTAGGTCCAATTTGTTTATTTTTGTTTTTATTTCCATTTTCTGGGAGGAGGGTCAAAAAGGATCTTGCTGTGATTTATGTCATAGAGTATTGTGCTTATGTTTTTCTCTAAGAGTTTGATAGTGTCTGGCCTTACATTCAGGTCTTTAATCCATTTTGAGTTTATTTTTTGTATGGTGTTAGGGAGTGTTCTAACTTCATTCTTTTACATGTAGCATCCAGTTTTCCCAGCACCACTTATTGAAGTGTATAGGAATGCAAGAGATTTCTGTGCATTAATTTTGTATCATGCTACGTTACCAAATTCATTGATTAGCTCTAGTAGTTTTCTGGTAGCATCTTTAGGATTCTCTATGTATAGTATCATGTCATCTACAAACATAAACAGTTTTAATACTTCTTTTCTGATTCGATTCCTTTTATTTCTTTTTCTTCTCTGATTGCTATGGCTAAAACTTCCAAAACTATGTTGAATAATAGTACTGAGAGTGGGCAACCTTATCATCTTCCTGATCATAGTGGAAATGCTTTCAGTTTTCCACCACTGAGAACAACGTTGGCTGTGGGTTTGACATATATGGATTTAATTATGCTGAGGTAGGTTCCCTCTATGCCCACTTTCTGGAGAGTTTTTATCATAAATGGGTGTTGAATTTTGTTCAAAGATTTTTTTTGCATCTATTGAGGTTATCATATCTTTTTTTTTCTATTTTCTTTTTTTTTAAAAACATCTTTATTAGAGTATAATTGCTTTACAATGGTGTGTCAGTTTCTGCTTTATAGCAAAGTGAATCAGTTATACATATACATATACATATGTCCCCATACCTCTTTCCTCTTGTATCTCCCTCCCTCCCACCCTCCCTATCCCACCCCTCTAGGTGGTCACAAAGCACTGAGCTGATCTCTCTGTGCTATGTGGCTACTTCCCACTAGCTATCTATTTTACATTTGGTAGTGTATATATGTCCATGCCACTCTCTCACTTTGTCCCAGCTTACATTTCCCCCTCCCCATATCCTCAAGTCCATTCTCTAGTAGGTCTGCATTTTTATTCCCATCTGGCCCCTAGGTTCTTCTGACCATTTTCTTTCTTTTTTTTTTTTTTAGATTCCATATATATGTGTTACCATACAGTATTTGTTTTTCTCTTTCTGACTTACTTCACTCTGTATGACAGTCTCTAGGTCCATCCACCTTACTACAAATAACTCAATTTCGTTCTTTTTTATTGCTGAGTAATATTCCATTGTATATATTTGCCACATCTTCTTTATCCATTCATTGGTTGATGGAAACTTAGGTTGCTTCCATGTCCTGGCTATTGTGAAGAGAGCTGCAATGAACATTTTGGTACATGACTATTTTTGAAATATGGTTTTCTCAGGGTATATGTCCAGTAGTGGGATTGCTGGGTCGTATGGTAGTTCTATTTTTAGTTTTTTAAGGAACCTCCATACTGTTCTCCATAGTGGCTGTATCAATTTACATTCCCACCAACAGTGCAAGAGGGTTCCCTTTTCTCCACACCCTCTCCAGCATTTATTCTTTGTAGATTTTTTGATGATGGCCATTCTGACCGGTGTGAGATGATATCTCATTGTAGTTTTGATTTGCATTTCTCTAATGATTAATGATGTTGAGCATTCTTTCATGTGTTTTTTGGCAATCTGTATATCTTCTTTGGAGAAATGTCTATTTAGGTCTTCTGCCCATTTTTGGATTGGGTTGTTCGTTTTTTGATATTGAGCTGCATGAGTTTCTTGTATGTTTTGGAGATTAATCCTTTGTCAGTTGCTTCATTTTCAAATATTTTCTCCCATTCTGAGGGTTGTCTTTTCATCTTGTTTATGGTTTCCTTTGCTGTGCAAAACTTTTAAGTTTCATTAGGTCCCATTTGTTTATTTTTGGTTTTATTTCCATTTCTCTAGGAGGTGGGTCAAAAAGGATCTTGCTGTGATTTATGTCATAGAGTGTTCTGCCTATGTTTTCCTCTAAGAGTTTGATGGTGTCTGGCCTTACATTTAGGTCTTTAATCCATTTTGAGTTTATTGTTGTATATGGTGTTAGGGAGTGTTCTAATTTCATTCTTTAACCTGTAGCTGTCCAGTTTTCCAAACACCACTTTTTGAAGAGTTGTCTTTTCTCCACTGTATATTTTTGCCTCCTTTATCACAGATAAGCTGACCATATGTCCATGGGTTTACCTCTGGGCTTTCTATCCTGTTCCATTGATCTATATTTCTGTTTTTGTGGCAGTACCATACTGTCTTGATTACTGTAGCTTGGTAGTATAGTCTGATGTCAGGGAGCCTGACTCCTGCAGCTCCGTTTTCCTTCCTCAGTATTGCTTTAGCTATTCAGGGTCTTTAGTGTTTCCATACAAATTGTGACATATTTTGTTCTAGTTCTGTGAAAAATGCCAGTGGTACTTTGATAGGGATTGCATTGAATCTGTAGATTGCTTTGGGTAGTAGAGTCATTTTCATGATGTTGATTCTTCCAATCCAAGAACATGGTACACCTCTCCATCTATTTGTATCATTTTTAATTTCTTTCATCAGTGTCTTATAATTTTCTGCACACAGGTCTTTCGTCTCCTTAGGTAGGTTTATTCCTACATATTTTATTCTTTTTGTTGCAATGGTAAATGGGACTGTTTTTTGATTTCACTTTCAGATTTTTCATCATTAGTGTATAGCCATGCAAAAGATTTCTGTGCATTAACTTTTATCCTGCTACTTAACCAAATTCATTGATTAGCTCTAGCAGTTTTCTGGTAGCATCTTTAGGATTCTCTATGTATAATTTCATGTCATCTGTAAACAGTGACAGCTTTACTTCTTCTTTTACAATTTGGATTCCTTTTATTTCTTTTTCTTCTCCGATCTCTGTGGCTAAAGCTTCCAAAACTATGTTGAATAATAGTGGTGAGAGTCAGCAACCTTGTCTTGTTCCTCATCTTAGTGGAAATGGTTTCAGTTTTTCACCATTGAGGATGATGTTGGCTCTGGGTTTGTCATATATGGCCTTTATTATGTTGAGGAAACTTCCCTCTATGCCTACTTTCTGGAGGGTTTTTATCATAAATGGGTGTTGAATTTTGTCGAAAGCTTTCTCTGCATCTAATGAGATGATCATATGGTTTTTCTCCTTCAATTTATTTATACGGTGTGTCACGTTGATTGATTTGCATATATCGAAGAATCCTTGCATTCCTGGGATAAACCCAACTTGATCATAGTGTATGATCCTTTTAATGTGCTGTTGGATTCCGTTTGCTAGTATTTTGTTGAGGATTTTTCCAGCTATGTTCATCAGTGATATTGGCCTGTAGTTTTCTTTCTTTGTGACATCTTTTTTTGCTTTTGGTATCAGAGTGATGGTGACCTTGTAGAATGAGTTTGGGAGTGTTCCTCCCTCTGCTATATTTGGAAGAGCTTGAGAAGGATAGGTGTTAGCTCTTCTCTAAATGTTTGATAGAATTCACCTGTGAAGCTATCTGTTCCTGGGCTTTTGTTTGTTGGAAGATTTTTAGTCACAGTTTCAATTTCAATGCTTGTGATTGGTCTGTTCATAGTTTTTATTTCTTCCTGGTTCAGTCTCAGAAGGTTGTGCATTTCTGAGAATGTATCCATTTCTTCCAGGTTGTCCATTGTATTGGCATATAGTTGCTTGTAGTAATCTCTCATGATCCTTTGTATTTCTGCAGTGTCCATTGTTAATCCTCCTTTTTCATTTCTAATTTTATTGATTTGAGTCTTCTCCCTTTTTTTCTTGATGAGTCTGGCTAATGGTTTATCAATTTTGCTTATCTTCTCAAAGAACAAGCATTTACTTTTATTGATATTTGCTATTATTTCCGTCACTTCTTATTCATTTATTTCTGATCTGATCTTTATGATTTCTGTCTTTCTGCTAACTTTGGGGTTTTTTTGTTCTTCTTTCTCTAATTGCTTTAGGCATAAGTTTAGGTTGTTTATTTGAGATTTTTCTTGTTTCTTAAGGAACGGTTGTGTAGCTATAAACTTCCCTCTTAGATCTGCTTTTGCTGCATCCCATAGGTTTTGGGTCATTGTGTTTTCATTGTCATTTGTTTCTAGGTATTTTTTGATTTCCTCTTTGATTTCTTCAGTGGTCTCTTGGTTATTAAGTACTGTGCTGTTTACCTTCCATGTGTTTGTATTTCTTACAGATTTTTTCCTGTAATTGATATCTAGTCTCATAGCGCTGTGCTCAGAAAAGATACTTGATACGATTTCAATTTTCTTAAATTTAGCAAGGCTTGATTTGTGACCCAAGATATGGTCTATCCTGGAGAATGTTCCATGAGCCATTGAGAAGAAAGTGTATTCTGTTGTTTTTGGATGGAATGTCCTATAAATATCATTTAAGTCCATCTTGTTTAATGTATCATTTAAAGCCTGTGCTTCCATATTTATTTTCATTTTGGATGATCTGTCCGTTGGTGAAAGTGAGGTGTTAAACTCCCCTACTATGATTGTGTTACTGTCAATTTCCCCTTTTATGGCTGTTAGTATTTGCCTTATGTATTGAGGTTCTTCTATGTTGGATGCATAAATATTTACAATTGTTATATCTTCCTCTTGGATTGATCCTTTGATCTTTATGTAATGTCCTTCTTTCTCTCCTGTAATAGTCTTTGTTTTAAAATCTGTTTTGTCTGATATGAGAATTGCTACTCCAGCTTTCTTTTGATTTCCATTTGCATGGAATATCTTTTTGCATCCCCTCACTTTCAGTCTGTATGTTTCCCTAGGTCTGAAGTTGGTCTCTTGTAGACAGCATATATACGGGTCTTATTTTTGTATCCATTCAGCCAGTCGCTCTCTTTTGGTTGGAGCATTTAATCCATTTACATTTAAGGTAATTATTGATACGTATTTTCCTATTTCCATTTTCTTAATTGTTTTGGGTTTGTTATTGTAGGTGTTTTCTTTCTCTTGTGTTTCTTGCCTAGAGAAGTTCCTTTAGCATTTGTTGTAAAGCTAGTTTGGTGGTGTTGAATTCTCTTAGCTTTTGCTTATCTGTAAAGGTTTTAATTTCTCCATCAAATCTGAATGAGATCCCTGCTGGGTAGAGTAATCTTGGTTGTAGGTTTTTCCCTTTCATCACTTTAAATATGTCCTGCCACTCCCTTCTGGCTTGCAGAGTTTCCGTTGAAAGATCAGCTGTTAACCTTATGGGGATTCCCTTTTATGTATTTGTTATTTTTCCCTTGCAGTTTTTAATATTTGTTGTTTGTATTTAATTTTTGATAGTTTGATTAATATGTGTCTTGGTGTGTTTCTCCTTGGATTTATCCTGTATGGGACTCTCCGTGCTTCATGGACTTTATTAACTATTTCCTTTTCCATATTAGGGAAGTTTTCAACTATAATCTCTTCAAATATTTTCTCAGTCCCTTTCTTTTTCTCTTCTTCTTTTGTGATCCTTATAATTCGAATGTTGGTGCATTTAATGTTGTCCCAGAGGCCTCTGAGACTGTCCTCAATTCTTTTCATTCTTTTGTCTTTATTCTGGTCTGCAGTAGTTATTTCCACTATTTTATCTTCCAGGTCACTTATCCGTTATTATGCCTCAGTTATTCTGCTATTGATTCCTTCTAGAGAATTTTTAATTTCATTTTTGTGTTGTTCATTGTTTTTTATTTGCTCTTTAGTTATTCTAGGTCCTTGTTAAATGTTTCTTGTATTTTCTCCATTCTATTTCCAAGATTTTGGATCATCTTTACTATCACCACTCTGAATTTTTTTCAGGTAGACTGCCTATTTCCTCTTCATTTTTTTGGTCTGGTGTGTTTTTACTTTGCTCCTTCATCTCCTGAGTATTTCTCTGTCTTCTCATTTTGCTTAACTTACTGTGTTTGGGGTCTCCTTTTTGCAGGCTGCAGGTTCGTAATTCCTGTTGTTTTTGATGTCTGCCCCCAGTGGGTATACTTGGTAAAGTGGGTTGTGTAGGCTTCCTGGTGGCAGGGACTGGTGCCTGTGTTCTGGTGGATGAGGCTGGATCTTGTTTTTCTGGTGGGCAGGACCAAGTCTGGTGGTGTATTTGGGGGTGTTTGTGAACTTATTATGATTTTATGCAGCCTCTCTGTTAATGGGTGTGGTTGTGTTCCTGTCTTGCTAGTTGTTTGGCATGGGGTGTCCAGCATTGGAGTTTGCTGGTCATTGAGTGGAGCTGGGTCTTAGTGTTGAGACAGAGATATCTGGGAAAACTCTTGCTAATTGACATTATTTGGCACCGGGAGGTCTCTGGTGGTCCAATGTCCTGATCTCGGCTCTCCCACCTCAGAGACTCAGGCCTGACACTTGGCTGGATTTCAAGACCCTGTCAGCCACACGGCCAGATACATGGGGAGTTTCTTGCCTTTTGGGAAGTCTGAGGTCTTCTGCCAGCGTTCAGTAGGTGTTCTGTAGGAGTTGTTCCACATGTAGATGTATTTTTGATGTATTTGGTGGGAGGAAGGTGATCTTCATGTCTTACTCCTCTGCCATCTTGAAGGTCTTCTTTAGTCTTCCTTCTTGCTCAGAACAAAATGGTGGGAGGAAGAGGCAGAGCTGGGACTAAGCATTCCTTTGTCAAATCATCAAGCTCACCTCCCCATTCTTGAAAAACCTTGATTGTTTTGGTTACTATTATAATTGTAATTGTATACCACATATACAGAGTATATAAAAAAGTATAAAATTTCATTATAATGAAATTATATGTAAATCTCTATATAGCTCTCCATAATTGAAAAAAAAATTTCCTAGAACATTTACAGATAAGTTTATGGCATAAACATTTTGAAGGATATTGATAAACGTTGGGGAATCACTCCACAAAATTTGCACCAATTTAAATAACTACCTTCAGCAAATAAGAGTATCTCTTTTACTACAAACTTTCCAACACCAGATATTAATATTTTGCTTTTAGTCTTTGTCAATTTGATAATTTAAAAGTATGCAATTTTAATTGTCATTTCTTTTTTACTAGTGAGGGGGAACATGTTAAATTCTTTTTTCTGTTAATTAAATTCTCATTATAAGTCAGTATTAGAAGAAATTATAATATGCAGTACGTTAGGAAAAAAAGAAAGAAAAGTACTTAATTTGATGTAATGGGTATTCCCAAGAGTACCATATAAAAACAAAATGGGAAACTTATAAGAACTACAATCTGAACCTTTGTTTCTGCTATATTCAGCATAAAAGTTACCCACGAAAATATTGAATTCTCTAGTACCAATAATATACAAATTCATATAATAACAAGTTAACATTTATACCAAAAGGTGAATTGGCCATGGTTAAACAGCCATTGTTGTGATATTTCTGAGTTTCTGCATTAGGAATGGTGTCTAAAAGGAGGGAATGGTATGGGTGATAAATTAATAGGGTATTGTTCTTGGAGAATGGTTGGTTCCAAGTGCAAATGTATTATTCAGCAGTTACAGATTTTTGCAGCCATTGAAGGGAAAGAGATTATATACTGTCAAGTTAAGACAGAGTCAGGTTTATTCATGTAGTATGCACTTACTTCCAGGATTTACTAGGGATAAGGTTCAAGAACAAGTGTACTGTGTAGGAAGCTTTAGGTTAGGATATTTCCCCAGGCATGGCAGGGAGAATGGTTAGTTGCCATCACTGGTCACAGATAATTTTGTTTTCAATATGATGCCAAAGACATCCATGCCTCCATGGCTTTGCTGAAAAGGAGGAAAACTACTTGCAAGTTTGTCTCAAAGGAGGTAGCAATGTGACTGACAGAAAGAAGCCAATGGAAATAGGTAATAGTATATAATTTACTTTATTGTCCATAAGGATACATAAACTTCACTGCATTGAAATTAGCCCTACAATGCAAGGAACACAGCAGCACTCTTGACCAAGATTCATGATTCCCTGGCATGTAAGTCTTCAGACTCATAGCCCTGTCTAATCAGAAAGGGGATCCCATTCAGTCCTTCAAGATGCTTCTTGCTTTTTTAATTTAAATATACTGCTAAGCCCTTTCACCCATGCTGGAAAATCTGGTTGTGGGCCTGTCTTTCCACAGGATGTAAGTGACTGACAACAATGGCATGTTACTATCTACTGTGTGATGGGACTCAAAGGCCATTTCCCAAGCACACTATCCCTAGCAGCCCTAGGTTTCTGGCTTTCTGGGGGTCTAATCCTCAAGGTAAAAAATAACAACTGTATGCTGAAATGGATTAACTTATTCTAGCTGTTTTTTAAAAATACAATCAGAATTTAAAAACTCACCCTTCTCTTAATATTATTATGTATTTCCAGCTGTAGGCATTCACTGGACATGACCTAAAATTTAAACGTAATTGTCTTCTAGCAATGGCTGCAATTTGTATTTCCTTACAATTAGAATCATTGTGATTAAATTCAATGTAATTCATCTGTGGTAACTACATGATGATAATGCATACAAGCAATATTTGCAGAGTTTTTATTAATAGTAATTAATGGTCATAAATAAGTTTATGACATAGATTTTTTATTTTGATACTCAAGAAGTCAATAGCAGATCCTGCAATTCAAGAGAACCACCAATGGATAGCAGTCTGCTGTATTCAGATTTTGAAATCAAAACTTACCACTGATTTCTAGGCTTGAATTAGTCACCTGGTAAAGTGTAATCTTTTAAAAATAAGCTAACACTTCAAACTTGTCACTAATAAAATTTAGAAAATATTTCTTAGCTACTCAAGACATTGCAATTGTTAAATTATAGACTGGCGTTTGGAAAAGGCTCAATGACAAAAGCATTCATATGGTCCATGAGTTTTGATTCTTAGAAGGCAGTTTAATTTCCATAACCTGTCAGACAATTCAGGCAAGTATCATTAATATATAAAATGTATTTTCATTTGAAATAATAAATCAATATATATTGAAAATATTTTAAATATATGCCTAGGTTTTAAATTATAAAGGTTAATGATACAGTAAAATCTACAAAACAGTATTTTTTTTCTAAAAGGAAAACTGGAGAATGGAGAGACTAAAACTATCTACAAAAATTAGTGAAGTAAAATGGAGAGATAATGTTGATTCACTAAAAGAAGTCATGTATTATAAGACTGATAAAATTCTCTTGAACAAGGTGCATAAAACCTTTACTTAGAGGGAAGAGGAGAAATGAACATATACTTTCCCTAAAATTTAAGACATTTCTTGATATAATAGAGTACAGAAAAGTGGACTCACAGGTCAGCAATTATGGTGTGATGTAATGAGATATTTGAATGAGAGGAAGAAAGAGCTTGAATAACTAACATGGAAGGTAATTGAGAGTGGTAACTGGTCAGGGCTATTTAATGGACTGCTACAGGGATAAATATTAGGACAGAATTTTGTTCATTTTATACGTCAATGACCTGAAAGAGGGCATATGCATTAAGAGGATAAAATCTGCTGACACAGGGATAGTTGGGGTGTTGAAGGGGCAGTCACAAAAGAGTGCTTAGACTGACTTGGACAGGCTAAAAGCATGGAGTGATAAGTGCTTACTCAATTTAATTCCGAAGGAAAAATTCCAGGAACTTAAAGCCACAATGAAAAAACGGAATATATACTCCTAAAATCTCCAGAGGATTGAGCTCTGAAAGAAATACATTGAGATAAATCTTTCGACATAGTCTTAGAAGTAAAATATAGGGAGGAAATAGAAAAGTAGGCATATGGAAATTATATCTGTATCACAGAAAATTCTACCTCTGCCATAATATTCATGTGTCCTAATTTTTCATCCCTGCCAATTTTTTCTCCTTTGACCCTGTAACATGCAATCAATTCTTAATGTTGAGACTGCCCCTACTTTTTTTTTCCTTTAGATATTCTGGAGAGTATTATTCAGGATAGGTAGTGAACATCCATCCATCCTCACTATATATGTGTGCATGGAACTGTTAACCAAAAAAAGGCTCCACCAAGGTGGCCCAAGGGTATTTTGCTCTTATCATTTTTCACAGTTTCTGTGGATATTTTTGTGAATAAGAAACAGTAAAAAAATAGAGGAGAGTGCTTAAGTAACAGGACAATATTTTCTAGCCAGCCCTCATTCCACTGAAACTCTCAGAAGACTAGCTGGCCCTATGTCCAGGGGGAAGGGATTAGACCAGATCTTCTTAAACCATTGATGCTTAGACTGTGAACTTCAGAATGACCTGTGTTCCTCAAGTTTGAACAGCAGCATAGAAATAGAACACTAAATAATATATATCACTAGCTACTGATGAATTCTTTAGTTAAGTAAAAAAAAAACAAATCCAAATCTCTATTCTGCTCTATACAGAAATCAGAACCAAGATGTAGTATCGACTATGCTTCTCCCTCACCTAGAAATCTGTAGTAGCTTTACATTGGTTGAAGGACAATATTGATACTCTTAGATAAATACTATATATTGAGCAATATTTATGAATCAAGGCACTGAGGTTAGACCTTATTTAGTCCTCATAATAATTCTGCAGGTTAGTATTAGCCTATCTTTACAGCTGAAGAAATCAAGACCCAGAGATATCAAATGATTTTTCTGAGATGTCAGAGCTACAGAGAGATGGAGCCTGGATCCATACCTGGGTCCATCTCATGCCAAATTCTTTGTTCTTTCCATCACAACCAGATGCGTTTGTCTTTACACACATATCACAATAAATAGATGGTTAATAGGAGGCTGGATGATGGAAGGATAATGCATAGAAGATAAGGTGGTGTCTCACACACACACACACACACACACACACACACACACACACACACCCCTTCTTTGCCTTGTCTTGGCATTCAAGACCTTCACCAATAGGGCCAATATCTTGAAATCCTTCATCTGCTTCATGCAATGCATATACAAGTTGAGCCACGTTATTCTTTGTTTCCCTCAAGTTTCCTGGCTTTCTTGCTGCAAGTTGTCCCCCAATCTCCACACATCTAGCTCCCCACAGAGGAACAACTCTGTCCTTTTCCCAAATCACATCGCACTCTCTGTACTCGTCTGTTATGAGGCAGCCATTCATTCACCTTTCCCTGCCCTGCAGGTCTGTTAGTGGTTTGATTGCCGTAGCACGTCCGGTCCACATCACTAGCACGTAGATTTGCATATGGTGGCTGTTCGATATCTGTTGAACGAATATACTCGTGTGCTCACATTAAGTGCTAACTGGTACATAGTTCACCTATGGTACTGGAGTTGTTGTACTTGATTAACTCTAGTAAAAACATTTAGGGCTTCCCTGGTGGCACAGTGGTTGAGAATCTGCCTGCCAATGCAGGGTAAATGGGTTCGAGGCCTGGTTTGGGAAGATCCCACATGCCGCGGAGCAACTAGGCCCGTGAGCCACAATTACTGAGCCTGCGCGTCTGGAGTCCGTGCTCTGCAACAAGAGAGGCCGCGACAGTGAGAGGCCTGCGCACCACGATGAAGAGTGGCCCCTACTTGCCGCAACTAGAGAAAGCCCTCGCACAGAAATGAAGACCCAACACAGCCATAAATAAATAAATAAATAAATAAATAAATAAATAAATATTAAAAAAAAAAGAATAAAGATGTTAATCTGAGATCATAAAACGATCTTTAAAAAAAAAAAAAACATTTAAACAGAGTTACTATCATCAAATCCTAGACTTTGCTTTTTTGTTTTCAGTATTATACACATTTGCAAAATTTGTGAATATTCTTTTAAACCTTGTCGCCTTCTCTTAGTGACTTTTGTAACTTAGTTTGATATCATAATATCCTGGAGAAAGCTGACTCTTGGGTTAAGAGTGCAGGTTCTGTAATTAGATTACTTGGATCAAATCCTGGCTCTGCCACTTACTAGCATTGTGACTTGACCTTTCCAAGCCTCAGTTTCCTCATCTGTCAAATGGGGTAAATAAGAGTACTTAAGTGTCTAGGAAATTGTCTGGACTATTAATAAGCACTTAGTAATTATTAGCCCAGATTGAAATAATTATAAACCTGATTATCTTATTTCCTCCCACATTATTCTTCTTTCACTCCATTTATCATCTTTCTCTCCTTCAGGGAGATGGAAAGCTAATTTAAGATTATAACGAACATTAAGATAGACTGGTTTTCCACATGGAGTTAAATTAAACTCACAAACAATTATTAGTAACATACTTTGGGCCATGTACTGGCCTGATGCCCAGAGACACAAAGCAGACAAGACATAGGCAGGTTCTGGTGATCCCTATGAGCTCATGGTATAGGAGAAGAGAAACCCCTTTAAAATCACACTATGGTGCTCTAAGTATAGAACTGTTTAGAGTATGTTCTCCAGACACCAAAATAGGAATTATTACTCGGACTCAGTTTGTTATTCTTGGACAGTAAAGTGATTGCTTTGTGAATCGCTTTGATGCTTTCCACCCAAATGACAGCAAAGAGCAGAGAAAAACCCTAGGATATCGTTGCCTTGACCTGACAACCCCCACTAGCCTCCAACTCCAGCACAGCCCACTCCCCAGGGGAACCAGAGACATTGCTCTGCCGAGGGCAGGCACCAACTTGGCAAAAAGTTTTTCACTCCTCAACTCAGAACTCTAGATTTTAGTTTCCCTAAGTTTTGGAGCAGCACTATGATGATTCTTTTGGAAAGATTCTGTATGAAACACATTAAACCTGCTCAAAAATTACTACTTAATGCATGTTTTAAAAGCATTGTCAGGGATAGTGTATTTAGAGAACAATATATACATTTATTAGTAGAACCAGTTCAAATAATAAGCTGTTTAAATAAAGTATACTGAATGTATATATATATATATATATAATATACATATGTAATATACATTATGTAATATATCTGTATTAATATGGAACACAATTGTAATTGAATATACCAATATTTTCTTATACATTTTCTCAGATTCGAAGCTAAATGCAATGAAATATGGATTGGGTGTGTACATAATCCCTGTCACATATATATATATATATAAGTATAGGTGGATTCCCATTTATTTTAAGGAGTAAATTGTTGTGTATTTTATTATGTTATTGAAATAGATATGATGTTTTGAAAATTGTGAAATGCAGGAAATGAGACAAATTGTACATTAGCAAGTCTCTTGGTGACCTTCCAGCTTGGCTGTCCTCATCTTCCACTGACATTGTAGGGCAACCAAGAGTGACCTTCAGGTTCCAGATTCAAGGCCTCCTCTTAGGAAAAGAAGTAGCAGAAAAATCTTTTAAGGTTCCAGGAGCTTTTTCCAGAAAGTTTTCATCATGTTTAATGCCATTTAGTAAAATTTTATGTCTCTTGTATGATTGTATAAAAAAGCAGCAAATACTGAGTCAAATTGCAAAACTCTTTTATTTTTATTCTAAGCAATAAAAAGTAATCCACATTAATGTTCCCATTAAAAAAAGAGACACACATACATGAGCAAAGCAAATTATTTTAGTTGATCTCAAAGCATGATGTCCAGTGACTGCATTGAATTTCTGGAAGTGAATAGCAATGGTCAGATCTATATTAGCCGTGTGATCACATTGGTTGAGGCTTCAGTATAGTCCAGATATCATCACCAGTGTGCATTGAACATGATTTACTTTAATGAGAATTTATTGAGCAATATATAAGGCCAGGAATATACTAAGTACAGGACAGATTAATTAAGATGAATAATTCACATACTCTGTCCTAAAGAAGCTTACATTTTGGTGCTATGGGGAGAAGGAGGCAGAGATCTCAAAGCAGGAAACTGTCACAAGCAATAGTGATATAGGTGCTTTAAAGTAATACGAGCTGAGACTTTCAGATTGAGGAAGGGCAATGATCCCAGATCAATACAAAAATATTCTGGAATGGAAAAAAAGCTAGAAAGGAAAAGAAGTGGAAAATAGAAGACAAAAGGAGGAAGATAAGCTGCTTCATCAGAATGTATCTTGAAAAATAAGACAATTAAATAGAAAATGAACTCTTAATTTATGTTCCCAATAGACTGTACCATGAGGGGAGAGAAAATGTTTCTTTTTAGTCCCAGTTTGATCCCAAGCACCTTGGCATGTAGAAGAAATAGGTGCTTATGAAACGATTGTTGATAACTAACACAACGTTGTAAATCAACTAGGCTTCAATTAAAAATAAATAAGTAAATAAATAAATATAATGTTTGTTGAGTGACTTCTCCCTGTTTCCTCCTCTCTCTCACTCTGGCTCTGTCATGCTTCAGGATCATTACAATTCTAAATTAGGATTATATTAGGTTAAACCAGATGGAATCAAGCCTTTAAGTCAAAATGGTTAAAAAGCAACAATTTCATATGATTGAACCAAACAATGAAACTAGTATACAGGAGTTAATCTATTTGCTCCAAGAAGTTAAGACCAAACAACTGATTACATTGAACTAACACAACATATGATAAGTTATCTCAGGAGCAATCTAACAGGAAGCCTTGGAACTGTAATCAAATGGTCCAATGACCAAGTGATGCAAAGACTCCAGATCTGGGGCTTTGAGTATGTAACTGTGTCCAACACTAGAAATTGACTTCCAGCATCTGGATGCTCAGTCTGGATGCTCTGCTTCCCACTATTTATCTTTCCTCACTAGAAATGGCTTAAAAATGTAAAAGCTTTAGATTTGATTTAGTGGACGACTCCCACTGTGGTTCTCCTCCTTCTGTTCCTACATACCACTTTTTTTTTGGTACCAATCTGATAGTCATTCTCAGTTTCACGTTCTCTTTCACAAAGAGCCCTAATCTCTGGGAGTTGGATTGTGACAAGGAGTAATGAACTTAGATAATCAAAGTGATTATGATGCCTGGTATTGGGTTAAGAATTATGGCAAAGCCCAACCTACTCTCATGACAGGGGCTCATGTCCTTAACTGGTAGAGTGAGCATATAATTTATCATCCAAATGTGGACACTTTTTGAGAGTGAAAAGATTAACTATTAATAATTACACTAGGATAACAAACCTAAACAGAGACTATCTCAGACAGAGACTTATAGTTACACTATAATTTGAACATTTCCTCAGAACACATCTGTTAGATGCTCTGTGTGTAAAAAGAGTAATAAAGTCAAATAAGGAAGTCACCAGAGAGTGATATCAATATAAAGAATGAAAGGTCATTGTGTGTTATTGTCTATACTCAATCTTCAGTTTTCATATTCTAGATCTTTGTTTTCTGTGAAACTTTGCAGGTAGTTTCTACACATTTTGTCTCATGACTTATGGCAGATAATACTGACTTTTCGGATTTTCCTTGTATTTTCGAAATTCATTTGGAAGGAAAGAAATTTCCTTTCCTGAGATCATATATTATTTTGTTATTCACATAAAACATTGTTCTAGATCATGTTTCTTCAACTAGAATTCTTTCTGCTTTGATTGGAAAGTGAGAAAATTAAAGTAAAATTATGTGAGAATATTTGGTGAATTATCTTTAATTGTGAGGAGCAAGGTATGGAGTGTAACAAATTCAGGTCAAAAGTCAAAACACTCATATTTTAATTTTATCTTTGTTATTAAATAAGCCTCATATTCTCAAAGAAACAAAGTAGAGGAAAGAGCATTCTAAGTGCCTTCTTTGTGCTGGGATTGTGTGAAGCTGTGTATAAATCTCATTCACTCCCTACAATAGTCCTGTAAAGATCACTCTACATTCCGCATTTGCAAGTTCATAACTGAGGCTCCAAGAAATTGAGTAACTTGCCCCAAACCCTCACCCAGTGGATAGTAGGATAGGATTCAAATCCAGGTCCGTCTTCAAAGTCTATGCTGCCAGCCAATCATTCATTTACTTATCTTGAAAATGGAAATCTTTTCCATGATTCAAAAGATGGTTGGGAAGATTCAAAGAATAATTGAATGTTAAATATTTAAAAAATTTTATACAATCTACATATTTGGGTATTACTAGAATCTTTCCCTTATATTTCTCTAGGCATTTCTTGATACTTTAATTCAGCATTTAAATAGAACTTTTGAAATCCTGAGATCACACTTTACAACAAGGAAATGGATTGCAAATATTTTTCCAAGTAGTGTCTCATTTCCTTGGATTCCAAGTTCGGTGCAAGACCACCATGCTGGGACAGTGTCTGTTGCCAGGGACATTTGCATCTCTTATTATCATTACCCTCGGTCACCCTAACATTTCAAAACAATTGCTTTGTCTTGTATTTATATTGGGATCATTTTTTAAAGTAAGGTACAATTTGTTTTTAATTATTATGTCATTCCACCTTCATCTACAAGATGACATTCCAGCTAATTGACAAGAGAAGAAGGTGAAAGGAGAACCAAGCAATTACAAGGTTAGTCTGTATTTTCAAAGCATCACCTGAGGCTTCATTCAGGTAATTTCAATTAACTTCTATGGCGGTTACTCATCTAAAACTCCAGCAAATGCTACTAGAACTAGATTCAGTGCTCTAGAGCTACACAGCTGCTGAGGACTTCAAACCATAATTTTTTCAAATGTACCAAAAAATATTGCTCCCAAGACTGACCTCTGTGACATGTTCCCCATGGTCTAAAGCAAATTAAGATGACAGTGATATAAAGATCTCTAAACCAGGGTCATAACAGAGACATTAGCAGACCCTCCACTACAGAAGCTCTGCAGGGCACCATTAGGATATTCTGTGGAAGTGCTCGTGTCAGCCCAAAAGCAAATGGCAAAAAGCAGGGAACATAAACAACTGTAAAATGAAAACAAAGCAAAAACTCAATGAGAGACAATGAAGACATCATTAAAAACATAAAGGCAATGAAAGCGCCTATGGCATATTTTCCATTATCTGTGACCTAGGGTTTCCATTGTGCCTCTGTGTTCATTATCTGTTTAAGAAAAATACTGCCTTGTACTAGGCTCACACATTCTTTGCATGATTCCTTAGAAGAGGAGGGCCAGGGCTCTAAGCTAGCTGTCAAAAAGCAATTTACTGTAGATTGTAAAACATCCTGGGAGAGTTTTCCCTCTGCAGTCTTCATTATTGTCTCTCAGGGAACCCACCCAGGATGACAGAAAGATAAAAATTAGATTGAGGCCTTTTATGTTGTTTTGACTGTTCATATCTTCTCAGAGTGTTATTCATATTAAAAAATTCTGTTTTCTACCTCAGGAAGGCAGTTGGTTAGTAAAACATCATTCAACAAAAGAGACCTCTTAGCCACAGTTAAACTGTCATGTTATCCTAGATTAGAATCAAAGAGAAAAGTAATCTAGCTGCAGAAATATGTTACTCAACATAGATTGTGATCCAAATTTGTAAGTGATTTCCAACAAACCCTCTCTAAAAATAATAATTAATAGGTTCCTTAACCCTTAATGTATTTAGCTTTTCCTTCTGTAGATTTTTTTTCTTTTTCTTTAGCATAAGACCAAAACAAATAATTTTGGTTGAAATGTAAATGAAACAGGTATTATTTACTCTGAATGAAGGGAGAAATAGGGGCTAATTTCTTAACTACTTTCCATCATAAGACATTTCATTCCAGGTATCCCAAGGTTAAATTTGATGTCAGCACAGACTACCAGGAAAATAGCCCCATTTCTTCTATTTGCTTTGCATATGTAAATACAATCTTTACATAATCTTTTTTTTTTTTCTTTGTAGAACACTAAATTAAATGTGACCACAAGGTCTGTATTTTTCCAATTTTTAGTTGATATTTGATGAAAAGTTTGGCAACTTAATTCTCATAAAAATGATTAAGTAGAATTATTCTGGTAAGCCTCAGCTATCATGTAATATTTGGGAAGATAGTGAACAGGAAAGTCTCCCTCTCTCTCTCATCAAATAACATTTCTGTAAGATATTTCTGTAATAAAATTTAAGTCCTAAATTAAAGAATTAAGCATGAAACATACTGGGATTCTTTTCCTTAGAAATAGTTACTTTCCAGGTAAATTAAATTATACTAATAAATTTTTGTCATTGCCAGTACTTTATTTTTACTCCATTTTCTACAGCTACAATTCTAAGTAAAAGATTTACTTTAAAAAAATCATTAGATATGAGCCAGAAAATAGAAATTATTTGCAGGGATTATTGTATTCCTTTTCATTTTAAGAAGCTTTCAGAACTGACCCGTAGCATTCTTGAGGCTTATATTTAGTTAACCTTTGAGGATTTCCTTTGTATTTGATGGGGTTCAGGACATGCTAACCCAAAATAGGACACTTTAGCATATTGAAAATTTTAAGCTGAAGGAGTTTGACAAAACTGTAGAAGCAGGAAGGGCACTCTGACCTTTACCTCACCCTTCTCCCCTAAAACAGGCATAAAATCCTCATGTGAGAGGTGCCCCCCCTTATACCTGAGAAAAAGGAGCATCCTTATCTCCAAAGACAAAGGGATTCCAAGAAGAATGCTTACAAGCAGACCTTGCTACATTTCTACCAGTGTACTACACTTACTTAATACTCTCTTGGGGGAAAACTTTAATACTCTAATAAAAGACAAATGGAGAGACATCCCAGAGTCCTGGCTAGAAGTTCCTTATATTTTACAGATGATAATACTACATATATTCTTCTACAAATTAATGTAAAGTCAAGATTTATTTAGATCATCGAGGAACTCTATAAAGTTATTTAAAAAGTTATTTGGAAAATAGAGGTCCACAAACAACAACAATCTCACAAATGAAGAATAAACAGGGGGAACTTGCCCTACCAGATTTTAAGACATATTCCAAAAGGCAGGCCCTGGATCCTGAGCCAGGTTTATTTTCACATGGAAAAAAGACCAAGGTAAGAATTCCACTAACTTTCTTTCAGGTCCCAAAAGCAGGCAGCCCAAGGAAAGAGAAAAAAATGAAGTAAAGGCCCCAAACTGTGTCCCCAATTGTGAAGTAATTCCACACTACCAAAAAAGTAAGCTAATGAAAATCATCCTCTTGCCAATAAGATTAGCAACTCCTCTATCCTTGAGGAATAACAGAGAGGGGGGCAGACGTTCCCTTACAAGCCAAAAGGTGGAAATGATGGTCTTCTGTGGGGGTGAGACTGAGAGCATGGAGACTGGGGGAAATGGGCTCCTTTCTACAATAATATTCAGTCATCAGGATATATCATAAATCATTGAGCCATGTTCAGATTATTGGAAAATCAATGTGTGCCTAATTTTTAACATAAATAATACTGATACATATTGGTAAATTTAAAGCATTTGATATTTGTCTCTATCTATTGATCTATCTATCTATCCATCTATCTATAGATCTATGTTTGCAAAAATACAAAAAAAAAAAAAAATCCAGAAAAACAGAAACAAACCTAAACGTCCTTTCACATAAGTACTTGTAAGATGGATATTTACTTGCACAATGAGGAAGCTCACACTTGCCCTCAGGAAGATTAGTGTGGTTCACTTTGCCTAGTAGCTTTCTTTTCATTTGTTTTTCATTATTACTGACTCTGAAGTCAATAGCATAGAGTTGACAATCAGCAGGCACCATTTTGATTCAAACACTAACCTTTACATAGACCATTGAGACCTGCTTGGAGCCTCAAAATGTTTGCCATGAGATGACTGGGTTCACAGGTAGGAAACTTCCTTGAGACCAGTTTCGAGATAAGGATTTTGCTATTCCCCATACTTGTTCCAGAGTCTGATTTAAAGATGGCAAAACTGATTTTTTAAAAATATTAAGACTATTCTGTCTCCAACTCAGTATGGAATTTGAGCTTAATATATGAGGGCTAGATTGGAGCAGTTGTAATTCCCATACTTAGGCAAACTCCCTTCCTCCCTTTTCCCAATACTTCTACCTAAAGGCAACCATTCTTAGCTTGGTTGTCTGGAAAAAGAATTTTTAAATATTCTAGAGATTGCCTCTTGTTTGCCTTCTCAAACAGTGTTTGTAGAACTAAAAAAGGTGGTTACTTAAGTTATTAATACCTTTTATTTCATTCCTTCACTCATTCATTCAATGGGTATTTATTGAGGACTTTCACTCTGCCATTAAGAATGCTTGATCCAATAGTGAATAAAATAGGCAGGGTTTGTGTCCTATGCAGTTGATATAAACAAATAAAGTAATTACCAATGTGATGAGTGAGTTCTATGAAGAAACAAAAAAAGGAGTTGGGATAGAAAATAATGGAAAAGAATGATTTTGGATGGGGCTTTTTCATTGATAAATCTAAGTGGGAAAGACCATGTGACATTTTTCTGATGTAAATAAATACACTCATGTAAAGTTCAGGAACAAATCATCAAAATACAAATATAGCACATGACTATTATTTAATGAAGTAGTAGAGAGAAGTTTATCACAATTCTATGAAGTCACCTTGATGCATCAAACAAAAGTTCCAGAGTTCTAGACAAGGACTTGCCTTAAGAGTATTATCAGTAACTGACAATGACAGATCTGGACTGGCACATTTTAGTCACCTCACCGAGTGAGGCAGATTCCCTTGGAAGCCATGCCAGCTAGCACCAGGTCAAGAGGATTGAACTGCTCTGGGAAGGAATTCCAAGAATGGCACACCCAAGGACTAGGATCCGAGATGTTCAGCAGAGAAGCTCTACTGCAGAACAGCCAAGTCACTAGCCTCTATTTCTTAATCAAGGACACAGAGGTGTGTGTGTGTGTGTAGATAAGCCATTGAAACTTACTCTCCAAGTGTAATATGAAGACAGTGGAAACCTGATACAATTTAGAAAAGACAATGTTTCCCAAACTATTTTAACAAAACAGTCATTTATAAATAAATGCATTATATCCTTCATGATTAATTTCTCTATCTAAATACTAAACATCAAGCACAAAAGATACCTTAGTGCTTGCTAAGGACAAAATTTTTGTAAAGCTGTATGATGTCATTTTTGGAAGACAAACTACATTTGCTCTGGAGTTTTGTACACATGTGCAAAAACACCCACAGCAATGCCTGCAGCCACTGGATATATACCGCCTTCCATGTCTTCTTCATAGATCAAATGCAGCTCAGGTGATTTAAAGATTATTTGTGAAGAATGCATCTAGGACTTCCCTGGTGGCACAGTGGTTTAGAATCCACCTGCCAGTGCATGGGACACAGGTTCGATCACTGGTCTGGGAAGATCCCACATGCCGTGGAACAACTAAGCCCGTGCACCACAAATACTAACCCTGTGCTCTAGAACCCGTGAGCCACAACTACTGAGCCCATGTGCCACAACTACTGAAGCCCACATGCCTAGAGCCTGAGCTCCGCAACAAGAGAAGCCTCTGCAATGAGAAGCCCACACAGCACAACAAAGAGTAGCCCCCGCTTGCCACAACTAGAGAATGCCTGAGCGCAGCAACGAAGACCTTATGCAGCCAAAAATAAATAATTAATTAATAAATTTAAAAAAAAAGAATGCATCTAGCCCACATTTTTTAAAATATAAGATTTAACCAATAGAGGAGCTAAATGACCCTTTATTGCCATACAGCTCTTATAAACTCTCCTAGAAATCAGCTGTGTAAATATTCCACCCTGTGTCAACTAACACAGAAACTGGTAGAACTAGGTTGTTGGAAACTTGGCAGGGTGTGTAAATTCACAAGAATCCATCAAGCTCTTCTATTATTTATACTGTAAGATTTGTAGTCTGTAGTGTAACAGGTGTAGTCCCTGTGGGTCAACAATCATGTGAATTATGCATGGAGAAAGGAAAGCAATACCATATAAACTAGTTTGGGATTGTTCATTTTGGGAAATAACTTTTCCTATAATGACTGCCTGAAAACTCTTCCTTAGCAGTGGTCTGCATGCTGTATGGTCTTGTGTGATGGTTAAGGCCACTTCCTTTGTGCTTGACAGACCTTTAATCCTGGCACCACCTTTTACTATTTACTGCTTTTTTATTTTGGCCAAGACATTTTAAATGTAGTTAAACTAAGTCTCAATTTTATTATGTGAAGAATAAGGAAAACAATACCTAGGTAATTCATATTTAATGAGAAGAGCACTAATAACTGGATTCTATTACTATTTAACATGTATGAAAGTCTTCATTATTATTAGATAGAAAGGGCAAGACTGGAAAGGAAGTTATTTTTATTTAGCAATTACTGAGGTCAAAACTATGTGACTCCATGATCAATTGTATAACAGGTCATTGTCAGTATGTTTTAATTTAATGTAGAATCTGGATATCATCAACAGTAATAACAGAGAATGTGGTTGTGTGATGATGAGAGAAAAGGAGCAGAAGCATGGCACCCAGAAGTTCCTTTTCTAATTCAGACTTCTGACCGTAGAACCTCGATTATGATGTCATAACTCCGCCTCTGTGCACTGGTGCCGAATCGAATCTCGTACACAGAGTTTTGGGTGAAGGAGAAAAGAATAGCTTTATTGCTTTGCCAGGCAAAGGGGGACACAGGGGGATCGTGCCCTCAAAAACTGTGTGTCCCAACCCAGGGGGATTTAGTGAAGAGTTTTATAGCAATGGTTGAAGGGCAGGGTTGTTGATAAGGATCAGGGCCTGCATTCCTTTAATCTGGCCTCAGGTGGTCTCCTGATGAGCTTCTGTGGTTCTCGAGGTTATCAAATTGTGACCTTCTCTCTGGAATGAAGAATGCTTCATCAAGTAGTTAACATCTTCCATTTGTTAAGGGTTTTATTTCTGCAGAAGAGCTCAAAGATATTGTTATGTGTATCCCTTGAGGGGGAACCAGGACCCTGCCCCAAGGCTGCACTATTGTTTCTAGGCTGCTTCTCCCTTGTCTCTGTATCCCTTCCCTTCCCTGTTTGAACCTGCCTGTGAAACTCAGGGAAGGTCATGGAGGCTGAATGAAGGCTATTTCCTAGAAATAAGAAATGGGGGACACAGAAAAGTTTCTGTGCCCAGGAGGCCCCCAGGGTCCTGCTCAGTTTCAGTTATTGAATATTATCATTTGGACAAAAAAATGCTGATCTAAAAATAGCTTATTGAGGGTTAAGTATTATAATCCACTATATGTAAAAGAAGCCTTATATGTAAAGACATATGTGAAGGATAAGGAAGGCTAGGTCACTTGACCCAGATTTCTAGTTAGTTATAGAGGAAACTATATCAATATACTGATATTCAGAAGTCACAAAAAATGGAAATGCACAGTGGTCATAGCAATATCATTAATATTTACTGAACATTTACTCAGTGACAGTTGTGCTATTAAATGTGTTTGTGTGTAATTTCATCATGTAATTCTTACAGTAACCCTAAGTGGTAGCCAATAATATTATTTTTCAGATAGGGAAACTGATACTTAATGAGGTTAGTTAAATTGTGTAAGGCTGCACAGGGAACAAGGGGTAAAGCCAGATCTCTTTGACTCCAAAGTTCAGAATTATGTAGCTCTTAAAAATTATCTAGTATAAACGTAACAGGATTATTTGCTTCTCTGTAAACAACAAGATGAACATTTTTGTTATGGTGCCCAATGCAATTGAGACAATGACATATGAGAGAGATGAATGCATACCTTTTTCCAATAAAAGTGTTTCTTTTAAAAATAATGGAATGAAATTTCCATAAATCTTGTCAGCTCTGTTTTGAAATTTTCTTACTATGACTCATAAGCATAAAAACCAAAGCTGCCATGAAAGATGGGAAATCTAAACATGTTTGGGGGAAAAAATGTATTTTTTGAGTCTCAACAAAACTGTCAATTCCTTTTATTTTTGTGGTCTTGATTTCTCTAAAACAGAAATATCACATTTATGTCTCTGTGGGTGGTACTGCAGAAGGTGAGCCATGTTCTTTATTTAAAAAGTTCATTTTTCCCTCCAGTGACAAGTTATCTCATTCTTAGAATTCTGTTGTGGGCCCAGATGATTACTCATAATCTCACTGCTCTTTGAGTTTGAATACACTAAAGATTTCTTACACAGCTTATGCTGATATTTAGATTTAAAGAGCTGAGTTCCAAAGCACCATTTCTGCTGTGACTTTACACTTGTGATGTCTGGCCCATGGCCACTAGATGAGTCTTAAAGGCAGGGAGAAGGAAGGTGCAAGGAATTGTTGGTTTGCTTACTTCTTGTGTGTTTGTTTACTGGAGATAAATGCCAAGAAGTCAATTATTTTCCCTCCTAAAAACAGTCTTAGCTAAGAAATGATAAACAGCCCTTCCCATTGTGTGGAAAGTTGGTGAAAATCCTGTAGCGATCTATAAGAAACTTGAGTCAAGGAACCTAAATACAAATGCTGGACATGATTAGGAAAGGAGAAGGAGGAGAAGGAGGAGAAGAAGAAGAAGAAAAAGAAGAAGAAGAAGAAGAAGAGGAAGAAGAGGAAGAAGAGGAAGAAGAGGAAGAAGAGGAAGAAGAGGAAGAAGAGGAAGAAGAGGAAGAAGAGGAAGAAGAAGAAGAAGAAGAGGAGGAGGAGGAGGAGGAGGAGGAGGGGAGGGGAAGGAGGAAACCCTAAGAGAAGTAGAAGTGGCACAACTAAAATGATGAAGGAAATGAGAACATGAGGTGCTTCAGGAAGGAAAGTGGGTCTCAGTATCCCTGAAAGATTTGCCATTGTATGGTGCCTGAACACTTGTGCCAAAAACAAAGACAGAAACATAGAGAAAATGGGCACTGCAGGAATCACAAAAATGGCATGGGACCTCTGAAGAGTTCAGGAGAAATTAGCTGAACACTAAATATAGTCAAGGAGGCTATAAACCATCATTCACTCATGTAAGCCTGAGTCAGCAGGCAAAACTTAACTCTGCCTTATAATCATTTATAGATGAAATTAGATAGCTAAGCTCTGGAAAGAAAGCAGTCAGAAACCACATTTGTATTAACCAAAGGAAACCTGTGATAATAAGAGAAATAATGAATTAATCAATAAGCAAACAAATAAATAGATAACTATAGATAGAAGAGTTCTGACATAATGGGCAAGAATCTCCCATTCAAACCAGAAAATAACATTTTTCTCTTAATGCCAGGGCAATCTATAAAATCTCTACCAATAAAACTATAATATACATAATAGAGAAGACTTTTTATTTTAATTTTTGTGACTCAGTTTGCAAAAAACATTAAGAGAAGACATTCAAGTTAGGGGAGAGACACATTTCCCAAGGCTCATGTTTTTGCTCATATTACACAAGAATAGAATATTGAAAATACAACTGGAAAAGTCATAATTGAAACCAATCATTACATAATTTCAGGCAATGAACTGAGCAATTAGCACCTTTGTTACCAGAAAGCTAGTACAAGTGGACTGAGGAGAATAAAAATAGGATCTTTTGAAAGAAAATTGTATTTCAATGTTGAATTAAAACCGATTGACATTGAATTAAAACTGATTGACAAGGCTCTATCACTGTGGCTATAGCTATATTATTCTAGCCCAGGTTTCCAGAACAACCTACCACAGACTGGTTGGCTTACACAACAGAGATTTATTGTATCACAGTTCTGGAGGCTAGAAGTTCATGCTCAGGGTGCCAGAATATGGTCAGGTTTTGGTGATGGCTCTCCTCCTAGCTTATAGACAGCCACCTTCTTACCGTGTGCTGACATGGACTTTCCTTGATGTGTGAGTACAGAGGGGGAAAGACCGTCTCTCTTCCTCTTCCTATAAGAACAGAAATTCCATTATGAAGGCTCTACGCCCATGACCTAATCTAACCCTAATTACTGAAGTCTCCTTCTCCAAACACCTTCACGTTGGAGGTGATGAGTTTAACATATTAATTTTGGGAGGACACAAGCATTCAGTCCATAACATATATGTATATTTATAATCACTCAGTGAAAGCTAAAAGGCCTTTCATTGGTCTCTATAGTGCCCTACATTTCTACATGATCCACTTTCCACTCCCCACACTTCTTGTCCTCCTCTTCAGCACCTTGCCAGCTCTGCCTCAGCCACAGTGATGTCTTTGGGCCTCTGAAAACACTAAGAGAGTTCTCATCTCACTGTGTTTACACTTAGCTCTTCCCCTAACTTGAACAGTCCTCCCAGGTAGCTACCTGATTCACTCTGAAGATCTCTACTCAAATGTTACTGCATCAGAGGGGTTTTTCTGAGCATCCTGTATAGAATTGCAAGTTCTCCTGCCCACCCTCACCCAACTTTGGCATGGTGTCCCCCTTACCTACTTCACTTTTTTTCTATACTGCTCAACAATCAGAAAGAGATATATTTGCTGATTATCTTAGTGTCCCATCAGGGACCAATGTGTTTGTCCACTTCAAGATCTCCTATGTCTAGTCCTATATTGACATATAGTGACATTCAATAAATAATTGCTGAAGTACTGTTAAATGAATAAATTATGTGCTATGTATATTTCACTAACTACAGTTGACCCTTGAACAACACAGGAGTTAGGGGCACAGACCACCTGAGCAGTCGAAAACCCCCATATAAATTTACATATGGCCTTCCATATCTGCTGTTCTGCATCTATTCATTCAACCAACTTCAAAACATGTAGTACTTGTTTACTGAAAAAAGTTCATGGGTAAGTGGACGTGCACAGTTCAAACTTGTGTTGTTCAAGGGTCAACTGTATCATTACATAAAGGCCCTGGATTTTACTTATTGCAAACATACCACTCTGCTCTGGGGAAAAAGTTTCAGGCAGTAGTCTTTTTTCCCACATGCTGATCTTTATAAATATAGCATGTTACTCATCTAATCAAAAAGTAGCCCAGGCAAATCAGAATTTTGTAAAGAAATTGTTTATGGGCTGTACCCCTTTTGGGAGCAACAGGTTCTTAAACACTTTTGTCATTTAAAGTTGAACATTCCGTATAGTGAACTAAAACTCTACTCATACTTCAATGGTCTTTTAATTCAAAATTGAATAAGGACTGCCAAGAGAATTATTGAGAACACCTAAACCTACACATACTCTATTAAGGAGGTAATAAATTATAGAAAACCATAAATAATACAAAATGGAGTACTGATAAAAACTTTCAATTCCTCCTTGCAAAGGAACTGCAGAAACTCAGCTAGCTCTGGTTAGGAAAATAATACCTTTCTGGTCATGTTCTGGTTATCTATCACTTCATGACTCCTTCCCCCACCACCCCTCCACTGCCCCTGACCCCAAAACTTAGTGGCTTAAAACAACCAACATTTATTTAGCATAGAATCTGCAATCAGGGCAGAACTCAGTGGGAAAGGCTTATCTCTGTTCCATGTGGCATCAGCTCAACTGGACATCGGAAGATTCGCTCCCAGAATGACTCACTCACGTGGCTGGAGATTTGATATTGGTCATTAGCTGGAGCTCAGGAAAAGCTGAGGGCCCAGGGATTCAGTTCCTCTCTGTATTGGTCCCCTTTTGTGGGCTTTCCAGAGGCTTCTTCTTGTCTTCCTCATGTCAAGGTGTCTGGGTTTATGGAGCAAGTGTGCCAAGAGAACAAGGTAGAAGAACAAGGCATTTTTATAACAGACTTGTAAGTCACCTAGTCTTACTTCTGCTGTATTCTATTGACCAAGGCAGTCACAACTCCTGCCTGGGTCCAAGGGGAGGGTACAGGGATCCTGCCCCTTGATGGAAGGGTTGTTAATGTCATTGTAAATGGAGCATGGGGGATAGACTCTTTTGTGGGGTTCATCTTTAGAAAATACAATCTACCTTAGGACCTGTCCTAATGTTTCTACTTGCATTATCAAAATTCTCCTAACTCTCTTTGGGAGTTTAGGGCCATTCTTTTCCCACACCTATCTGCCCTGGGTTATTGTTTTCTTGTACCTCAGTCCTTATTATTAGTTACAGACAATCTTTTTCTGCTTGTTCACTAAGGTTTTATCAACAGTGTTCCTTAGAGGTTTTTTTTCTATAAATAACTGGCAAGATTTCTCCCATTAACTACTTACTACTCTGAGAATTGCTTCTTTCTTTTTGGTGACCCTAAAGTTGTACTTGAACTTTCCCTTCTTAGGCATTTTGTGTACTTTGGCTACCTGCTTCTGGGTTCTGTATTTTCTTGCCTATTTTAGCAATAAAGAAATCCTTTGCCTACTTTGATGGAAAAATAAATAAAAAATATTAGGCTATTTGCTGACTGGAACTTGAGAAGAAAATGAATGTTTCCCTTAATTGGGCAGAAATGTGGGTGACATGATATTGTCTGTGAAATTCTATTATCTCACCTTTATTCAAATACTTACAAACACCCCCACAGGACAGTTTTCCTTTAGTAGATTGGGTACCACAACTTCTCTAAATTGACCCTTAAGAGGTTGGCCCAGCAGCCACCTATCAGTGCCAAGACCCATCATTTTCCACTGCCTTCATGATCCTTTCCATGTAGCTATGGCAACCATTGGAGTTCTGGTCACACTTTGGAGGCTCATGGAAAAACGGGATGGAGTAGGGTCACTACCATCTTCCTCCCAGGTACACTAGACAATCATTCCTTTAAGGCTTGCTATGATATGTGTATCTGTTTACAGAAAGCACAAGACCACACCCCAGGTCCATGTATATTTTCAAACTTCAGGAACACATTTATTCTTCCTCATAGTGGAGGAAGAAGACTGAAAAGGATAAGGCTCTATATGCTTCAGACACCCAGACAGTCTTCTAGAATCCACTCTCTCTATGTTCAGCATTAAAGATGATGCAGAGGGGGAAGTTTGTGCTCTGCCACCCTGCACACATCCTGCTGAGATTCGGGTTTCCAGGCTCCCCTTGCAAGCGCTGTCAATCTTTATGTGATCCTCTTGGAGTTCTCCCATTGAGCTTTAGAAAAGGAAAAGCAGTGCTTTCATTTCTTACCCAAACTCTGCTCTCTCCACAAGGCTTACCTCCTCTCTCCCCACTCAACCTTCCTCTTTAATTGGGATAATGATTGGTAGTGGGGGGTGTTGGTGGCTAGACATTTTCTGAACTGGCTCTTTTCACTAATACTTGGTAGGAAGGTGGTGGGCTTTCTGAACACGGAACATGAGGTATATTTGTTCTTGGCTTTGTATCTTAGCAAAATTTCTGGAACCTGAACATCGTATTTGATATTCTATTAAATGCACTATAAAGTTTAATACATGGATACTATTCATCTATACATTTTCTATTAAGAATTTGGGTTACAAAAAACATACTAGAAAGTCTCAGACAATGTGGATCTTTAAATACTCAATTGCGTCTCTCACAATGGTAAAATGGGATTCTCCTACCTAATTCCATGAACAAATGTTTTGTCATGTAAGCTGCTTCCATGGTTTCACGTGTTCCCCCTGAGATGGACACATCCTCGTTCAAAGTGTTTCTACTTCTCATCCATAGAGATGACTCCTGCAAAAAAAAAAAAATTCACTTCAGAGAGAGGAAGAAATACCTCTCTGAGATTCACCCAGGATCTACCAGCTCTCTTCTTTAAAATTGCCGAATTCACAATGTCTCTTTCTCATATTTTTTCCACAGAAAAACTGAAAAATAGAGAATTCCCTTCAGCAGAGGAAGGGTCATAAGAAGTTACAATTTTCCTAACACTCTCCCCCAGCAACAGACCCAGTGAATCCTTACTACTATATTTCTCTTGTATGGCATAAACATGGACATAGATATAAAGTTATGGATAAAGATATAAATGTAGATGTACAAAAAATAAACCATGAAGCCCAATGTTGTATAAAGGCCATATAGTTCGTCACATAATATTGATTTGGCTTTCATTTATCCTATTGTTATTTTGTCTATTGCCACAAAAATCCCTTCAGTCTTTTTCAGGGAGAACTAAATGAATGAGTTGAATTCATCCAACATTGAGCTCTGAGACCAGGCAGCCTCAGATTTGAATTCTGTTTTGCCTCAGAGCCTTCTCTACCTGATGAAGAAGCAGGTAATGAAAACAGTTACTTGCATTCAGGTGGTTGTACCAATCTCACTGTGAAGGGCTCTCTGTGAAAGTAGAAAGTGCCCTGGATTAGATGTGATTCATTTACTCAGCAAATAATGATCAAGTGCCTTCTATATGTCAGGCACACTTTGAGGATTGAGGCTATAGCAGTGAGCAAAAGACACAAAAACCACTTCTCTCAGGGAGAGCACATTCTCATAGGGGGAGGCAAATCACAAATGAATTAAAGAGGTAAAATATCCAATGTGTTCCATGAAAAGGAAGCATGAGACTTTCACCAATCAATAAGTTGAAGACCTTGTGGCTATCATGTTTTTGTGTTTCCTCCTCCATGAAAGAGAGTTCCTGTGGATGATCTCTAGGTGGCCTTTGGCTTTGACGCTGACATCTGGGGAGACTCTTCCTGAACTCTTTTCTGGTTTCAGTTTGTTTTTTGGTTTCAAATCAGGATGGCTTCCACATAGGCAACACTCCAGTTCCACTCACTAAGGGAGGGAGAAATTTAGGTCAGGAGACTGGTGTCTGGGCAACTTGATGTGATTCATAAATTTGCAGGAATTGCTTTTAATCTACTACTTTTTTTTTGGTCCTAAGACTCAGACCTGAATAATCAAGCAACTATATATTAACTTTACCCAGCAGACCTTGGAACACCTGTCTGTTTCCTGCTTTCCACGCCAAGTATCCCTTCTGGGAAAAGCTGATTGGAAACACAGCAGGATAAAACTCATTTCTCCCCTTTTTTTTGTTCCATCTGTCTGTCTTCTCATCTGGGAGGCCTCTCGTTCCCTTCCCCATTACTACTCAATGTTCAAGACTGAATTCTCCACCTGTGCTCTTGACCCACTGCCTGCCCATCTTCTTCCAGATGTTGCTTGCACAGTAAGTCCTACTATTTCCTATCTTTCCAGTATTTTAGGTCTCTCCTACCACTGACTCTTTTTGCACAAGCAAAAAATATTGCCATGTCTTTTCCATTGAAAAACCCTTCATTCCCTCTGGCTGATGCTCTAACAGTCACTTTCCCTCCACCAACAAACCTCTTTTGGAAAAGAAAATGCCCTTCACCTACCTTCCTACTACTATGGACTTTTTGAAGCACAGATGCAAGTTTCTAACTATAACTGCATTCAAAACTGGTCTCGTCAAGTTCTTTCATGATATACCAAGTACTTTTACTACTCTCTGTAGCATTGGACACTATTGGCTACCATGTTCTCAAGGCTCACTCCTAGTTCATGTCTCAGACATTCCTCTCTCATCTACAACCACTTTGATATTTTCTCAGTCTTCTTTTCTGGACCCTTTCTCCCTCCCCTCAGGACTCTTTCTTTCCTAACTTCCTTCTTTTCACTTTAAATCCACTTGCACAATTTCCACTGCTACCTTCATAACTCTCAGCTCTCCAGATGCAAACACCTTTTTTGAAATCTTTGTATCTGGTTGCCTTCTGGAGGTTGTATCTATAATTATGGGACATCGTCCTTGTTCCTTATCTTCAATACAACCTACTCCCAACTGAACTCACAAAGACTCCCTCTCCCTTGATAAACTTAGTCTGTTTTTATTCTGTTTATTTTGAAGGGCTCCCATCTACTCAAGATTAAGCTTTTAATATTTTCTACATAGATACTTGGAGATCTAATTAGTTAATTTTAACTGCAACTTAAAGATTGTCTGAATTCAAATCATATCTCTGTCACTTAATAGCTTTGTAACTTTAAGTTATTTAATTTCTTCACTCTCCAGTTTTTTTTCATCTGAAAAATTAAACTTTTATAGTGATATATGAGGTTTCTATTTCATATATCTTTACATAATGTATATATGCAGGTACATACACACAACACATGTATCTACAGCATTGGTTATTACCAGACCTTTTAATTTTTGTCAGTCTTATGAGTATGAAACAGTATGAAATTGCTGTCTCAGTTTAAATGTCCAACCCCATTAGGTTTTGTGATGGAAAAATGAATATATACTGGCCAAATGCTCAGAAGAGTGACCAGCACATAGTACACCTCAATAAATGTCACCTATTACTCTTGTTAATATTATTATATAGTATTCTATTATAATGCTATAATATAAAAGTGCACCCATTTGTTTATTGAAGAATATAATGTTTCTAACATTTTGCTACTAAAAACCTTGCTCCAATGTTTTCCATTCTCTTTGCCAATAATTGGTATGAGAATGGGCACATGACCAATGCTGACCAAAGGAGCATGAACCTCTGGAAGTGGTTTCCTCACTCCTAAAAAGAAGTCATAGGAACATAGTGGTCTTCTTTTTCTTCTGGATATTGTCTGTCTGGATAAGATCCATGGAATAGCTACAATGCTCTTGCTACCAAGAAAGAGGCCAGTCTGTGATATATTAAGAATAGCAGAAGGAGAATTTGAGAGAACTGGGTTCTTGAAGACTGTTGAGCCATTATAAGCCTGGTTTTCATCTAAACTCTGGACTCAGGTGATAGAAAATGCTCATGTTAATTAAGCCAATTTGACATAAGATTTTTGTTGCTTACAGCCTAAAGAATTCTAACTAAAGTCATCCCTCAGTATCCATAGGGGATTTGTTTCAGGAGCCCTGTGGATACCAAACCTGTGGATGCTCAAGTCCCTTATATAAAATGGTGCAGAATTTGCATATAACCTACACACATCCTCCTGTATACCTAAAATCATCTCTAGATTCCTTATAACACCTAACACCTAAATGATGTATAAATAGCTATAAATACACTGTAAGTGCTATGTAAATAGTTGCCAGTGCATGGTAAATTCAAATTTTGCTTTTTGGAATTTTCTGGAATTTTTTTCCAAATATTTTCAATCTGCGTGTGGATGTGGAACTCACATCTATGAAAGGTCACTGTATATACTCACCAAGGTAGTTAAAAAAAATTTATACTACCACTAGCATTGTGTGAGGATTTGTATTTTTTCAATGACTTTATCAGCATTTGGTATTATGAGACCTTTTAATTTCTGACAATTTTGGGGGTGTGAAATTGTAGCTGATGGGTGTTGCAGTATAAATCTCTGTGATTTGTATAATTCTCCAAACCTCAACTTATGTATATTTATTTATAATTGATACCTCATTTCTTTTTACTCTCTCATTACATTTGCTAGTATTTCCCAATGGAGTGTTGAGAAGCAGTCATGGTAAAAATGGCTTAAACAAAACAGTTTATTTCTTTCTTAGACCTTAAGAATACTGGAAGCTGCAGTTTGGGGATGCCATGGTGCTCCATGTTGTGAAGGACTCAGACTTTCCAGTTCCCCACTTCAACACCCTTGGTGCATAGCAGCCTTCATGACAGTGGCGACAGGAAGGAGGAAGAGTAGAAAGAGAAAGGACAGAAGTCATGGGCCAGATATCTCTTAAGGAAGTCTCTTGGAAGCTACCACATAAAACTGAATTTATATCTCATTAGTCTAAACTTAGAGTTAAAATGTGGAGGGATAACTAAGGTAGGGAGTGCTTCTAACATTTCACTGTCATTGAATTTACCTGCTTTTTCATAGATATGAACCATCAGATTAGGAAACTTACCTCTATTATTACCCTATTCATTGTTTCTTTCATAAGTTGGTTTTGAGTTTTATTAAATGACTGCTGCATTGATTGATATACATTTTTTCTTTACATTGTCAATGTATTATATCAATGTATTTTCCAAATTTAAAGTATCTTAATATTCTCAAGATTTAAAACATATTTAGTCATGAGGTTGTTTTACCCATGTACACACATGCACAAACACAAACAAGAGTGTGAATCCGATTACTATTTCATATAGTATTTTTGCATCTATTTCATATATGATAACCATTAATAATATTCCCAGCTTTATTTATTAGCAGAATCATTATCAAGCTCATACTAGTTTCACAAACTTAGTTGAGGAACCTTATTTTTTTTCTAAACTCTGGAAGAGTTTTATAAGAAAAGGGTAATCTATTTCTTGATAACTTGGTAAAACACACCAGTTAAAACATCTGGGTTTGTTGCTTTTCTTGTATGTGTATTTTTCTGTAATGATTATATAGGTCTATTTAGATTAATTAATTAATATAGGTCTATTTAGACTTTTAAATTTACAATGAGTACATTTTGTTAACTTACATATTTCTAGATAATTAACATTTTGTGCTTTTAAATTCATTATCATAAAGCTTCTCCTATTTTTTTTTAATTAATTAATTTATTTATTTATTTTTATTTTTGGCTGTGTTGGGTCTTCGTTTCTGTGCGAGGGCTTTCTCTAGTTGTGGCAAGTGGGGGCCACTCTTCATCGCGGTGCGCGGGCCTCTCACTATCGCGGCCTCTCTTGTTGCGGAGCACAGGCTCCAGACGCACAGGCTCAGTAATCGTGGCTCACAGGCCCAGTTGCTCTGCGGCATGTGGGATCTTCCCAGACCAGGGCTCGAACCCGTGTCCCCTGCATTGGCAGGCGGATTCTCAACCACTGCGCCACCAGGGAAGCCCTTCTCCTATTTTTAACATTTAAAAAATTCTCAATATTATCTATAGTTACAGTCTTCTTTTCAGTATCTATCTATTTATCTATCTATCCTTGTATTGCTTTTCTCTCTCCCTTTTTTTCCTTGATTAACCTTTTGTCTATGTTAATAGTATTTTTCTACAACTGAGTGTTTTCATTACTCTCTCTTTTTTTCTAGTTTGTTCCTCTACATTCATTTTTCCTATTTGTTATATTTTTCCTACTTTCTTCAGTTTTACTCTATTATTTTTCTAAGTCCTTGATTGTAATTCAGATCATAAATGTTTAATCTGTTAATTAATGTTTAATATGTTCAATTCCATACTAGTTAGGATATGCTCTAAGCTAATATAATGAGAGAATCCAAAGTACATTTTCAGAAATATTTTGAATAAGAGTCCAGGTCTCTGGTGATGACTTAAAAGCTTTGGGACCTGAGATCCTTCCATTTTGCTTGTCTCCTATCCTGAGGGAACTGGCCTCATGTGTTAAGTAGATCACTCAATGGCACGGCAGCATTCCAGCCCCAAATCATAACATCACTTCCATTCACTTATATTTCATTTTCCAAACTGAGGACAAAAGAACCATACTGTCATCTGCTCTGTTGGCTGGTTTGCATAGGCTGCCCTTTGCCCCCCACCACATGCACACAAGTGCATCTATGTAATTTACAAAATGAAATAATTCGTCATAGCATATAGATCTTCACCTTCAGCTCTAGGTTCAAATCCTGGCTCTAGCACTTCAAGCCATAGCATTCAGCAAGTCATTTAAATTTTCTGAAACTTGGTGTTCTCATTTGGAAAATGAGGGTAATAAAACATACCTTCTGAGATTGCTGAAAAGTTTCAAATAAGTGAAGTGCACAGTTCAGTGTCTGACACCAAGTAGCAGTCAGTAAAGCACACCTCTGCACACTTACAGGAAATGCCTCAGTAAACTTGGGATCATCAAATGCAATTCCCAAGAAGTTCAGAAGAAAATGCTTTGTGATTTTCTTGTTATGTTCTGCTCTGGGGACAAAGAACATTGTTTTTTAAAGGTGACAATTCTCTAATCATAGTGAAGAGAGATAAATACTTTGTTTTCCTCCAGGGAGAAAAAGAGATGCACTAAATGCTTAATGGGATTTTCTTCAATACCACAAAGTTGGTGGCTATAAATCTTGAACACAAGTTGAATTATCGTTGACTTTATATTTCCTCAGGGTGTTTTTGACCACATCATTAAACTGTATCACCTTCATTTACCCAATTTTATCGTGGAATCCAAAGGAGTAAAGCAATACTTTACAAAATAGAATAAGATAAAATAAAATAAAATAAAAGATTTGTTCCATGAGGTCAATCAGATATCCTTGCTAATTCCTATAAATTGCTATTAATTCATTTGTGTTGCTTGGAAGAGTACACATAAAGTTAAATAAATTTTGGCTTTCTTTTATGACATATTATTTCCATAAGAGGAGGGAAGCTGTAAAGAAGTGAGCTCACTTTTTCTTAATATTTTATTTAATATTTATCAAGAGCAATAGCTAAGAGTACAATGAGAGATGTTATTCTTCACAAACTCATTTAAATGCATTTTGAACATAAAAGTTCAACAATTCCAGTTATCAGCTTTTACCTCACGGATTGGTATACTTGAACCTTAGAATTCCAATGTCATCCCCCACCCACTACCTAAAACAAATGATTACGGCACAAAACAGAAATCAGTCAGGGTATGAATTTTTCCCCCTTGACTGAGTATGAAATGAGACCTGAGAAATGTATCTTTATACAGCCCAAAAAGCAAATAATATAATTTGTGTTATACCATAAACCTCAAAAACCTCATCTAGAAAAAAAAATCAGTTAATTCTAAAGTTAACAATATTACTGTAAAGGAGGGATGAGGAGAGACTGTGGAGGAAAGAGGAACAGAACAGAGAGAAAGACAGACAGACAGACAGAAACAGCCATACAGAGAGGGGGGTGCAAAGCAACAGAGAGGCGTTGTCCCCCTACATCTAAGTGAAGTCATTTGCTTACTGGGTTTGTTTCTCTAAGATATGAATTCAGAATGGGAGACAGAGAAAGCGTGAACAAATTAACTTCACAAAATATCCGGAAACTCGTCTTAGTCAAAATTTAACTCTTCTATCAAAACTTGTTTTCTTCTTCTTAAGACTAGTGATACACAGCATTCGAAAAACCAAGGCATTTGATGTTTGCCTTCTTTTCCTTCCTTGATCTGCTTCCAGGGGAGGTGCTATTGGTCAGAGAAAGGAGCTCAAAGCCCCAAGAGGAACAAGCAGGGTGGACCCTACACAATGCCACACTCTAGATTATTAGCATCTTAAAATGAGGTTGGGTCTTTTTCCCAATCAAATGTATCTGACCTTTAAATTGGAAATACAGTTTTATATAAGCAACATAGGTGCTCTATCTCTTTCCCTTACACTACTTTTCTACTCTCAGGCATCATTACTTGATTGCCCAAGCAAGCCATTTTTCCCAAACTAAAAGTTAACCTTTGTTGAATGCTCTCTTAACATAACATAAGTACGGTATTATTTCAAATATAACTGACTGTTCCAGTAGTGATGGAGGTAGCATGATTACAGAAAATAAAAGTATATTTTGAGGTAATATAGAAGAGGGAACACCCTGAAGGAAGCTGGTAACTTTCCTAATTTGCATTGCTCCTTTGTGCCGCTATTAGCAGCTGAATAAATAGTTTCTCTCTCCTAGCCACGATTTCCTTCTGTTCATCCCTGCTGCGGAGGCAGAATCCTGTGTGTGACACTGCAATCTGTCACATGGCGGGATTGTAATCCCCACACATTTGGAATTAGCCATACCAAGTGTAAGGAAAGGAGAACAATATCCTCCAAGCTCAGTTAAAATGTCATGGGAAACTGTGAAAAACACACACACATAGTGTTCTGTGTGTCCATTTTTCAGCGTTATGTATTTTTAGTTTTCTGCAGCCTGCAAGTCTTAATTCAAACCAAAGAAAAATATCAATGGGCTGCATATGGTACACTCCTCAGCATCTTTAAACATATTTGAAATAAACAACATCATCCTTACAGCATTTCCGGGATTAAGCTATAGTTGCTCACATTTATAGTGCCTCCAAATCAGGGAATATTAAGGCACTTGGAAGAACCATGGCAAGGTACTTCTCCTATCCTTCTGCAGGCTCTTTGTCAGTTTTTTGCGGGTCCTTCCTCATCTCCCACACCTCTAATTGATGGAGTGTCCCAAAGTCCTTACATTGGACATCTTCTTTTTTATAGTCTTTCATATTTACATCCACTCCTTAGACTGGGGTCCCCAACCTCTGGGCCACAGACTGGTACCGGTCTGTGGCCTGTAATGAACCAGTCCACACAGCAGGAGGTAAATGCCTTCATCTGTATTTACAGCTGCTCCCTGTCACTCACATTACCACCTGAGCTCTGCCTCCTGTCAGATCAGCAGCATTAGATTCTCATAGGAGCATGAACCCTACTGTGAACTGCACGTGAGGGATCTAGGTTGTGCACTCCTTGTGTGAATCTAATGCCTGATGATCTGAGGTGGAGCTGAGGCCATGATGCTAGCGCTGGGGAGTGGCTGCAAATACAGATTATCATTAGCAGAGAGGTTTGACTGCACAGAGACCATAATAAATCAGTTACTTGCAGACCCATGTCAAAATCCTATCAGTGAGTGGCAAGTGACAATTAAGGAGTAGTCTGGACATAAGCAACACACTTTGGGTTATCACTGTCTCCCATCACATCCAGATGGAACCATCTAATTGCAGGAAAACAAGCTCAGGGCTCCCATTGGTTCTGCATTATGGGGAGTTGTATAATTATTTCATTATATATTACAACGTAATAATGATAGAAATAAAGTGCACAATAAATGTAATGCACTTGAATCATTCCAAAACCATCCCCTACTCCCACCCCTGGTCCCTGGAAAAATTGTCTTCCATGAAACCAGTCCCCAGTGTGAAAAAGTTTGGGGACCGCTGCCCTAGACAATCTCATCCAGACCCATGTCTTTAACTATCTTCTACTAAATGATGACTCCCAAATTCATCTCACTAGTGTGAACCTCTTCCTTGAAATTTAAATTGATGTAACCAGCCACCTACTTGACATCTCCCCTTGGGTATGTAAGAAGCAGCTCAAATTTAAAATGTGAACTATGTCCAGCAAACAATTTCCAAACTTGCTTTCCCATCTGAGTTCATGGCAACTTCATTTTTCTAGATGTTCTACCCCAAACCTCATTAGTTCCTTTCTTTTTCTTACAACCTATATCAAATCATCAGCGAATCCCACTGGCTTACCTAAAAATATATCAAAAATGTATCCATGTCTACTCACAACTGTGCCACTGATCCCACTGATCCCAATTTGGTCCCACTGATCTCTCTGCTTTGCCCCCAACCTGCCCAAGTCTGTTCCCATCACAGTAATCAGTAATAATTTAAAATGTAAGTTAAAACTTGTCACTCTGATGTTCAAAACCTTCCAGTCACTCCTCTGTCAAAGTAAAAGCTATAGTCTTAACCCCTCATGTTATTTGCTCTCACCTCATTGCCTTTCTGGCTCTTCCAGACTCACTGGGCTCCCTGGTGTTCCTAAGAAATATTCCCCACGTTAAGACCTTTGCTGTTCCTTCTGCCTGGAATGCTCTTACCTCAGGCATCTGGAAGCCAGTCCCCTTATTTCCTTCAAGCTTTCTACCAAATGTCCTGTCAAAAGTCACTTTCCCAGTGAGGTATTTTCTTACCAAGCTATTTCAATTCTGCCTCACTGCCTAGAAATTTTATATCTTCCTTTTCTTTGTATTTTTCTCTTCAGCCCTAATCACTGTCTAACATACTTTATGCTTAAATTTATTTTAACTTATCTTGTATGCTGACTATCCTTGTCAACAGAATATATGCAACATGAAAGCAGAGATTTCTCTCTCTCTCTCTTTCCCTCTCTTTTGTTTATACCCAGCTCCTAAAATAGAACTAGAATAAAATGAAAAGGGGAAGAAAGAATGAAGAAATACAAAGAAAGGAAGAAAGAAAGAAAGAGAGAGAAACAAACAAAGAGTGAATTAAAATTTTTCCTTCAGTACTTGAAAAGTAGCCCACTCCGGGGAAATGACATTTTTTTTTTTTTTATTATCTTTATGGGAGTATAATTGTTTTAAAATCGTGTGTTACTTTCTGCTTTATGACAAAGTGTATCAGTTATACACATACATATATCCCCATATCTCTTCCCTCTTGCGTCTCCTTCTCTCCCAAACTTCCTATCCCACCCCTCTAGGTGGTCACAAAGCACAGAGCTAATCTCCCTGTGCTATGTGGCTGCTTCCCAAAAGCTATCTATTTTACATATGGTAGTGTATATATGTCCATGCCACTCTCTCACTTTGCCCCAGCTTACCCTTCCCCCTCCCCGTATCCTCAAGTCTATTCTCTAGCAGGTCTGCATCTTTATACCCATCTTGCCCCTAAGTTCTTCAGGACTTTTTTTTTTTTTTTTTAGAGTCCATATATATGTGTTAGCATACGGTATTTGTTTTTCTCTTTCTGACTTACTTCACTCTGTATGACAGACTCTAGGTCCATCCACCTCACTACAAATAACTCAATGTCGTTTCTTTTTAAGGCTGAGTAATATTCCATTGTATATATGTGCCACATCTTCTTTATCCATTCATTGGTTGATGGAAACTTAGGTTGCTTCCATGTCCTGGCTATTGTAAATAGAGCTGCAATGAACATTTTGGTACATGACTCTTTTTGAATTATGGTTTTCTCAGGGTATATGTCCAGTAGTGGGATTGCTGGGTCGTATGGTAGTTCTATTTTTAGTTTTTTAAAGAACCTCCATACTGTTCTCCATAGTGGCTGTATCAATTTACATTCCCACCAACAGTGCAAGAGGGTTCTCTTTTCTCCACAGCCTCTCCAGCATTTACTGTTTGTAGATTTTTTGATGATGGCCATTCTGACCCGTGTGAGATGATATCTCATTGTAGTTTTGATTTGCATTTCTCTAATGATTAATAATGTTGAGCATTCTTTAATGTGCTTGTTGGCCATCTGTATATCTTCTTTGGAGAAATGTCTATTTAGGTCTTCTGCCCATTTTTGGATTGGGTTGTTTGGTTTTTGATATTGAGCTGAATGAGCGGCTTCTAAATTTTGGAGATTAATCCTTTGTCAGTTGCTTCATTTGCAAATATTTTCTCTCAATCTGATGGTTGTCTCTTTGTCTTATTTATGGTTTCCTTTGCTGTACAAAATCTTTAAGTTTCATTCAGTGTGATTTGTTTATTTTTGTTTTATTTCAATTTCTCTAGGAGGTGGATCAAAGAGGATCTGCTGTGATTTATGCCATAGAGTATTCTGCCTATGTTTTCCTCTAGGAAATTGATAGTGTCTGGCCTTATATTTAGGTCTTTAATCCATTTTGAGTTTATTTTTGTGTATGGTGTTAGGGAATGTTCTAATTTCATTCTTTTACATGTAGCTGTCCAGTTTTCCCAGCACCACTTATTGAAGAGGCTGTCTTTTCTCCACTGTATATTCTTGCTGCCTTTATCAAAGATAAGGTGGCAATATGTGAGTGGGTTTATCTCTGGGCTTTCTATCCCGTTCCATTGATCTATATTTCTGTTTTTGTGCCTGTACCATACTCTCTTGATCACTGTAGCTTTGTAGTATAGTTTCAACCCAGGGAGCCTGATTCCTCCAGCTCCATTTTTCTTTCTCAGCATTGCCCTGGCTATTCGGGGTCTTTCGTGTTTCCAAACAAATTGTGACATTTTTTGTTCTAGTTCTGTGAAAAATGCCAGTGGTAGTTTGATAAGGATTGCATTGAATCTGTAGATTGCTTTGGATAGTATAGTCATTTTCACAATGTTGATTCTTCCAATCCAAAAACATGGTTTATCTCTCCATCTATTTGTGTCATCTTTCATTTCTTTCATCAGTGTCCTATAATTTTCTGCATACAGGTCTTTTGTCTCCTAGGTAGGTTTATTTGTAGATATTTTATTTTTTTTGTTGCAATGGTAAATGGGAGTGTGTTTTTGATTTCACTTTCAGATTTTTCATCATTAGTGTATAGGAATGCAAGAGATTTCTGTGCATTAATTTTGTATCCTGCTACTTTACCAAATTCATTGATTAGCTCTAGTAGTTTTCTGGTAGGATTCTCTATGTATAGTATCATGTCATCTGCAAACAGTGACAGCTTTATTTCTTCTTTTCTGATTTAGATTCCTTTTATTTCTTTTTCTTCTCTGATTGCTATGGGTAAACCTTCCAAAACTATGTTGAATAATAGTGGTGAGAGTGGGCAACCTTGTCTAGTTCCTGATCTTAGTGGAAATGGTTTCAGTTTTTCAACATTGTGGATGATATTGGCTGTGGCTTTGTCATATATGGCCTTTATTATGTTGGGGTAAGTTCCCTCTATGCCTACTTTCTGAAGGGTTTTTTATCATAAATTGGTGTTGAATTTTGTCAAAAGCTTTGTCTGCATCTATTGAGATGATCATATGGTTTTTCTCCTTCAATTTATTAATATTGTGTATCATGTTGATTGATTTGTGTTTCTCCTTGGATTTGTGCTGTATGGAACTCTCTGTGCTTCCTGGACTTGATTAACTACTTCCTTTCCCATATTAGGGGAAATTTTCAACTATAATCTCTTCAAATATTTTCTCAGTCCCTTGCTTTTTCTATTCTTCTTCTAGGATTCTTATCATTTGAATGTTGGTGCGTTTAATGTTGTCCCAGAAGTCTCTGAGACTGTCCTCAATTCTTTTCATTCCTTTCTCTTTATTCTGCTCTGCAGTAGTTATTTCCACTATTTTTTCTTCCAGGTCACTTATCCGTTCCTCTGCCTCAGTGATTCTGCTATTGATTACTTCTAGAGAATTTTTAATTTCATTTATTGTGTTGTTCATCACTGTTTGTTTGCTCTTTAGTTCTTCTACGTCCTTGTTAAACGTTTCTTGTATTTTCTCCATTCTATTTGCAAGATTTTGGATCATCTTTACTATCATTATTCTGAATTCTTTTTCAGGTAGACTGCCTATTTCCTTTTCATTTGTTAGGTCTGGTGGGTTTTTACCTTGCTCCTTCATCTGCTGTGTGTTTCTCTGTCTTCTCATTTTGCCTAACTTACTGTGTTTGGGGTCTCCTTTTCACAGGCTGCAGGTTCGTAGTTCCAGTTGTTTTTGGTGTCTGCCCCCAGTGGATAAGGTTGGTTCAGTGGGTTATGTAGGCTTCCTGGTGGATGGGACTAGTGCCTGTGTTCTGGTGGATGAGGCTGGATCTTGTCTTTGTGCTGGGCAGGTCCATGTCTGGTGGTGTGTTTTAGGGTGTCTGTTGCCATATTATGATTTTAGGCAGCCTCTCTTTTAATGGGCGTGGTTGTGTTCCTGTCTTGCTAGTTGTTTGGCATAGGGTGTCCAGCACTGTATCTTGCTGGTCGTTGAGTGGAGCTGGGTCTTGGCCTTGAGAGGGAGATCTCTGGGAGATTTTTGCCTTTTGATATTACGTGGAGCTGGGAGGTCTCCTGTGGACCAGTGTCCTGAACTTGGCTCTCCCACCTTGGAGGCACAGCCCTGACACCTGGCTGGAGCACAAAGAGCCAGTCATCCACCCGGCTCAGAATAAAAGGTAGATAAAAAAGAAAGAAAAAAAGAAAGAAGAAGATAAAATAAAATAAAATAGTTACTAAAATAAAAAATAAGAATAATTATTTAAAAAACTTTTTAAGGGTATCAAAAAAAAAAAAAAGGAAAGAAAGAAATAAGAGAGCAACCAAACCAAAAAACAAATCCACCAATGATAACAAGCACTAAAAAGTAACTAAAAAAAAAAAAGAAAAACCGACAGAGAGAACCCTAGGACAAATGGTAGAAGAAAAGCTACACAGACAAAATCACACTCAGAAGCATGCACATACACATTCACAAAAAGAGAAAAAGGTTAAAAAATATATTTATCGTCGCTCCCAAAGTCCACTTCCTCAATTTGGGACGATCCATTGTGTGTTCAGGTATTTCACAGGTGCAGGGTACATCAAGTTGATTGTGGAGATTTAATCTGCTGCTCCTGGGGCTGCTGGGAGAGAGTTCCCTTTCTCTTCTTTGTTCACACAGCTCCTGGGGTTCAGCTTTGGATTTGGTCCCACCTCTGCATGTAGGTCGCCTGAGGGCATCTGTTCCCACCCAGACAGAACGGGGTTAAAGGAGCAGCTGATTTGGGGGCTCTGGCTCACTCAGGCCGTGGGGAGGGAGGGGTATGGAATGCACTGCGAGTCTGCAGCAGCAGAGGCCGGCATGACGTTGCAGCAGCCTGAGGTGCGCCATGTGTTCTCCCAGGGAAGTTGTCCCTGGATCACGGGACCCTGGCAGTGGCAGGCTGCACAGGCTCCTGGGAGGGGAGGTGTGGATAGTGACCTGTGCTCGCACACAGGCTTCTTGGTGGCTGCAACAGCAGCCTTAGTGTCTCATGCCCGTCTCTGGGGTCCACGCTGATAGCCGCGGCTCGCGCCCGTCTCTGGAGCTCCTGCAAGTGGTGCTCTTAATCCCTTCTCCTCGCGCACCAGGAAACAAAGAGGCAAGAAAAAGTCTCTTGCCTCTTTGGCAGTTCCAGTTTTTTTCCCGGACTCTCTCCCCGCTAGCTGTGGCACACCAGCCCCCTTCAGGCTGTGTTCACACAGCCAACCCCAGTCCTCTCCCTGGGATCTGAGCTCCGAAGCCCAAGCCTCAGCTCTCAGCCCCCACCCACTCCGGTGGGTGAGCGACAAGCCTCTCAGGCTGGTGAGTGCTGTTTGCACCGATCCTCTGTGCTGGAGTCTCACTGCTTTGCCCTCCGCACCCCTGTTGCTGCACTCTCCTCCGTGGCTCCGAATCTCCGCCCTCCGCCACCTGCAGTCTCCGCCAGTGAAGGGCCTTCCTAGTGTGTGGAAACCTTTCCTCCTTCACAGCTCCCTCCCACTGGTGCAGGTCCTGTCCCTATTCTTTGTCTCTGTTTTTTCTTTTTTCTTTTGCCCTACCCAGGTACGTGGGGAGTTTCTTGCCTTTTGGGAGGTCTGAGGTCTTCTGCCAGGGTTCAGTAGGTGTTCTGTAGGAGTTGTTCCACATGTAGATGTATTTCTGATGTATTTGTGGGGAGGAAGGTGATCTCCACGTCTTACCCTTCCACCATCCTGAAGCTCATCTCTGGGAAATGACATTTTAATTTTAATTTGGGTGTACTTTTCTTCACTTTTGCTCTTTACGAGAATATGCATGCAGTTTTTAAATTACTCTATTAAATTTCGTTTTATTTGTTTCTCTACTTCCCTCCCTTTGTCTTTCTCTCATTTGTTTTTTATCTCCCTCTCACCAGCATCTCTCAAAATATCCAGTGAAAGATGTTGGAGGATGAGGAGGGGAAGGGGAAGTACAGCATGGAAAATGGAGCCAGAAGAATGAGATTAGGATGATGTAGTAAACACACACACACACACACACACACACACACACACACAGATTGGTTTTTTCCACTAAGGGAAGCCTCACTGGCAGTAAACCATATAATAAGTGTCAAGAGTCATGTTGTTCTATTTCTAAACCTAGTATAAAATCACAGTTTAAAAAAGTATATTTAATAATCCCTAATGTTGAAAGCACTGGAATCATTTGTTGTGTGTTGAAATGGAAATCACAAACTGATAGAATAAGCAAAGAACCAATTCTTTTTTTTTTTTAATTTTTATTTATTTATTTATTTATTTATTTATTTATTTATTTATTTATGGCTGTGTTAGGTCTTCGTTTCTGTGTGAGGGCTTTCTCTAGTTGCGGCAAGTGGGGGCCACTCTTCATCACGGTGCGCGGGCCTCTCACTATTGCTGCCTCTCTTGTTGCAGAGCACAGGCTCCAGACGCGCAGGCTCAGTAATTGTGGCTCACGGACCTAGTTACTCCGCGGCATGTGAGATCTCCCCAGACCAGGGCTCGAACCCGTGTCCCCTGCATTAGCAGGCAGAGTCTCAACCACTGCGCCACCAGGGAAGCCCAAAGAACCAATTCTTAACACCACTTTGTCCATTCACGGGGGCTCAAAGAATGACATGATAGATGAATTAAAAAAAGGAGTGTGGAATTTATAATTATTAATATGAATATTTAAAGTATAGTCACCATTTGACAACATAGAATATTGATTTAAAAGTGGAGTAATTCAACTTCTAACCCTTAATCCAGAAAATCAAGTTCTTTTTTTTAAAATTTTCTTATATAAATTTTTTAAAATAGAAATATAATTGGCTTACAATATTAAAGATGTTTCAGGTGTGCAACATAGTGATTCAATATTTTTATACATTACAAATGATCACCATTACATCTAGTTACCATCTATCACTATACAGTTATTACAATGTTATGGACTGTATTCCCCATGTTGTACATTACGTCCCTGTAACTTATTTATTTAATTTAATTTAATTTATTTATTTTTTTAACATCTTTATTGGAGTATAATTGCTTTACAATGGTGTGTTAGTTTCTGCTGTATAACAAAGTGAATCAGCTATACATATACATATATCCCCATATCTCTTCCCTCTTGCATCTCCCGCCCTCCCACTCTCCCTATCCCACCTCTCTGGGTGGTCACAAAGCACTGAGCTGATCTCCGTGTGCTATGCGGCTGCTTCCCACTAGCTATCAGTTTTACATTTGGTAGTGTATATATGTCCATGCCACTCCCTTACTTTGTCCCAGTTTACCTTTCCCCCACTCTGTGTCCTCAAGTCCATTCTCTAGTAGGTTTGTGTCTTTCTTCCCATCCTGCCCCAAGGTTCTTCATCACCAATTTTTTTTTTTTTTTAGATTCCATATATATGTGTTAGCATACAGTATTTGCTTTTCTCTTTCTGACTTACTTCATTCTGTATGACAGACTCTAGGTCCATCCCCCTCACTACAAATAACTCAATTTCGTTTCTTTTTATGGCTGATTAATATTCCATTGTATATATGTGCCACATCTTCTTTATCCATTCATCTGTCGATGGACACTTAGGTTGCTTTCATGTCCTGGCTATTGTAAATAGAGCTGCAATGAACATTGTGGTACATGACTCTTTTTGTATTATGGTTTTCTCAGGGTATATGCCCAGTAGTGGGATTGCTGGGTCATATGGTAGTTCTATTTTTAGTTCTTTCCAAGTTCTTTCTTAGTTCTTCTATCAAGTTCTTTACTATTATCTCCCTTAGTCCTATGTTTTGAAGACTTATCTGGGTAAATTGCTCCAAATAAATACAAATTTTTTCAAGTTTATAGAAAGTTAGTATGAAGTTAGTGAGTAAAAAAAAAATTGTTAGAAAGAATATTCCTTTTTTTTCTCCAAAATGTGCAGTGCATATATTGCTTTAACAATATATCTAGCTATTGTTCATCAGTAAATTAGCTTACAAGGAACTATTATTTATCAGTGTGTGGCCATTGAACTCACACTATAGTATATAATTGCATAAAAGTTGTAGTAAATGCTCCAAAGTGTCCCTCTGTCAAGGTAAGTGTTCATCACAAATATGGATAAAATATGTTGGTGACTATTCCAAACTCTAATGGTTGGTTTATCCCAGAAATGTTTGCATTTTGTAGACTGGAAAAGCTAAAAGATGCTGATTTTGAATAGTGTTTTTAAAATATAAAATAATGCATAGCATTATATAGGAAACACATTATATTGAAATAGTGTCAAAATTTTAAGAAATTATTTGTGATAAATAATGTTTCTTATTTAAACATTAAGTAAAAAACAGGATCTAGCAGTTGGTCTTATAAACACCATAATTTCAAAATGGTGATGATAATAAAATTTCTAGATACCTACAATACATGAAAATATGGTCTTATAAAAATACCTGTGATTTCTATTGGGGCCAAAGTCATAGATATTGCTAACAATAATGTGGTTGGTTGCCTACATTCATAAAAGAAGGAAATGCTGAAAATTGAATTACAGTTTAGTAAAAATAAAAGTTTTTTTTTTTCCCCCACTAAATTTGCAACTCCCCTTGAATTCTAACATCTCTTTAGGGTGAGTGGTCCTGATGTAAGAGTGCCTGGTTTAGCACCACTCCTGTGTGGTTTTAATGTATCAAAATAGGGTCTTTTGAGCCTGTCAAATCACACTTATGTTTTTCTTTTCCTCCTTGAGAATTGATGTTTGGATTAAAAAATATATATCCCTTTTGTAAATATTAACTGTTATCTTTAGCTGTGATAGATATTCACTTATCTCAGGGTAGCACATCCATAAATATACTCATGTTTCTTTCCGTATTTCCCCCCATGTCCTCACTAAAAATGTTAGTCTCCTGTTCATCCTCCAAATTAGTTAGCAGAAAGCATTTGCTTAAATTAAATTCTCATTTGTGATGCTTAATCAAAAGGGGAATGTTTCCCCCCAGCTTTTTCCAACTTGACACAAGAAATAGCTTAAAGTATTTCCAATGAGACTCATTAGGTGGCTGCTGATTAGTTGTGGGCTGCTTGTTTGGGGTGATTGATGCTTGCTTCTGGAGTGCCAGGAGAGGGAGCTTTGCCAAATTTAGAAATTGTCCCACCCTCATAAGGGTCTGTAGTTTTCAACAGAAAAAAAAAAAAAATGAGTCTTTGGATGTTTAAATGGGTTTGCTCTTGGCAAAATATATCTCAAAAGGCTTCCTGGAGATCCTATAATTCTTAAAAATTAAACATGATGACTACAATATCTCAAATTGTATTAGAATTTTCAGAGTGTTTTTGCTTTCAATGAAAACTAATCTCTTGGCAAAATATGTATGGGCTTAAAGCAAACCTGGGATGTGTATTTGCTATGTTGAGATCTTCAGGACCCAACCCAGATTCTATGTCATTAACGCAAGGTTTATTTGGATCACAAAGAAATACCCCAGAATTAGAAAGCTAGTGTTTCCTCTTAATTTTACCTCTGATAGTCTGCAGGGCTTGTCACTTAATTATAAGGGTCTTATATTTCTTTGATTGTAAAATGCTCCTTAAAAGATCTGATACTAACTCAATTTTCTTTAGGCAGCTCATTGAGAAATAAAAAGGGAGAGGATTTTCAGCACATACATCAGGGAAAGATGGAAGTTGAAATCGAATGAATACTCTACAACAATTAATTTTAAGTCATTCATGTCCTGAACACCAAGAGTATACAAAGTTCTAATTGGTACTTTGGGATATAACTTAAATATGTCAGAGATATCTTTCCAATTTATTTATCTAAGATTGGGTCCATTTAAAATACTTAATGCTTATGGTCACCCTCATTCATTCAAAATATACTTACTGAGCACCTACAATGTCATGGCATTATGCCAGGTAGGCCAAACATAAAAATGGGTAAATCATGGGCCTTACTTGCTCTTTCTATTTTAAGGTAGTTCCCTTCCATCTCTAAATGTTATATCCTTGTATTTCCTTTCTTTCCCTTGGAATCAGATAGGAACTACTGAAGAAAATTAAAGATACTGTTAGTATTTCTACATTGTTTATTTCATAAGCTAATATTAAAGAAGTAAGCTTAGGAAACTTATTTCTCATTTCTATAGAATCTTAGTATTGGTGTAAGTCAGAGACTGAAAGAAAAAATATTTTACCTACTAGAACACTTTGATACTAAAAAGTTCTTTCTCAGTTTGTTAGCATTTTCCCACTGGAGTCACTGGTAACTTCTACATTCTGAGGGAGGAAACTATCAAGCAGGAAAACGAGTCAAAATTTTAATAAATTCAGTTCTTATAAGGAGTTTGCCAATGAGGGCAAAAACCTTGAGAGGAATACTGTACTGTTGAGAGTTGGTATACTGCTGCTTTATTTAATCATGCTTGGCTTTGAGTTATTTCTTATCAAGAGAGTTAATTAACAATTACAGTATTTAATTCAGCCTTAAAAAGAGTCATTAGCCCACTCATCCAAGAAAGACCGACACACTGTTCTTTACTGTGTATGAATCCTTGTTTATACTACACAATGATACTCTCCCTTCTCTAACAGGCTAACACTCTATGAAAGGAACTATGGGTGAAAATGATTTTGGAAATGCTTAGAATGGATCCCAGACATATAGACCAAAGAAGAAAAATAAAAGGGGAAAGGGAGAAGCAGAAGCCTAGGCCATGGGAAAGAAATGATGGAAATAAAATAGGAATACATGGAAGGCATGATAATGGAAGAAAAGTATTGCAAAAAACAAAAACCAAAATGAAAAACTACTATTAAAGTTTTCAAAGTGTCTGGAATTAAGTAGTAAAACAAATGATGGAGCTTAAACAAAATTAATTTGGTCTCTGTTGACTCTTACAGACTTAAAGAAGTCTTATAGGACTGGAAGAAGTTAGGTGATCAAAGTTTAAGAGAAACAATTTTTTAGTGCCCATTTTATGCAAAAGTATTTGAGGAAACCATTTTTTTTAAACTAGATAATAAAAAAATATATATATAGCAGTTGCAGTACTTTTAGAATAAAAGACCATTAAGAGGGTGAGAAAGCAGTGGGGGGACAAAAGAACCTGTGTCTCAGTAGCTTTTGAAAGTTGAATTGTTTCAGGGAAACGAGTCTAAATGAAGTTCACTTCCAACTTCATTATGAAAAAAAGAGAGAGTAGGTCTGGGTTTGAGGAGGCTCGGAAAATACTGTGTGCTTTAAAATGAATTCAGTTTCAGTTAACATTGGGCCACTATAAAAAAGTGATTAATTTGTTATTTGCATAGGATCTTAATTTTTAGGTTAAAGGAATGCAAACTCCATTGATCAAATCATCGGCTGTGAAAGTATATATGTGACATGTTTTACATTGATACAACCTACATTTCACAGTTTTACTCCTTTGTTTTCCTGCTCCTTGTTTACTTCTATTCCTTCCTATAATTTTTAGAGCTAAAAAAAAAAGTCTCCTGTAAACACACACGCACACAGAGTTCTCTGTCAAAGGGATTCTCAAGTACAAAGGGAAAGAAAATATGATAGAGAGCATGTTAAACTTAACTTAGATCCATTAGAACATTTCTATAAATTCTTCAGGGTCATTTCATCAGCTTTCCCACAAGCACTTCTGGGTGCTGGCCCTGTAGAGTGGCCATTATTTTGAGTGTATCAGTCTCCTACAATGTTTTGTTCTCCTTTTATGTATTGTGTAATGAATATGAAATGGATTAAGTACACGGAACTTTATCAGCTGGGAGGGGGAATTTTAATTACTTCTCTCAGAAAAGAAATCCAACTGGGTGCGTTTTCAGGGACAGTCACTGTTGTCCTAGTCTGGGATTCTATAAAGAATTGACACAGATGATCCACAAGCCAGCTTTCTCAGAGCTCTGTCTCCCGGGGATCTGCTTGAGCCAGCAACTTGCCTTGCCCTCTTGGACAGTCCCATTTCTAAAGGAATGACATCTAAACTAAGTCAAGTTGGTGTCCTGTCAATCTCAAGGATCGGGGAGGCTATTAGCACAGTTGCTGCTTTGGGTAAGGTTGCCAAGAATTTCGTGTGCTTACTTTTGATCATATCACATATATTAGGCTTAAGTTCATGTTTTCTATGGATCTGAACATTAAGACCAAAGGCTTATTTAAGAGGGTGGGTTTCTGGCTAGAGAGTAATTTCTAGGCCAATTTACTCATTATCCGAGTACAGGGAAGTTAGAAGTTCATCTTGTTTGATGTGAACATTTTTACATCATCGCTGGAGTGAGTCTTTTCACTTAGGCTCAACATTAAAGTTCAAACAAGCAACAACTGATGCAAATTCTAAACCGAGTTCTACTTAGAGAATGTTCTTATGTGCAGTGGACTAGAAACATGAGACGTTTACCCCACTCCCTGCTTGCTCAGTCTTCACTGAGGGAAACTTTCCTCTGACGCAAAAAGCTGTCTGTTTCTTTTCAAAATCAATTTCCCTCAGTGTCTTTCCCACCCTCATATTTATAATTACATCTGGTTCATTCAGACATGGAAATAAATAGAGGGTGTGCTGTTTTTCTCAGGGGGAAGGTGGCCCCGTGAGATGTGTAAACACTGTTATCTCTTTGTTCCCACCCTTGACTTGCGGTGAGGCTCTGATAGTTAACACCTCTTTTGTAGTACTCAGCTTCTCCACTCATAATTTGGCCTCCATCCCTATAAGTCATAACTCCTAAGATGAAACATAAAATAATGTCTGTGGAGTTCTGGTCTATGAAGGAAAGCATTCTATAGAGGGATACATTCTATATAGCAGGGATACAGGGCGAGCAGATATTTGAGAAGATGCCTATATATTTTGTTAATTTCAAACGTGGTTTTCCAGTGGACTAAGGACACCCATAAGATGTCTTGCAATCCAAGAACTGTTGGACCACAGTCACTCAAGCAATTCACACAAATATTAGGCCTATTATTTGATGATTGTGGGAGTGAAGGGATGAATGGCCTCAGTCAAAGTCTGAGCTAGGAGGAAGTTTGAGGTGGCCTGAGGACTTTCTCTGCCAACCCATCCTGAGATAGATGATCCAGAAAGAAACAGAGACTGAAGGAGACAAAGGCAGAAGAAGATGGAGAGATCCCCTCCCCTCAACTCTGGGCAGCTAGGAACTAGGTGTCATAAAACACACATCATTCATACAGTTCTGAGCCCTTGTAGCTGGGAGGACAGATTTCAGCAATTTTCAGCTCTTAGCAACACACATCCTGGAGGAGGGCAGGCCTAAGGTAACATTAGTTTTATTCCCACCTTAGCTGTCCTGTGACCTAGGCTGAACACGATCTAAGAAATGTGGGTTCATCACATTTATAACACAGCTGTGCATAAAATGGGACCAAGGCTTCACACATCCCAGTCCCAGCCTCTCTCTTTGGAGGTCTTTTCTCCTGTTCTCATATCTTCACCTCTGGTCTCACTACTCCCCTGAGCCATCTCCACAGCAGCAGGACCACATCTTCCCACATGGAAGACCTTTTGTCCTGTGGAAGAATGCTGCATATGCCATGACTTTGCTCTTTTGTTCAGAGCTGTGGAGATATAAGGTGACATAGCTTTCTTGAATTGAATTGTACAGGAAGGTGGATACTTTCAGAGACATGTTACCCAAGACAGACTCTTTTTAATAGACAAGAGAGGAGGAGAGTATTTGGACTATGCTACAAAATGTATAGCACGACCCTGCTTGTGAGTCAAGGACAGTGGGCTCCGGGGGAGGTGGTGTGGGGGGTGGTGGGCAGTGTTGGAAGGAGGTTACAGCTCCCTCAGCCTTTATAATACAGACCAGACTTGAATCCACACAGCATCGTGGCAGCAGTCATTGTGGTTTTGTTTTGCTCTCCAGCCATTTCTGATTTTCACAGGGAAGAATTGTTTCTTTGCTGGGTGGGGCCTTCCTCTTTTCTGAATCTTGGGGCATGTATTGCTCATCAAATAGTTGAAGAGATGGAAATGTTTAGATTTTGCTCAGTTTTCATCAAACAGTTGAAGCTATCCAAAACCTGAAAAAGCCTCCTTGTTCTTACAAAATGGGTTTGTTTTAGGAAGAGCTGGGAATTTTCAGAAAAGGATGAGTAAAAGGTGACATATTAAGGGGCCTTCTTCTTTTTGAGCTTTCCTCTCCCCAGATCCAAAGTTTCCATCACAAAAACCAGTCTTTTATTAAGTCAGATATTTTCAGAAATATTCTCAGTGTGGTCCTAGTGTATGTCTTGGGTAACAGGTAACAAAGTACGAAGTCAAATCTCTTTGTCCTTTTCTTTTGCATCCTGATATTTAAATAGGTAAAGAGGCTATAGGGGCTCTTCAGCAAAATTTATGGAGATCCTGTACAAAGATAAGAAATGTACAAATAGGATGTCTGGTTTGCACAGTTTCTAAAAACCCTAATTCAAAGAATACTATATTCTAAATCAGGATAATACATTCTGGGTTATTTGAAGATTGAACACTGATGGAGCCATGATATCACATAAATTTCTATCCTGAGACTCATTCACTTCTTGGCCTTTTGAATCCTTTTCTCATACAACTCCTGCTACTCTCTCAGGGAATAGGAAAGAGTAGGTACAGAAAGGGAGATGGCGTAGTTGAAGAAAGCAAATTCCACAAAGTCAGCAAAAAGGAAGTGTCTACAATGGGATTGGGAGAATGGAGAATTCAACAATGATAGATATGGGATCGTGAGCCTCTAATAAAAAAATAAAAAATTAAGCTGGAAATAAAATTGCAGTATAAGTGTTTTTCTAGAAATCTTTAATAGAAGACTAGAAAGTAAGAGTCATAGAGGGTAGAGGAGTTTGACAAAAAGAACTGGGAGGGCAAGAGAGCCTTCAAGGCTATCTTTGCTCGCTTAGCTCTGCAGGGCTCTGGGAGGTTGGCAAGTACAGCCTAATGGCTTGTTTGAACAGAAAAGGTTTTCCTGCTTCAGTGCCCTCTTCTTCCTAGCCCCAACTCAATTTCTGAAAAGAAATCAAAATCACACTTAGTAGTTCTTTTAGTTATTACAAAAGCTGTGTTCATTGCACTGATTTAGAGCAAAGTTTTCAGACCCCGTCCGAAATTTCCTGGTGAAGAAACAAAGTCCTGTGACTTTAGGTATACAATTAAGGAAAAATGAAGATATGGTAGCAAAAGTGGTTCAAAATCCAATTCAAGTCCTTTAAAGGCCCTCAGGGTTTAGCAAGATGGTGTAGCCTTACAAAATGCAAAAATCAAGACTTTTTTTTTTTCTTTTGTCTCACTTCAGCCAGAAATGTAGCTACTCTAAAAGGGGAAATAATTGTTTGGTAAGAAGTTATTTTCTCTGCCATGAAATCAAGTCAAGTGAAATTACAGTTCTGTATAAAGAATGGAATCCCTCTAACACACGTGATGCTGGTTTTGTATGCTGTATACCCCAAATATTTGAGTAACTTCATTCATGGGCTCCTGACTAGGTATGCTGCTATTTGCTAAAGTATGGCAACATTAAGTTGGAATATTTTAACTGGAACTATGAGAACAAGAAAATGTCTGGCAGGTAAACGCACTTCTTTTTCTCTTCATTAAGAAAAGGAAGGGGGGTTTGAGAGGGGAAAGGTAACCCTGATGCTCGCCACACTAAGAAACTCGAGTAGGAGCTCAATGTCTGATTACACCTGCAATCATGATGCCTTTGTCAGTGTACCACTGAAAGGGCCATGTTTGAATGTGATGACTCTGAAGATCAAAGTCAAAAGGTATGGGCATCAGTCTACATTTTTAGCAGATAAAACACTGGAGTTCTGTTTATGTATTACAAGCACTGCCAAATTTCTTACTATCCAACAATTCTCCTCAATAACATGTGGAAGAAGAGGTGTGAAAATTAATGGTACAAAATAACTCACCCTTGACCTTGGTAAATTAAATGGATGCAGACCCATATTCAGGAGGCCCATAATTTATTCCTGTGGGCAAGCACATTCATGCCCACCTATTTTTTCATGCATCTGGTAAAGAGTATTGAATATCTGAAACCTTAGTCAGATGAAAAAATGTTGTGGGGGGTGGAGGAGGCTGCAGGATAATAATCCTAAGGGCTAATGAGGCAAATAAGATTAGTTCTTGCCCTGAAGGCTAGTAGTAGAGATTTTGTATTAGTTTGCTAGGGATGCCATAATAAAAGATCACAGGCTAAGTGGCTTAAACAATGGCAATTCATTTTCTCTTGGTTCTGGCGGCTGGAAGTCTGAGATTAAGTGTTGCAGGTTTGGTTTCTTTTGAGGCCTTTTTCCTTGGCTTACAGATGACCATCTTCTCACTGTGTCCTCACATGATCTACATGATCTTTGCTCTGTTTGTGACCACATTTCCGGTGTCTCTCTGGGTGTCCAAATTTCCTCTTCTTATGAAGACACCAATAAGATTGGATTAGAGCCCACCCTAATGGTCTCACTTTAACTTAATCACCTCTTTGGGACTTTATCTCCAAATACTTCACATTCTGAAAAACTAAAGTTTAGGACTTCAACATATGAATTTACTGAGGTGACACAATTCAGCCCACTATAGATATTTAGACAGATAAACATAAAAGTGCAACATAATATTAGTGGCAAAATAATACAAAGCTGAATGGGGAATTGGAAAAAAATGTCAGTTCTATCTAGTGGCCTCAGAAAGGAGGTAAATTTTAGATCAACTCATAAAGACTGTCCAAACAAGGGATGAATGGTAGGTGGGCGGTATATGGAGTTGAAGAGAAGAAAGGACATTTGGGGAAAGCATTGTAAGCACAAGAGGATGTATAAATACAGGCATGGAGTTAGAAAACTGGATTTTACAGAAGAAGGTCAGTCAAAGGGGGCAAGAGACAAGTTTGAATGATAAGCAAGTGTCAGATCACCCCAAGACTTATACTCAGACACTAATGCCTTACAGTCATGACAGCACATTCTGGAATTAGTCAGACATAAGTCCAAACTCTGGCTCTTCCTCTTCCAAGTATTACCTTGTTCACATTACTTAATATTTTTCCTTCCATTTCTTTATCTATAACACACTATCTCTATGGAATAATCAATCAATCAATCATCCCAGTATCAGGATCCTCTGTGTTTTGCACATAGTAGCTCTTGAAGACCCATTAACTACCATTATTCTTCTGCATTTAAAGAGTTGGGACTTTATTCTGCAGGATATTTGGAGACAATGAATATTTTTAAGTAGAGAGGTAGTATGATCCGATCTTAAAAATCATTCTGGTAACTGCAGATCATGGATCAATAAGGTGAAAGGCTGGAAGAGAGTAAAAGTATCAGTTTGGAATTTCTTGCAATATCCATGTAAGTGACCAAAGAACATAATCATAGGAAATTCAAGTGAAGAAGAAAAGGAAATAGACTTGAAAAATATGAGAACAACTTGATAGAATTTGATCGGGAGTTTAAAAGCAACAGAAATTTAGGATGATTTCCAGATTCTTGGTTCAGAGAACTAGGTGATCCATCACTGAGGAGAGAATAAAACACAAGAATCAGGTTTGGAGAGAAAGCTTATGAATTCAATTTTGGGAATGTTTATCCACTGTACCACTCACGATGACTTCCATCCTTTCTTTCCAAGCTTCAGTTCCATATGATCCATTGTAGTCTTTCACTACAGTCTTTCCTTTGAAAATTCCCTCAACAGCTTTGCCATTCTTCCATCTATCAACTCACATAAGAAAACACCAGCCATAGTTTAAAAATGCATCCTCAGAGTAGAAAGTGGCTTAAAAAATGTCCACAACTGTGATGACTGGTCTTGTTTAAAAATTACAACTACAATCTGCAGTATTACCCGGAAATCCTACTTTATTTTCCTTGTCAATTTGCCTTCCATGACTATTTCAATCGTTCCTTTTTGCTCAAACACATCTTCTCCAATCCTCACTTTCAGCTGATAAAACTTGTTTGATGTTTTACCTAGAAGTTGGAAGCAACCAGAAGCCAGTGTCCTCATCTTCCCACCACAAAATCCATTCTATCTGTATCTGTCACCATAGACTCTGCCTTTCCTCCGATCACAACGAGCAAGGTGTCTCTGCTCCCTCTGAGACCAACCCCTTCACTTGTGCTCTGTATTCCCATCCCCTCTTAAATATGCAAAACCTTTGCTCTTTCATTGAATCCTGCTTTCTTCTTCAATTTCTTCTATTGGATGATTTCCATCAGTGGACAGACAGGATGTAATGCCTCTCATCTTTAAAACGCAGCCTCTCTCTTGACACCAGGTTTTCCTTTCAGCTTCCACCCATTTCCCTGATCCACTTTATGGCAAAACTTCTTGGAAGAAATGTGATCTTCTGTCTCCTCCTTTCTCTTCTAACTTACTGGATGCTCCTTTCCTTCAGTTGACTGCTCTTCCCTTCAGTCCTCAGACCTCCTCTCTTCAATTCTACACCTTCTTCCTTATGTGACTCCATGCAATCTCATTTTTTAAAGCAATATCTTTCTTCTGGTAAAGCTCTACTTCCAGCCCCTTTTTTGAGTTTCTGATTTGTATACCCAGTTATTCACTCAACATCCTAAACTCAGCAGATACAAACCAGAATTCCGGACATCCTCCCACCCCACATCCAGCTCCTTCATGTGTTCATTCACCCAGACCCTCAGGCAATTTCAGAGTCATTCTTGACTCTTTGCTTTCTCTCATAACCTATGTCCAAATCCACCAACAAGTCCAAATCCACCAACAAGTCTTAATCACGTTGTCTTCAGGGTGTATCTCAAAATGCATCACTAGACATGAAGCTGATAATAGAATTATTAATGGTAGCTTACTATTGTCTAATTATTGGTGACCATCTCCTACAACAAAACAAATAAACAAACAAATTTGCATGTGTTCTGCTCTACAATTGGAGTAGGTATGTAAAAAAGATAATACCTTTATCCTTATTGTTCTGTCATTATGAAGCTCTGCTTTTACAATTCAAACAATCTATTCTCCATACTCAAAAAAGCCACTGTCACTTAAAATAGATGTATTCTAACAATGGAAATGTTTTTTTAAAAAGGAAAAAAATGAAGGGGATTTAGTATGTTTATCATTATTAGTCAATGAATGCAATAATCCTAAACTTACTGTTTTTGACAATGATATTTCAGGAAAAGGGATATGTAATAATCTTGCACTCATAGAACTAAAGTCCCCCAGTTTTCACTTTTTTCCTAGATAAATGCTGATTTCATTGTGCATGTTAAGCCAAAGCATAGGGATAAGCAAATTCAGAAGTCCAACTCTTTATTTCTATATGAATGTTCTGTTTGAAATCTCTGAACATCATTTTGGCAAAGGATAACAACATTTTCTTTCTAGCCCTTATAAAGCAAAGGTAAATTATCGTTCGCATACTATAGAATCAGTGTTTTCCACACAAAATTACTTTTAAAAATATGAGCAATTTCCTTTGACAACCACATCTTTTCTTAGGCTAAAGGCATACATTTTACTAATAAAAAAACTCCTGAAACTTTTCTTTAAAACAGGAATGGCAAACAGAAAGGGTCAATTTAAATCATACTTCAGCCAGCACTGGTGATTATTGTGTTGTTTCCAATGTTGGATAATAGCAGAAAACATGCCTTACTGGTATGGTGTTCATATTTTCTCTTTTAGAGGCTGAAGAGTTAGTGGTTTCTCTTATCATTGAAAACTATTATTGACATGAAAGCTGAAATAATTGAGAAGAATGATTATTTGTGCATCCAAGGAGAAAAACAAATCATTTTGTCTAAAATTTGTTATATGGAAAATGTTCATATCATACCAAGATACACTGTCAGCTTGGAGATTAGCTGATCAAGATGGTGCCAGACTTAAAATTATTAGTAGTTCAGAGGCAGAACATGTGAGGTGCTTTAGCAATGGAGAAATTACAAGGAGGCACCTGAATATTGAGGTAAGAAATTAAAGAAAAAAAAAAAAAAAACCAGTAATGATGATGTACTAGATGTATTTTCCCTGTTCTCTTCATCCCTGAGGGTATTTCAATGATTGGATATGGAAAGAAATCACAGATTACATTTATAATTGTGAAATTGTAATTCAGTGATGAGCCCATGAATGTATTATGTTCCTTTTTCATACCAAGGCATTTCTTTAGTTTTTGTGTTATTATGTTTTTATTCAAAAGAGTAGTCTCTGTTAATATAATATGCAAACAGTTAGGTAGTAGAAAATGCACAGGGGTGACTTGGAATTTGAAAAAAAGAGAGATAATATATGAATGTTTTGGATCCTGAGGGACAAAAAAACATTTGGACACATAGTTTCAAAGGGAGCCAGGATATCTGTCTGTTCTGGGCAACCAGGCGCAGAATAATAATACAGAGCACAATCTAAGCAACAGTGGACATTAGAGCCCCAGGCAACCAATATACCTACTTATATAGAGCAACGATGTTTTCAAGTTAGTGGGATGGCCAAAGGAGGGGAAGAGACCTTTCCCAGCTGAGGGAAACTGTTTTAAGTAAAAGTGACTGTCAACTGGTGTTACTTTCTGATGAAGAAAAGAATTGGCTTTATATCAGCACTGGCATCTCTTACAATCTCCCGTGCTTTGATAAATCTACACCACCAGGTGAAATAATCTTTTTATTCTCTGATGACACAATCTTGTGCTCTCTTTCCCTCTTTCTTTCTCTCTCTTATATCTTTCCCCTTCCCTTGCTCCCTTCTCTCCCTTCTTTCCTCTCTCCATTTATCTGTCTAATCATAATTTAAATTTCAAAGTGTACAGTGTACGTCAAGATAACTAACCCCAAATATTGGGGCAGTGATTTTATCAATGTTCTTCAGAAGATAGCTATCCTAGCTAATCCCAAAAGTCTTCTCTCCAAGAAAGCCCTCAATTACACTTAGTTGCCTGCTGATTTTTACACCTGCTTCTTAAAAGTTTCTGGGTGAGGAAAGGAAGGGGGAAATGGTGGGTTTTTTATTTTAAATCTAATAAATCGACTTTAAAAGAATTTATTTCAACCTGCCAAGCTTCTAAGAAAGATGGGGTAACATTTTATAGTAGGCAACAAATTATATTATTTCCCTGGTGTTGCTTGTGATAGTCACATTACTTCCCAGCAACTCTCCAGGTATTCATGTAGCTGTGAGGTGGAATTCCACAGCAGCTTAGACACTCCATTATAATTTATAGTAATATGAATTAATATCCATTTACCGTGACATGTTAATGAGAAAATGCATGTGGCAGCTTCCTGTAGTACTGTATTCTCTTACTTTAGGGAACAAAGAAAACCTTGCACAAAGTACCATCCATATTCCTTGATTATTCACAATGAAAATTTACTGAACTGTCATTTTACAGGCAAATAATCTGAGGTTACCAAAAGCTAAGGACACAATAACAAATGATGAAATATTGGCAACTTGGTCAAAATCCCTCAATTGATCACATCAATCACATAGTGGAGAAGGAGCAAAGCAGACTAGATAAAATGTTTCCAGGACATATTTGATCACAATGACTTGGGGTACATTTTATGTATCTTTTTCATGGCTCTAACTTTGCATTCAGTAGCAAAGAGCTTATACATCTCCTTCCTATATGCTCCTACCCTATTGACATACATCACACTGGTGACTTGATTTGGCCAATGAAATGAGAGCAGAAGTGACAATGTGCCTTTGTGTTTCCATCTGCCATGAACCAAGCAATCGAGATTGGGGCTGTTCAATCAACCCTGGGTCACTGAATAAGTAAGAGATAGAGCAGAGAGGTCTCGCATTTGGGCCAACCCACAGTGAATATGTAATACGAACAAGCAGTAAACATTTGTTGTTTTAAATGACAGATGATTTGGGGTCATTCGTTACTGCAGCTCAGCTTGGCATATGGTAACTAACACACATTATTTCAGAGATGAAAATTTTCTCCATCTGAAAAAAAGAGACATTAGGTCACAATCATGTTACTCTGCTTACAGTACAAAGACTATGTACGAATCCTAACAAAACTTAGCTGTCTGGGAAACCTTCATAATATTGACATTTCCAAGATTACAAAAATTTCCTTTTGGTAATCCATAAATTTTTATCTTTATTTCAACCAAAGTATAAAAGGAATACAATTTATTGATATTTGTGATGTTATCTTGGTAAGGTATTGGGTGTAACTAAGAATTCAAATTAGATTTTTATGTTAACAATGGAATTTGCAAAGAAATTTCATTTACTTGTGTGAACAAAGAGCTGAACACTGGGATGATTTACTTTGCTTTTTAGACAAGAAGGACAGTCATTAAAAACTAAAGGAAGGCAAAATAAAATCATGACTATTCTCAAAAGGGACAAAGCTTTTTGTTATTCTGAATGCATAATGTTGGGTGTGTCTTTTCAGAGAGATTTGTATCTTACAATGTTACATCTCTAAGAAATTCCACGTGCTTCTTCTACGTAATAACAGATTATAGTAATTTTTGAATTAGTTGGAAAAGTTATGAAAAATAGCTATTCCATTGTACTCCAACAGGAATGACTTTTCACACAAGTTACCTAAACTAACCCAATGCTATTGCCTTACTCAATTTGGCATCCTGCAAGCAAATTTGCTGAGTAGTTTCTAGAAAATAAATATTTGATGCTATGTCAAGATGTATAAGCCCCGCTTTTTAGGCACTTTTGCAGAGTGAAGGGAATTATACTGCTGATGATTGAGGAACCAGCGTGCAGGATACATTCTCACTGCAATCAAATCTGGACTTGCCACTGAGCTATCCTTAGATTTCTCTCTCTCTTTCTTTATTAAGCTCAAACTGTTTTTCAAGGAAATCAAACAAATATGGATCGTGTTTCCAGTGAGAATATAAACTATAGAATTGTAGTCTTCCATAGAAGGAAACTTTAAGCATGAGTTATTTCCCACCCTCTTTCCCCAAACCCAACACTGTAATATCTCCCTAGCTTGGACACTCAGTCTCTGCTTATACCTCCCTAGAGATGAGGAACATAATGTCTCCCATCTCCTCAGAGCTGTAGCTATTAGAAAGTGTTTTGTTCTACTTAGTTGTAATCTGGCTGCCTCTTGTTTCACTCATGACACTAGTTCTATCCCTAGAGTCACACTGAATAAGTGTGGCCACTCTTCCACATGAATGAGGTAAAGTACTTAACATCATCCAACATGCCTTGACCTTTCTCAGGGTAGGACTCCCTGCCTTCCCTTTCCTAAACAAATATGTTAACATCTCCCTACAGCTTCTTATTTGTCAGAGTTTCTTATCCACTTGACATTTTGACACTCTCCCTGGAGTAGACTAAGATTTGACACTATTTCCCTTAAAATGGTTACCTAATAATGGTCTAATAGGAGGGTACTGGCTCCCAGGACTGAGCCCAATTATCTGAAAAATGTAGAGAAAAACACAAGCATCAGCCTCTCACTCTAGGGATTTCATCAATGGGTTACATGAGCAATCATACCACATTATTGATCCATTAGTGCTACTTATTAAGGAAATTCTTTAAATCTAGTTTATATGTGTGGTTCCTAAACCGTCTCCATTCTAGGGTAGAGTTATGGGAATATTTGGGACCTCAGTTTCAAATCTTAATTTAATAACCTTGCTAGCATTGTTGAAGCAATCAAAAATGATTGGATAGGTAGTGATAATTCCTATCAAATAAAGGTCATTTGAAGATAAACTTTTAATATTATGTTCTTTAATAGGACACACCTATCCCAATGGGATGGTGGAAAACAAAGCATTGAGAAGTGTTGTCACAAAAGGGTTTTGCTCCATCCTTTTCCAAACCCCTTGTACCCAGTATAAACAGCACTGGGGACTTTGTCTGTTTCAGTCCCCTTCAGTGAAACAAATATTGTAAATGACTGTTGTCATCTTCTAAAGTATTTGGTTAAGACAAGGAAATCCTAGCAAACAGCCGCAGCACCACCAGCCCCTACTCCACAGAGACAAAGATGAGATGTTATTCTAAAAATACTCCTTAGCATCTTGTTTCTTACAGAATTGTGTAGATATTCACTGTGATGTTGTAAACATGACAGTCTCCTCAATGTGAGCTGAATTAATCAATTTATCAGGAGCCAAATAGCTATGTGGGCTGGACTAAAGTGGCTTATTAAGGATTCGACTGCATTAATTGCTTGCAGAGTGGGCAGAGAACAAAGGAAGGAGGGAAGAAAGAAAGAAAGGTAAGGGTTCACCAGAGGGATCCTCACTAGTCAGCCCACGGGTAGGAGAATGACCTACACTTTGGTGGTGTGCATAAAGTCTTCTGCTAGGAAAGGGGAACTTGGAATACCATGTGACCCTGGATGAAATTCTAAAGAAAAATCTGATTGTGTTAGGACTCAAAACTGGCAGATCAGTCACTTGTCCCATCCTGTCTGCACAGATGTTTAAGCACATTGAGATGAAATGAGGCTTTTCTTTCTCACTTACAGAAAACTAGCTTCTCTGAGATAAAAGGAATCTTGGCTCCGAGCTGAGGGAAAGCAGGAAGATCACGGGGTGTCTAGGAAATGTATGAAAGCAAGTTCAGACTTTCCCCAGGGCACTGGGGTTATGAGAGGCCATGACAACAACAGTTAAGTCATTGTTAAAAGCATAGATTTTGGAGCCAAAGAGAGCTGTGTTCAAGTTTCTGTTCTACTCTTTCCTGTGTGTATGTTCTTCAGCAGTTTATTTAATTTTCCTGAGCCTTGGTTTCCTTAGATGAAGACTATAACTGCCTAGATCACAGAACTTTTCTGAGATGCAGAGGAGAGGGTATATGAAGGTGTACTGACTGGCATATAATAAACATTCAATAAATGAAATCTTAAAAGAAATGTCTCCATGATCATCAGAAGAACAATTCTATATAACCCACTTCAGAATCTCTTCCTGATCCAAAATTCTATCAGTCTCCATCTGTATGGTTAATTAAAATCACAAAATGTTAGAGTTAAAAGGGACCTTCGAGACCATCTATTTCAACCTCCTTGTATTACAAATGGGAAAATCAAGGTCCAGACCAAAGATTAAGTGTCTTGCTCAAAGTCCCTTTAAAGGAATTCTTAGCAGAAGGTGAACCTTAAATTTTAACTAATTAGAATTGTATTAAAAAAAATATTTTGCATGGACCATGCGCTGTAGCTTTCATCCACAGAGCTCTGCAGGCATCCATCAATTAAAGTGCAAATCACCACTGCACTGTAGATAAGTATTAATTCTCATGACTTATAGTTAATAGGTATTAAGCACCCACAAGGAAAATTCAAAACAAAAAATTACCCTTGCTTCAGTGAAGTTTGCTTGTAGATCTTTCCGGTTGACTTTGCCTCCTTCCCCTATCCACCTTACTAATACTCAACTCTATATAAATGAGCCTTGGTATCATCAGGGCTGGTAGCCTTTGTATTGGTCATGTACTGTGTGCATTTCACTGCTGGTGCAAGACTACAGATGGGAGGGAAAACCCTCTAGCTTTGCATTTAGCTGTGAGTTTGCACTGCTCACCTGTCATAATTGGGCCTGGCTTTAGTTATATAAATGGAGTCAGTAGAGTAACTTTTGCCCATACATCATCCTCTTCAGGACCTTCCGTGTCCATTTAGGAAATTGCCCCTATAGCATCAGGTCCATTGTGTTAAAACAGTATTTAAAAATAACCCGAGGGGAGATTATTCAGGGGATGGTGACCAGCTGTTCTCTTTCTCTGTTGAGGGAAGAATCTTTAAAAAGCTGTTTGATGATGGCAAAAAGGATTTCAGACAAAACCAGGTAAATCTCTTGACTGGAAGAGCCGCAGAAGTTGTGGAAACTTCATTCAGAACTATAAAACCAGCTCTTTTTGTGTCTTCTTGTGCAGTGGTTTGTAAGCAGCCTGTCGAGAGGCAGAGGATGGACCTTGTTTCCCTTGAGGTTTCCTTAAGCACAATGATCACATGACAGGTACAGTATCCCAGGAGATTCTGCATAAATCAAACTACATCTTGAAAAGAATTTCCTTCCGCCTGCTCACACGGAAGACAAACATGTCAACTACATCCTCCCAGAATACGCTCCTTCTTTTTCTGAAGAAAAAGAACATGAGAAGAAATGATACTTTTCCCCCAAAGAGAAGGGCTTCTTGGTAGACTAAGCAGAGTAGCAAAGAAGGTACTTATTATGTAAGATCTCTCAACTGGGAGAGAGAAAATGAAGACCTGGGCTTTGATGTTGCTACTGCAGGAATCCAACTCAGACCCATGGCTAGTGACCCGGCCTCACGAACTCCTCCATTCTGGGGGACTGCAGGAAAAATTACAACAGAAAACAAAGGCTGGGTTTGTTTCAGGGATTATAGTGGGTTAGAAATAAGCTGGTATTTATGTTGCCTCCAAAGAGCTTAATAGCTGTAGAGCTTGAACTTTTGTGTTTGTTTAAAAAATGCCAGGGGGACAACATTTTTTCATTTTCCTTCTGCAGTAACTGTTGGTTGCTTCAAATCCCTTCATGAATGTATTATGGAAAACTGGGACAGAATTTTCCCCTTGTTAGCCAAGTGCATGCCTGCTGAGGTTTTAGGTTAGAAAAGAGTTTTCTTTAAATGAATTGTACAGTAGAAACCTAAGCCATCAAGTACAGAATCATGCAGTCTAGAAACGTGTGCTTTTCCTTATTTTTTTTGGCCAAACTCTCTTCTACCTTCCACTGATTTTATGCACACTATAAGCCAAACAATACCAGTTTTAGAGATATAATGTTTTAATGGGTTCAACTTTAAAGCTTTTTATCATTCTGTGGACCTAAAATGAATTCATTTCACCAAAAAACCTTTATTAGGTATTTATATGATTTTTATTTTCTTTTACTCTTGTTTATGACTTGATGCCCAGAATATTTTGAAACAGAATATATTGAAATGAATATTCTGTTTGATTACCTATGTTAACAAAAAAAAAGAAAAAAAAACCTCTTTTTCTATAAATTGTATTGAAAATACCTAATAAGCTTTCTAGTCTCTTATAATTTATAGACGTTCTTAGTTGGACAACCAGCTTTTGGTTTTAGAACAAAAGTCGTAAGTATTAGTAAAGCAGCTCTCACAAAACCATGCATCAGTAAGGGAAAGTAAATTGTTTATTTTGTCATCCATTCCAACTCTTATTGAGAGAGGCCCTGCTGCATTGTGAAAAATGCATAAAGTTTGGAGTTAGATTGAGGTTCAAATCAAGGCTTGGTGCTCACGTAATCTTGAGTTCCTGATCCATAAAATGTATATACTTATACCCATCTCATAAGGTTGTGGTGAGTATAATCAAGTAACTGGCATAGAGTTCCAAGCCCACTTACTGGTCCTTAATAGGTTCTTAATCAATACTAGTCATTTCTAATATTTTCAAAGCTTTACTCCAAGGATCTATTCGGAATCCTATGTATATTTCTTCTGTCTGCACAAACTCAGCCCTGCAATGTGGTGACGAATGACCCATTAAAATTTTCAAGAGTTCTTGACCTTGAAAAGATTTTCAGTGATGGGTATCAAGAAAAAACATCAAATATTTAAAGACTGCTTTTCTATATTGGTTCTGCTAACTGATGAATGCAAAACTTTTTAATTATAAGTCACATATCTTCTAGCCAAATATCTCAGGAGAGCAACAGTTGCAACAGATAATCTTCTGTGTTGCTATTCTGTGATGTTTTTATTTTTCTGATCCTTGGACATGTTAATATAGTATTCACCATAAATATTTGTTCATGGAATTTTCATCTATCCAGAAGAGGAGTGGACTTGTAATTGTCCTGTGCTTTGCAACCAATAAGATTAAAGAAAATAATCCCATGATGGGCTATTTCATCAATATAAAAATATGTATAAATTATCAGTTGTCCTCCCACCTTAAAGAATGATTGGGATTTGACAGAAATCTAACTTTAGCCAGCAGAAGATTTCATCCTTTGGGGCAAGAGGTTGCTGTCATGTTTGAAATCTTTAAAAATATTTTAACCTTAATGTTGTGTACATTTCACATAACCTCTGACATTTTTGAATCTCTTGCCTTCAGGAAAATAGGGGGATTGGTAATTGAAAAGAGAATACAATGTAATTTTTTTTAAAGAGTACTTTCCACTTTCCACACATCCCAAAGACTTGCCCCTCTAGAAATCATGATCTTTTCTCTAGAATGTAAGCTCTCTGAGGGCAGGGAACTGTTTTATTTACTGATGTCTCTCATGTACCTATAGCAGCAGTTCCTGGCACATAATAGGTGCTCAAAAATTGTTCATTGAGTGGATGACTAAATAATCATTTAGATCATATCACAACTAAATATTGTGTGTAACTTACTAATGGTCTGTTAAGGTAGGGCAACAAGTTTCTTTCTTTATCTCTCTGTTCTTTGAAATTTTCCTGCTATTGCTCTTAAAGATTAGCCAAAAGGAGACCTGGAAAGTGCCTTCTTGGTATGATCACACAGCTGGATCACACTCCAGCTCATTTGTGGAAGTCACACTCCGCCCACCCCCTTTCATCAGCCTGGGATTTAACCAACTTTTTTTGTTTATTTTTTTAAATTACAAATTCTCTTACAAATTCTCATATACTCTAGGTCTGTTAAAACAAGACAGAAAGTTGAAAAGCAAATTTGAGGATCTAAAATCGCCAGATGTGAATTGAACTTTAAAAGGTTTATTTTTTAAGCTTAATCCTGTCTACATTCCACAAATCAATTTACCATTTGCTGAAAACCAGATATCCACCAAGTATTGTGTTAGACAGAAGTCAGCTCATAGAATCTCAGGTGGGGAATTTTCTAAACATTTATAACAGGTAATTCTCAGTTCTCTTCGGTGTTGACTTGTGTTTGATGGCTCCTTAGATGTGTGTATTTGTATTCAATAAGTGTATGTATATGTATAATATAGATTTGGTTTTTTTTTTCCCTCCAATTCTGTCATCTAAGAACAAAGAACAGTGGATTGTCATGTTTCTTTTAATAAGGGTTGTAAGGTCTCCAATTTAGAAAGCCTCAGATATTGAAGTGTAATGATGTAGTGAAAAAACCTCTTGCAATAATCCAGGGGAAGTCATTTCACCAGCAACGTTCTGAAGTCTTAATCTTTAGGGTTTCTTTTTCCTTGGTCTGCAAGACATTTGTATTCTTCTCACAACCTCACATAATTCCTGGTCCTCATCCTCTGTACTACCAAGCTGAGAAATTTTGGGAATCCAGAATCATTAGGCAAACCACACAGCTGCTGTCACATCTCTTGCCTCTATAATTTCCGCTGATTGATATATTTGTGCTCAGAATGGATAATCCATCTCTTTAAAAGGTTAATATGAAATGCTCACGGTGGCAATTTTCTTTGTATTTGGTTTAATTCTATCTTTTCCTACCCTCCGTTATTTTGTTCTGTTCTTTGGGATTGGGCTTATTTACTCCTTTCTAAAGAGCACCATTGGAAATGTTTGCCTGTTGCCCGTGGTTGTAGTAGAAACAAAGGACATTCAGCCATAAGGATGACTGGGACAGACACAAAGACAAATTTCTAATGCATCTGGACTAAGAACGGAAGAACAGAATGAGACCTTTTTCCAGATTGATTATGATTTATAGTCAAGCACTCAGAATACCCTCTAGCATCTTTCTCATCCTTCAACATGAAAATCTCAGTTCCTCATGTATTCATTAATAACTTCTGCAAAATTTTATGAAACACCTCACTTGTGTCAGGATCTATGGAATGTACTGGGGACTATATATATATATATATATATATATATATGAAATATATATATATATATATATGAAAGATAAGTTTTCTACCTTTGAGGAATACAAATTAGTGGGAGAAATATATACATAAATAGATAATCACAATATAATTATATAAATGCAATGACACTATAGTCAACTATAGGGACATTGCATGAGAAATAATGAACTCTGTCCAAGGAAGTCAGGGAAAGTATCAGAAAAGAGGTGGTGCTCAGCTTGGCTTTACAAAGAGGGCAGAATAATATTGCAGGTAGAAACAGTGCTGGTCCCAGACTGCTGAGAAAAGGCTAGCTAGCCCATGAGTGGTGGGGGAAATGGAGAGAGGGAATGCCAGGAAGATGGAATGAAGCAGAACTGCAGTGCTAAGGCATTTTGACTTAGTTGTAAAATCAAGAGTTTTGGAGCAAGGACCAATTTTGCCTTTTCCAGAAACAGCTCTAATCCTGGAAAGAGAAGAGACGGGAGGAATAAGAAATCTCTGGGAAGTGGAAATGTTAGAAGTGATGTTTTTCTTTTTCCAGTGTCACCATTGCATTCTCAGTGTTGTTTTACCACCTCAGCTCTTAGACCGTATTGTAGAAGAAAAGCAGGATTGTCATATTTAATGCCTAAGCCTGTCATGGAAGAATGAGTTGTCTCCTTTAAAATTCAAATCTCAAGGTCATATGTGTGTCCATGAAGAACGCTTTACAGATATTAGCCAATTCTTCTTAGATAGAACCCTCTGGAAGGAGCAGCACAGATCCTGTTTCTGCTCCCTCATAGCTCCCTCAGGTAGTATCTGATGTTCTCCAGGATGATCTGCAAATTATTTTCACATAGTTTCCAGAATTTTCTCAAGGATCTCAAGAGACCCATTGCAGGTTTAAATCATTCCTCCTCTCCATCTGCTCTCTCCTCTTCTTTCCCTTCTCTTCTCTCCTGTGAGTCTTCTGTCCTTTTCTCAGAGTTGGAGGTGCTCCAGCTTTCTGTTTTGTATTCCTTTGGGAGCTCTTGATTGAGTTGAGCCTTAAGGCTTGGATAAATGCAACATCCATTGGGTAAAAAAATGTTCTTCCCAGGTACCTTTCTCCTCTCTTCATATTTCTAGGCCAGAGAATGCAGTAGTGGTTTTGCCAGAGACTTCTGATAAATGACTATTACTTCTATAAAATGTAAAATGCTCCATATTTGCTATGTTTCTTCATATCTGCCAACGTCTGTTAGAAGACTCTTTGACTTTTCCTTGGGATTAATTGCTTTGCGCATGCTCTGAAGTAGGGTATTTCTACCTACGAAATGTGCCCAGGTGTCTATTTCACTATTCTGGGCTCCCAAGAAGGGCACCTCTCTCTCTGTCTCTGGACAAAGGGAAGAAGGCCTTTGATCTCTTTCACCATGCTCCTGAGAGCAAATCCTGAGCCCTACGAAATGCTAAATGATACAGTCATTTTGTCCATGAAAATTTCCTAAATTGATCATTTATATTATTTATTTTCCTATTTATTTATCTTATCTTTTATTTTATTTTTTTACTTTTTGGTATGTGGGTGTCCAGTTGTTTTAACACCCCCTATTGAAGGGACTATCTTTGATCCATTGTATTACCTTTGCTCTTTTGTCAAAGATCAGTTGATTTATACCCATGAGGGTCTATTTCTGGGCTCTCTATTCTTTTCCATTGATCTATTTGTCTATATTCTTATTTTTATGTTTATTAACCTTTTTTAAAATAAATTTATTTATTTCATTTTTGGCTGCACTGGGTCTTCGTTGCTGCACGTGGGCTTTCTCTATTTGTGGCAAGTGGGGGCTTCTCATTGCGTGGCTTCTCTTTGTTGCAGAGCTCTAGGCACGTGGGCTGCAGTAGTTGTGGCACGCAGGCTTAGTAGTTGTGGCTCACAGGCTCTAGAGCGCAGGCTCGGTAGTTGTGGCGCATGGGCTTAGTTGCTCCATGGCATGGGGTATCTTCCCAGACCAGGGCTCAAACCTATGTTCCCTGCATTGGCAGGCAGATTCTTAACCACTGTGCCACCAGGGAAGCCCAATTTGCCTATTCTTTTGCCAATACCTCATTGTCTCTTTTTTTTTTTTTTTTTTTTTGGCCATGCCATGGGGCATGCAGGATATTAGTTCCCCGACCAGGTATGGAACCTGTGTCCCCTACAGTGGAAGCTTGGAGTCAACCACTAGACCACCAGGAAGTCCCTAATTTTTCTGTTTTAAATTAAGGACACTTCACTATCCTATTTGCGGGAGAAACAATGTTCTAGTAGAAAGTTGTAGAATTTAATCACACTAATTCACAACTTACTTCTTTTTAAATTATTGTTTTTATTATCATAAAAATTACACATGAAAATAATTATGAAAGTCAAATAGTTCTACCAGGCTTATAATGAGAAACAGCAGTTTCCTGCCCCCAAAGCTTCTAAAGCCTCATTGCCATTCTCTGGAGGAAGCCACATTCACTGTTTTCCTTTCCTTTCATATTTCTGAATAACATGCTTATACTCTTATTTCTTGATCATTTTCATATATTATCTATTGATTTTCTGCTGTAGAAGATAAAGATTTAGCTCTCTGAGGTCTTTCTGCTTATCTCCCACAAACACAATCATCTAACAATTCTTAAGTCCACTTTCACGTTTACTTTATTATTAATGTATAAGTATTTATACTGAGCCATGTAGAATACTATTATTATATTTTGTTTTATATACAACTTTTTATCATCTCAATTTTTATGGCTTAGAGTTTCATATACTTATCATTAATTCATCACTAAACTCTCTGCCAGAAGGGTAAAATCCCTTCGCAACACAGTTTTAATTTCTTATTGCAAAGTCTCCTAGATCATTCAGCTCCATTTTTACAGCCAAAAGTGATTATTCTCCAGGGTTTTTCTTTCATTCTCAATCACGGATCTATGTTTACCACCACCCCTTTATCTGTCTTCTGAACTAAATCCCTAATTCCTGGATCATGGACTTGTTTTTTCACGGATTACCTCCTAGTTTTGATGAAGCACATATTTCAGGTGATTCCTTAGAAATGCACATTAGATACATTTTTTCAAAACACCCACGTCTGAAAATGCTTTACTCTATTCTCAGATATTGTTGCTATTTCATTGGAAATAGAATTATAAGTTGGAAAGCATTTCAAATCAAAATTTAAAGGCACTGCTCTTTCTTTCCAGCCTCCATTGTTGTTGTGAGAAATCCTATGTAATTCATATTTCCAATTTATTTGATGGGACCAGTTTTCTTTGAAAAAATATTAAGATTTTCCCTTCATCAACAGTTATGAAATTTCCTCTTAATCTAGAAATGCATTTCCTTCAGTCTGAGAAATGCATTTTCTTCAGTTATCATATGAGGCTATATACCTAAACACACATATGATAACTTTCTACTCCCTCTTTTTATTTTCCAGAGCTCCTTATATTTATGATCTAATATTTTCTTTCCTATTTTACAGGCCTTATTTTCTATTGTATTTCTGGAGCGTTTCTTTAGCCTTACATTGTAAACATTTTACTGACCATCATATGACTAAGTGCCAGTAATATGTGAAAATTCCTCTCTCATGCCCGTAAAGAGAAAGAAGATGGTCTTCTCCGCCCCCCACCCTGACCTTTCCTCTTGGTATATGAACATGAAAATGAGTTATCTTACATCAAGATGAACGTAATACTCTGAGGATGACAGAGCAACAAATTAGAAGAAGACTGGGCCCCTGGTAACTTGTGCAGAGTCTTTTTAAAAAGAGAAATTTGTTTTTCATTTAAGGCATAGTAAGTTTTCTTAGGTTTAGTGTTTTTATGGTATATCATTTTCTGCCCTTTTATTTTTAATTTATCTGCATCTTCAAAAAGTCCGTGTCTTATAAAAAGCAAATAATTGGGTCATGTATTTATATTCAGTCTATCAACTGCCTTTAAATTGAAATTTAAAAGGTAGAAAAAATATAACTGCCATAACTATATTAATATCAAATAAACTTGAAGAGTTTTCTCTGGGCATTTATCACTAGGGACAAAAATTGATATTTCATAATGATAAAATATCAATTCACCAGAAAGATATAACAATAATAAATGCATATGTACTTAAAAACAAGGGACTTTAAAACACCTGAAGTAAAATTTGGCAGAACTAAACAAACAAATCCACAAACATAGTTGGCTCTTTTTTTTTTTTTAACATCCTTATTAGAGTATAATAGCTTTACAATGGTGTGTTAGTTTCTGACTTATAACAAAGTGAATCAGTTATACATATACATATGGCCTCATATCTCTTCCCTCTTGCATCTCCCTCCCTCTCATCCTCCCTATCCCACCCCTCTAGGTGGTCACAAAGCACCGAGCTAATCTCCCTGTGCTATGTGGCTGCTTCCCACTAGCTATCTATTTTACGTTTGGTAGTGTATATATGTCCACGCCACTCTCCCACTTTGTCCCAGCTTACCCTTCCCCCTCCCCGTATCCTCAAGTCCATTCTCTAGTAGGTCTGCACCTTTATTCCCATCTTGCCCCTAGGTTCTTCTGACCATTTTGTTTTCTTTTTTTAGATTCCATATATATGTATTAGTATACGGTATTAGTTTTTCTCTTTCTGACTTACTTCACTGTATGACAGACTCTAGGTCCATCCACCTCACTACAAATATCTCAATTTCGTTTCTTTTTATGGCTGAGTAATATTCCATTGTATATATGTGCCACATCTTCTTTATCCATTCATCCGATGATGGACACTTAGGTTACTTCCATGTCCTGGCTATTGTAAATAGAGTTGCAATGAACATTTTGGTACATGACACTTTTTGAATTATGGCTTTCTCAGGGTATATGCCAGGTAGTGGGATTGCTTGGTTGTATGGTAGTTCTATTTTCACTTTTTTAAGGAACCTCCATACTGTTCTCCATAGTGGCTGTATCAATTTACATTCCCACCAACAGTGCAAGAGGGTTCCCTTTTCTCCACACCCTCCCCAGCATTTATTTTTTGTAGATTTTTTGATGATGGCCATTCTGACTGGTGTGAGAGGATATCTCATTGTAGTTTTGATTTGCATTTCTCTAACGATTAATGATGTTGAGCACTCTTTCATGTGCTTGTTGGCAATCTGTATATCTTCTTTGGAGAAATGTCTATTTAGGTCTTCTGCCCATTTTTGGATTGGATTGTTTGTTTTTCTGATATTGAGCTGCATGGGTTGCTTGTATGTTTTGGAGATTAATCCTTAGTCAGTTGCTTCATTTGCAAATATTTTCTCCCATTCTGAGGGTTGTCTTTTCGTCTTATTTCTGGTTTCCTTTGCTGTGCAAAAGCTTGTAAGTTTCATTAGGTCCCATTGATTTATTTTTGTTTTTATTTCCATTTTCTAGGAGGTGGGTCAAAAAGGATCTTGCTGTGATTTATGTCATAGAGTGTTTTCCTCAAAGAGTTTGATGGTGTCTGGCCTTACCTTTAGGTCTTTAATCCATTTTGAGTTTATTTTTGTGTATGGTGTTAGGGAGTGTTCTAATTTCATTCTTTTACATGTAGCTGTGCAGTTTTCCCAGCACCACTTATTGAAGAGGCTGTGTTTTCTCCACTGTATATTCTTGCCTCCTTTATGAAAGATAAGGTGACCATATGTGCATGGGTTAGTCTCTGGGCTTTCTATCCTGTTCCATTGATTTATATTTCTGTTTTTGTGCCAGTACCATACTATCTTCATTACTGTAGATTTGTAGCATAGTTTGAAGTCAGGGAGCCTGATTCCTCCAGCTCCGTTTTTCTTTCTCAAGATTGCTTTGGCTATTCGGGGTCTTTTGTGTTTCCATACAAATTGTGAATTTTTTTTGTTCTAGTTCTTTGAAAAATGTTAGTGGTAGTATGAGAGGGATTGCATTGAATCTGTAGATTGCTTTGGGTAGTAGAGTCATTTTCAGAATGTTGATTCTTCCAATCCAAGAACATGGTATACCTCTCCATCTATTTCTATCATCTTTAATTACTTTTATCAGTGTCTTATAACTTTCTGCATACAGGTCTTTTGTCTCCTTAGGTAGGTTTATTCTTAGATATTTTATGCTTTTTGTTGCAATGGTAAATGGGAGTGTTTTCTTAATTTCATTTTCAGATTTTTCAACTTTAGTGTATAGGCATGCAAGAGATTTCTGTGCATTAATTTTGTATCCTGCTACATTACCAAATTCAATGATTAGCTCTAGTAGTTTTCTGGTAGCATCTCTAGGATTCTCTATATATAGTATCATGTCATCTGCAAACAGTGACAGCATTATTTCTTCTTTTCCAATTTGGATTCCTTTTATTTCTTTTTCTTCTCTGATTGTTGTGGCTAAAACTTCCAAAACTATGTTGAATAATAGTGGTAAGTGTGGGCAACCTTGGCTTGTTCCTGATCTTAGTGGAAATGGTTTCAGGTTTTCACCATTGAGGACGATGTTGGCTGTGGGTTTGTCATATATGGCCTTTATTATGTTGAGGTAAGTTCCCTCTATGCTTACTTTCTGTAGGGCTTTTATCATAAATGGGTGTTGAATTTTGTTGAAAGCTTTCTCTGCATCTATTGAGATGATCATATGGTTTTTCTCCTTCAATTTGTTAATATGATGTATCACGTTGATTGATTTGTGTATATTGAAGAATCCTTGCATTCCTGGGATAAACCCCACTTGATCATAGTGTATGATCCTTTTAATGTGCTGTTGGATTCTGTTTGGTAGTATTTTGCTGAGGATTTTTACATCTATGTTCATCAGTGATATTGGCCTGTAGTTTTCTTTCTTTGTGACATCTTTGTCTGGTTTTGGTATCAGAGGGATGGTGGCCTCATAGAGGGAGTTTGTGAGTGTTCCTCCCTCTTCTATATTTGGAAGAGCTTGAGAAGGATAGGTGTTAGCTCTTCTCTGAATGATTGATAGAATTCACCTGTGAAGCCATCTGGTCCTGGGCTTTTCTTTGTTGGAAGATTTTTAATCCCAGTTTCAGTTTCAGTGCTTGTGATTGGTCTGTTCATATTTTCTATTTCTTCCTGGTTCAGTCTTGGAAGGTTGTGCATTTCTAAGAATTTGTCCATTTCTAAGAATTTGTCCATTTCTTCCAGATTATCCATTTTATTGGCATATACTTGTTTGTAGTAATCTCTCATGATCCTTTGTATTTCTGCAGTGTCAGTTGTTACTTCTCCTTTTTCATTTCTAATTCTATTGATTTGACTCTTCTCCCTTTTTTTCTTGGTAAGTCTGGCTAATGGTTGATCAATTTTTTTTATCTTGTCAAAGAACCAGCTTTTAGTTTCATTGATCTTTGCTATCGTTTCCTTCATTTCTTTTTCATTTATTTCTAATCTGATCTTTATGATTTCTTTCCTTCTGCTAACTTTGGGAGTTTTTTGTTATTCTTTCTCTAATTGCTTTTGGTGTAAGGTTAGGTTGTTTATTTGAGATGTTTCTTGTTTCTTAAGCTAGGCTTGTATAGCTATAAACTTCTTAGAACTGCTATTGCTGCAACCCATAGGTTTTGGGTCGTTGTGTTTTCATTGTCATTTTTTTCTAGGTATTTTTTGATTTCCTCTTTGATTTCTTCAGTGATCTTTTGGTTATTAAGTAGTTTGTTGTTTAGTCTCCATGTGTTAGTATTTCTTATAGATCTTTTTCCTGTAATTAATATGTAGTCTCATAGCCTTGTGGTTGGAAAAGATACTTGATATGATTTCAATTTTCTTAAATTTACCAAGGCTTGATTTTTGACCTCAGATAGGAGCTATCCTGGAGAATGTTCCATGAGCCCTTGAGAAGAATGTGTATTCTGTTGTTTTTGGATGGAATGTCATATAAATATCAATTAAGTCCATCTTGTTTAATGTATCATTTAAAGTTTGTGTTTCCTTATTTATTTTCATTTTGGATGATCTGTCCATTGGTGAAAGTGGGGTGTTCAAGTCCCCTACTATGATTGTGTTACTGTCGATTTCCCCTTTTATGGCTGTTAGTATTTCCCTTATGTATTGAGGTGCTCCTATGTTGGGTGCATAAATATTTACAATTGTTATATAATCTTTTTGGATTGATCCCTTGATCATTATGCAGTGTCCTTCTTTGTCTCTTGTAATAGTCTTTGTTTTAATGTCTATTTTGTCTGATATGAGTATTGCTACTCCAGCTTTCTTTTGATTTCTATTTTCATGGGATATCTTTTTCCATCCCCTCACTTTCAGTCTGTATGTGTCCCTAGGTCTGAAGTGGGTCTCTTGTAGACAGCATATACATGGGTCTTGTTTTTGTATCCATTCAGCCAATCTATGTCTTTTGGTGGGAGCATTTAATCCATTTACATTTAAGGTAATTATCGAAAAGTATGTTCCTATTACCATTTTCTTAAAAGTTTTGGGTTTATTATTGTAGGTCTTTTCTTCTCTTGTCCTCCTCCCTAGAGAAGTTCCTTTAGCCTTTGTGGTAAAGCTGATTGGTGGTGCTGAATTCTCTTAGCTTTTGCTTGTCTGTAAAGGTTTTAATTTCTCCGTCAAATCTGAATGAGATCCTTGCTGGGTGGAGTAATCTTGGTTGTAGGTTTTTCTCTTTCATCACTTTAAATATGTCCTGCCACTCCCTTCTGGCTTGCAGAGTTTCTGCTGAAAGATCAGCAGTTAACCTTATGGGGATTTCCTTATGTGTAATTTGTTGTTTTTCCCTTGCTGCTATTAATATTTTTTCTTTGTATTTAATTTTTGATAGTTTAATTAATATGTGTTTTGGCGTGTTTCTCCTTGGATTTATCCTGTATGGGACTCTCTGTGCTTCCTGGACTTGATTAACTATTTCCTTTCCATATTAGGGAAGTTTTCAACTATAATCTCTTCAAATATTTTCTCGGTCCATTTCTTTTTCTCTTCTTCTAGGACCCCTATAATTCGAATGTTGCTGCAGTTAATGTTGTCCCAGAAGTCTCTGAGACTGTCCTCAATTCTTTTCATTCATTTTTCTTTATTCTGCTCTGCAGTAATTATTTCTACTATTTTATCTTCCAAGTCACTTATCTGTTCCCTGCCTCAGTTATTCTGCTATTGATCCTTTCTAGTGAATTTTTAATTTCATTTATTGTGTTGTTCATCCCTGTTTATTTGCTCTTAGGTTCTTCTAGGTCATTATTAAACATTTCTTGTATTTTCTCCATTCTATTTCCAAGATTTTGGATCATCTTTACTATCATTATTCTGAATTCTTTTTCAGGTAGAGTGCCTATTTCCTCTTCATTTGTTAGGTGTAGTGGTTTTTTGCCTTGCTCTTTCATCTGCTTTGTGTTTCTCTGTCTTCTCATTTTGCTTAACTTACTGTGTTTGGGGTCTCCTTTTTGCAGGCTTCAGGTTCATAGTTTCCATTTTTTTTTGTATCTGTCCCCAGTGGCTAAGGTTTGTTCAGTGGTTGTGTAGTGGTTGTGTAGGCTTCCTGGGGAGGGGACTGGTGCCTGTGTTCTGGTGGATGAGTCTGGATCTTGTCTTTCTGGTGGGCAGGTCCACGTCTGGTGGTGTGTTTTGGGGTGTCTGTGGCCTTGTTATGATTTTAGGCAACCCCTCTGCTTATGGGTGTGGTTGTGTTCCTGTCTTGCTAGTTGTTTGGCATGGGGCGTCCTGCACTGTAGCTTGCTGGTTGTTGAGTAGAGCTGGGTTTTGGCATTGATATGGAGATCTCTGGGAGATTTTCTCCATTTGATATTACGTGGAGCTGGGAGGTCTCTTGTGGGCCAGTGTCCTGAACTTGGCTCTCCCACCTCAGTGACACAGCCCTGATGTCTGGCTGGAGCACCAAGAGCCTGTGCTCCACATGACTCAGAATAAAAGGGAGAAAAAAAAAGAAAGAAAGAAGAAGATAAAATAAAATAAAATAAAATAAAAAATAAAAAATAATATTAAGAAAAAAATTATTTTAAGTAAAATAAAACAAAAAAAATGGACAGACAACACCCTAGGTCAAATGGTAAAAGCCAAGCTATACAGACAAAATCACACACAGAAGCATACACATACACACTCACAAAAAGAAAAAAAGGGAAATATATATATATATATATATATATATATATATATATATATATATATATATATATATATATATCATTGCTCCCAAAGTCCACCTCCTCAGTTTGCGATGATTCGTTATCTATTCAGGTATTCCACAGATGCAGGGTACATCAAGTTGAATGTGGATATTTAATCTGCTGCTTCTGAGGCTGCTGGGAGAAATTTCCCTTTCTCTTCTCTGTTCGCACAGCTCCCAGGGTTCAGCTTTGGGTTTGGACCCACCTCTGCATGTAGGTCACCTGTGGGCATCTGTTCTTTGCTGAGACAGGACGGGATTAAAAGAGCAGCTGATTCGGGGGCTCTGGCTCACTCAGGCCGGGGGGAGGGAGGGGTACCGATGCTGGGTGAGCCTGCAGTGGCAGAGGCTGGCGTGACATTGCACCAGCCTGAGTTGCGCCATGCTTTCTCCTGGGGAAGTTGTCCCTGGATCACCGACAGTGGTGGGCTGCACAGGCTCCTGGGAGGAGAGGTGTGGATAGTGACCTGTGCTTGCTCACAGGCTTGTTGGTGGCTGCAGCAGCAGCCTTAGCGTCTCATGCCCGTCTCTGGGGTCTGCACTGATAGCCGCGGCTCACGGTCGTCTCTGGAGCTCCTTTAGTGGTGCTCTGAATCCCCTTTCCTCGTGCTCCAGGAAACAAAGAGGGAAGAACAAGTCTCTTGCCTCTTCGGCAGCTCCAGACTTTTTCCTGGACTCCCTCTCAGCTAGCTGTGGCGCACTAGCCCCCTTCAGGCTGTGTTCACGCCGCCAATTGTGTGTTCATGATCCCTTTCCCTGGGATCTGTCCTCTGAAGCCCGAGCGTCAGCTCCCAGCCCCCACCTGCCCTGGCAGGTGAGCAGACAATCCTCTCAGGCTGGTGAGTGCTGGTCGGCACCAATCCTCTGTACAGGAATCTCTCCGCTTTACCCTCTGCACCCCATTGCTGCACTCTCCTCTGTGGCTCCGAAGCCTCCCCTGTCTGCCACCCACAGTCTCCACCCGCAAAGGGCCTTCCTAGTGTGTGGAGACCTTTCCTCCTTCACAGCTCCCTCCCACTGGTGCAGGTCCCATCCCTATTCTTTTGTCTCTGTTTTTTCTTTTTTCTTTTGCCCTACCCAGGTACGTGGGGGAGTTTCTTGCCTTTTGGGAGGTCTGAGGTCTTCTGCCAGCGTTCAGTAGGTGTTCTGTAGGAGTTGTTCCACATGTAGATGTATTTCTGATGTATTTGCTGGGAGGAAGGTGATCTCCGCGTCTTACTCTTCTGCCGTCTTGAAGCTCCTCCCTAGTTTGCTCTTTAATACCCTTCTCTCAGAAATTAACAGAAAATTCAGAAAAAGAATCAATAAACATTTAAATTTGAGCATTATCAGGAAAATGGAAAGTAATTCTTCTTAAATGTGCATGGAAGATTCACCAAAATAAATCATATGCTTAGCCAGAAAACAAATCTCAATACATTTTAAGGATAAAAATCATGCACATTATATCTAACCACAACTACATATCAGTAACAAGATGATATCTAGAATATTTTTATCTATTTGAAATTAACTTACTGACTCCTAAAAATGCATAGGTAAAAATTCAATGGAAATAACAACGCGTTTTTAACTGAATGATAATGAAATTGAAACTTATCAAATATGTGAGACACAGTAGAATATTTCCTAGAAAGAAATCTACAGCTTTAAATGATAACATTAGAAAAAAAGGTGTACAATTAATTATCTGAGCTTTGCCTCAAGAGGTAGACAAAAAAGAGAAATGGAGAATAGATTAGGGGTTGCCATAGATTAGAACGGAGTACGGAGCAGAAGACATGGCTATGGTTATAAAACAGCAAGAATGAGGACACCTTGTGGTAATGGGTATATTCTGTACCTTGACTGTATCAGTGTCAATATCCCAGTTTTAATATTGTTCTACAATTTGCAAAATGATAAAATTGAGGAAAACTGAGTATAGGTAAATGGACTCTTTCTACATTATTTCTTAAAATTGCGCATGACTCTACAGTTATCTCAAAATATAATTTTATTTTATTTTTTATTTTATGTTTTATTTTATTTTTATTTATGTATGTATTTTAACATATTTATTGGAGTATAATTGCTTTACAATGGTGTGTTAGTTTCTGCTTTATAACAAAGTGAATCAGCTATACGTATACATATATCCCTATATCTCTTCTCTCTGGCGTCTCCCTCCCTCCCACCCTCTCTATCCCACCCCTCTAGGTGGTCACAGAGCACTGACCTTATCTCCCTGTGCTATGTGGCTGCTTCCCACTAACTATCTATTCTACATTGGGTAGTGTATATATGTCCATGCCACACTCTCACTTTGTCCCAGCTTACACTTGCCCCTCCCTATATCCTCAAGTCCATTCTCTAGTAGGTCTGTGTCTTTATTCCTGTCTTGCTCCTAGGTTCTTCATGACGATTTTTTTTTTTTTTTTTTTAGATTCCATATATATGTGTTAGCATATGGTATTTGTTTTTAACTTTCTGACTTACTTCACTCTGTATGACAGACTCTAGGTCCATCCCCCTCACTACAAATAACTCAATTTCATTTCTTTTTATGGCTGAGTAATATTGCATTGTATATATGTGCCACATCTTCTTTATCCATTCATCTGTTGATGGACACATAGTTTGCTTCCATGTCCTGGCTATTGTAAATAGAGCTGCAATGAACATTGTGGTACATGACTGTTTTTGAATTATGGTTTTCTCAGGGTATATGCCCAGTAATGGGATTGCTGGGTCGTAGGGTAGTCCTATTTTTAGTTTTTTAAGGAACCTCCATACTGTTCTCCATAGTGGCTGTATCAATTTACATTCCCACCAACAGTGCAAGAGGGTTCCCTTTTCTCCACACCCTCTCCAGTATTTATTGTTTGTAGATTTTTTGATGATGGCCAATTGATCGGTGTGAGATGATATCTCATTGTAGTTTTGATTTGCATTTCTCTAATGATTAATGATGTTGAGCATTCTTTCATGTGTTTGTTGGCAATCTGTATATATCTTCTTTGGAGAAATGTTTATTTAGGTCTTCTGCCCAATTTTGGATTGGGTTGTTTGTTTTTTTGATATTGAGCTGCATGAGCTGCTTGTAAATTTTGGAGATTAATCCTTTGTCAGTTGCTTCATTTGTAAATATTTTCTCCCATTCTGAGTGTTGTCTTTTCATCTTGTTTATGGTTTCCTTTGCTGTGCAAAAGCTTTTAAGTTTCATTAGGTCCCATTTGTTTATTTTTGTTTGTATTTCCATTTTCTAGGAGGTGGGTCAAAAATGATCTTGCTGTAATTTATGTCATAGAGTGTTCTGCCTATGTTTTCCTCTAAGAGTTTTATACTATCAGGCCTTACTTTTAGGTCTTTAATCCATTTTGGGTTTAGTTTTGTGTATGGTGTTAGGGAGTGTTCTAATTTCATTCTTTTACATGTAGCTGTCCAGTATTCCCAGCACCACTTATTGAAGAGGCTGTCTTTTCTCCATTGTATGTTCTTGCCTCCTTTATCAAAAATATGGTGACCATATGTGCATGGGTTTGTCTCTGGGCTTTCTATCCTGTTCCATTGATCTATATTTCTGTTTTTGTGCCAGTAGCAGACTGTCTTGATTACTGTAACTTTGTAGTATAATCTGAAGTCAGGGAGCCTGATTCTTCCAGATCCGTTTTTCTTTCTCAAGATTGCTTTGGCTATTCAGGGTCTTTTCTGTTTCCATACAAATTGTGAATTTTTTTGTTCTAGTGCTGTGAAAAATGCCAGTGGTAGTTTGATAGGGATTGCCTTGAATCTGTAGGTTGCTTTAGGTAGTAGAGTCATTTTCACAATGTTGATTCTTCCAATCCAAGAACATAGTATATCTCTCCATCCGTTTGTATCACCTTTAATTTCTGTCATCAGTGTCTTACAGTTTTCTGCATACAGGTCTTTTGTCTCCTTAGGTAGGTTTATTCCTAGGTATTTTATTCTTTTTCTGCAATGGTAAATGAGAGTGTTTCCTTAATTTCTCTCAGATTTTTCATCATTAGTGCATAAGAATGGAAGAGATTTCTGTGCATTAATTTTATATCCTGCTATTTTATACTTTGTATCCTGCTAATTGATTAGCTCTAGTAGTTTTCTGGTAGCATCTTTAGGATTCTCTATGTATAGTATCATGTCATTTGCAAACAGTGACAGCTTCAGTTCTTCTTTTCTGATTTGGATTCCTTTTATTTCTTTCTCTTCTCTGTATTGCTGTGGCTAAAGCTTCCAAACTATGTTGAATAATAGTGGTGAGAGTGGACAACCTTGTCTTGTTCCTGATCTTACAGGAAATGGTTTCAGTTTTTCACCATTGAGAATGATGTTTACTGTAGGTTTGTCTTATATGGCCTTTATTATGTGGAGGTAGGTTCCCTGTATGCCCACTTCCTGGAGGGTTTTTATCATAAATGGGTTTTAAATTTTGTCAAAAGCTTTTTCTGCATCTATTGAGATCATCATATGGTTTTTATTCTTCAATTTATTAATATGGTGTATCACATTGTTTCATTTTAATATACTGAAGAATCCTTGCATTCTTGGGATAAACCCCACATGATCATGGTGTATGATCCTTTTAATGTGCTGTTGGATTCTGTTTGCTGGTATTTTTTTGAGGATTTTTGCATCTATGGTCATCAGTGATATTGGCCTGTAGTTTTCTTTCTTTGTGACATCTTTGTCTGGTTTTGTTATCAGGGTGATGGTGGCCTCGAAGAATGAGTTTGTGAGTGTTTCTCCCTTTGTTATATTATGGAAGAGCTTGAGAAGCATAGGTGTTAGCTCTTCTCTAAATGTTTGATAGAATTCACCTGTGAAGCCATCTGGTCCTGGGCTTTTGTTTGTTGGAAGTTTTTAAATCACAGTTCCAATTTCAGTGCTTGTGGTTTGTCTGCTTATATTTTCTATTTCTTCCTAATTCAGTCTTGGAAGGTTGTGCTTTTCTAAGAATTTGTCCATTTCTTCCAGGTTGTCCATTTTATTGGCATATAGTTGCTTGTAGTAATCTGTCATGATCCTCTATATTTCTGCAGTGTCAGCTGTTACTTCTCATTCTTCATTTCTAATTCTATTGATTTGAGTCTCCTTTTTTTTTTTTTTTTGATGAGTCTGGCTAGTGGTTTATCAATTTTGTTAATCTTCTCAAAGAACAAGCTTTTAGTTTTATTGATCTTTGTTATTGTTTCCTTCATTTCTTTTTCATTTATTTCTGATCTGATCTTTATGATTTCTTTCCTTCTGCTAACTTTGGGGTTTTTTTGTTCTTCTTTCTCTAATTGCTTTAGGTGTAAGGTTAGGTTGTTTATTTCAGATGTTTCTTGTTTCTTAAGGTAGGATTGTATTGCTATAAACTTCTCTCTTAGAACTGCTTTTGCTGCATCCCATAGGTTTTGGGTCGTTGTGTTTTCATTATCATTTGTTACTAGGTATTTTTTGATTTCCTCTTTGCTTTCTTCAGTGATCTCTTGGTTATTAAATAGTGTATTGTTTAGCTTCCATGTGTTTGTATTTTTACAGATTTTTTTCCTGTAATTGATATCTAGTCTCATAGCATTGTTGTCAGAAAAGATAATTCATACAATTTCAATTTTCTTAAATTTACCAAGGCTTGATTTGTGACACAAGATATGATCTACCCTGGTGAATGTTCCATGAGCACTTGAGAAGAAAGTACATTCTGTTGTTTTTGGATGGAATGTCGTATAAATATCAATTAAGTCCATCTTGTTTAATGTATCATTTAAAGCTTGTGTTTCCTTATTTATTTTCATTTTGGATGATCTGTCCATTGGTGAAGGTGGGGTATTAAAGTCCCCTACTATGATTGTGTTACTGTCGATTTCCCCCTTTATGGCTGTTAGCATTTGCCTTATGTATTGAGGTGCTCCTATGTTGGGGCCATAAATATTTACAATTGTTATACCTTCTTGGATTGATCCATTGATCATTATGTAGTGTTCTTTGTCTCTTGTAATAGTCTTTATTTTAAAGTCTATTTTGTCTGATGTAAGAATTGCTGCTCCAGCTTTCTTCTGATTTCCATTTTCATGGAGTATCTTTTTCCATCCTCTCACTTTCAATCTGTATGTTTCCCTAGGTCTTAAGTGGGTCTCTTGTAGACAGCATATATACTAGTCTTGTTTTTGCATCCATTCAGTCAGTCTATGTCTTTTGGTTGGAACGTTAATCCATTTACATTTAAGGTAATCATCGATATGTATGTTCCTATTACCAGTTTCATAATTGTTTTGGGTTTGTTATTGTAGGTCTTTTCCTTCTCTGTGTTTCCTGCCTAGAGACGTTCCCTTAGCATTTGTTGTAAAGCTGGTTTGGTGGTGCTGAATTCTCTTAGCTTTTGCTTGTCTGTAAAAGTTTTAATTTCTCTGTAGAATTGAATGAGATCCTTGCTGGGTAGAGTAATCTTGGTTGTAGTTTTTTCCCCTTCATCACTTTAAATGTGCCCTGCCACTCCCTTCTGGCTTGCAGAGTTTCTGCTGAAAGATCAGCTGTTAACCTTATGGGGATTCCCTTGTATGTTATTTGTTGTTTTCCCCTTACTGCTTTTAATATTTTTTCTTTGTATTTAATTTTTGATAGTTTGATTAATATGTGTATTGATGTGTTTCTCCTTGGATTTATCCTGTATGGGACTCTCTGCCCTTCCTGGACTTGATTAACTATTTCCATTCCCATATTAGGGAAGTTTTCAACTATAATCTCTTCAAATATTTTCTCAGTCCCTTTCTTTTTCTCTTCTTCTTCTGGAACCCCTATAATTCAAATGTTGGTGCATTTAACGTTGTCCCAGAGGTCTCTGAGACTATCCTCAATTCTTTTTATTCTTTTATCTTTATTCTGCTCTGCAGTAGTTATTTGCACTATTTTGTCTTCCAGGTCACTTATCCATTCTTCTGCCTCAGTGATTCTGCTATTGATTCCTTCTAGAGAATTTTTAATTTCATTTATTGTGTTGTTCATCATTGTTTGTTTGCTCTTTAGTTCTTCTAGGTTCTTGTTAAACGTTTCTTGTATTTTCTCCATTCTATTTCCAAGATTTTGGATCATCTTTACAATCATTACTGAGTTCTTTTTCTTGTAGACTGCCTATTTCCTCTTCATTTGTTATGTTTGTTTGGTTTTTACCTTGCTCCTTCCTCTGCTGTGTTTCTCTGTCTCCTCATTTTGCTTAACTTACTGTGTTTGGGTCTCCTTTTTTCCAGCCTGCAGGTTTGTAGTCCCTATTGTTTTTGGTGTCTGTCCCCGGTGGCGAAGTTTTGTTCAGTGGGTTGTGTAGGCTTCTTTGTGGAAGGGACTGATGCCTGTGTTCTGGTGGATGAGGCTGGATCTTGTCTTCTGGTGGGCAGGTCCACATCCGGTGGTGTGTTTTGGGGTGTTTGTGACCTTATTATGATTTTAGGCAGCCTTTCTGCTAGTGGGTGGTGTTGTGTTCCTGTCTTGCTAGTTGTTTGACACAGGGTGTCCAGCACTGTAGCTTGCTGGTAATTGAGTGGAGCTGGGTCTTGGTGTTGAGATGGAGATCTCTGGGAGATTGTCACCTTTTGATATACATGGAGCTGGGAGGTCTCTGGTGGACCAATGTCTTTAACTCGGCTCTCCCACCTCAGAGGCACAGGCCTCACACCTGGCCAGAGCACCAAGACCCTGTCATCCACATGGCTCAGAATAAAAGTGAGAAAAAAAGAAAGAAAGAAAGAAAAGTAATAAAATAAATAAAATAAAATAATGTTATTAAAATAAAAAATAATAAATAATTATTAAAAATTAAAAAATTAAAATTTAATAACAAAAAATAAAGAATGAAAGAAGAGAGCAACCAAACCAAAACAAATCCACCAATGATAAGAAGCGCTAAAAACTATACTAAAGAAATAAAAAGACACTCACAAAAAACGGACCGATAGAACCCTAGCACAAATGGTAAAAGCAAAGCTATACAGACAAAATCACACAGAGAAGCATACACATACACACTCACAAAAAGAGAAAAAGGAAAAAAATATATATCGTTTCTCCCAAAGTCCACCGCCTCAATTTTGGGATGATTCATTGTCTATTCAGGTATTCCACAGATGCAGGGTACATCAAGTTGAATGTGGATATTTAATCTGCTGCTCCTGAGGCTGCTGGTAGAGATTTCCCTTTCTCTTCTTTGTTTGCACAGCTCCTGAGGTTCAACTTTGGATTTGGCTCTGCCTCTGCGTATAGGTCTCCTAAGGGTGTCTGTTCTTCACTCAGGCAGGACGGGGTTAAAGGAGTAGCTGATTAGGGGCTGTTGGTCACTCAGACTGGGGGGAGGGAGGGGTACGGAATGCGGGGTGAGCCTGCGGTGGCAGAGGCCGGCGTGATGTTGCAACAGCCTGAAGAACGCCATTTGTTTTCCCAGGGAAGTTGTTCCTGGATCACAGGACCCTGGCTGTGGCGGGCTGCACAGGTTCCCAGAAGTGGAGGTGTGGATAGTGACCTGTGCTTGCACACAGGATTCTTGGTGGCTGCAGCAGCAACCTTAGTGTCTCATGCCCGTCTCTGGAGTCCGTGCTGATAGCCGAGGCCCGCACCCGTCTCTGGAGCTCGTTTAGGTGGTGCTCTGAATCCTGTCTTCTCGCACACCGTGAAACAAAGAGGCAAGAAAAAGTCTCTTGCCTCCTCGGCAGCTCCAGACTTTTTCCCAGACACAGTCCCACCTAGCGGTGGCACACTAGCCCCCTTCAGGCTGTGTTCACGCAGCCAAACCCGTCCTCTCCCTGGGATCCGACCTCCGAAGCCCGAGCCTCAGCTCCCAGCCCCCAACCGTCCCGGCAGGTGAGCAGACAAGCCTCCAGGCTTGGTGAGTGCTGGTCGGCACCGATCCTCTGTGAGGGAATCTCTCTGCTTTGTCCTCTGCAACCCTGTTGCTGTGCTCTCCTCCCTGGGTCTAAAGTTACCCCCTGCCAACCCCCCCATCTCTGCCAGTGAAGGGGTTTCCTAGTGTGTGGAAATCTTTCCTCCTTCACAGCTCCCTCCCAGGTCCCATCCCTCTTTGTCTCTGTTTTTTCTTTTTTCTTTTGCCCTACCGAGGTACGGGGGGGAGTTTCTTGCCTTTTGGGAGGTCTGAGGTCTTCTGCCAGCATTCAGTAGGTGTTCTGTAGGAGTTGTTCCACATGTAGACGTATTTCTGATGTATTTGTGGGTAGGAAGTGATCTCCACGTCTTCCTCTTCTGCCATGTTGATGGTCTCCTCAAAATATAACTTTAGTAAAAATTTCCTATGCTACAAGTTTTTCTTTTTACTTAGGTATGATTGTAGTTGTGTTTTGAATTCCAGGAACACAAAGTGCCTCCTAAAAAAGCATTAAATCATACTATAAAGTCTTTCTTGATGCTTTTCTTTTTAACTGAGAAAAGTAGTATTCATTCAGAAAAAAAGGCACAAAACATAAATATACAATTAAACAAATAAAGTGAACACCCATATACTATTGCATAGCTTAAAAAATAGATCATTGCCAACACCCCTAAACCTACCCAGATCCACTCTTTGAGTTACTATTTCATTGTTTCCTGTACAGTAATAACCACCTCCTTGACTTTTGTGATATACATACATTTATCTCCTGTCATCCATCAGTAAAGAATATAATTTTGTTTAGTCTGTTTTGAATTTTATAAGAATAAAGTCTTATCTAGATATATAATTTGGGGTCTTGTTATGTGGGGTCAGTATTATGTATGTAAGAATCATCTATATTATTTTATATGCTTTAAGTTTATTTTTAATTTTATTGGTTACAGAACTTTGCCTTATTAAAAATAGCACAATTTAATTTATTTTATTGCTGATGTACATTTAGATTGTCTTCCATTTGGGGATACTACAAATAATGTTACTGTGAAAATTCTTGTACATATTTTTAATATTTAGGTGTGCATTTCTATTAGGTATTTATCCATGGATGGAACTGTTTGGTCATAGGTCACTTGTACCTTCAACTTGGTAAATAATGTGAAATTACTGTCAATTGTGGTTCTGTGTTTACAGTGCCACCAGTAATGTGCAAGAAATCCGTTGATCCACATCCTCACCAGCACATGGTATTGTCAGATTTTGTTTTACCTTAGCCAATCAAATGGTCATGTGGTATTCTATGACACTTTGATTCAGGAAGAGCTGGAAAGCACATACAGGTCTCTACATTGCCTGATGGTTTGACTGCTTTCTCATAAAGATCTCTTGCTAAGGTGGTGTTTATTCAGATCTTCCTTGGATAGTTTTGTCATGCCCTGTTTTGAGTGGGTTCCACCTTTAAATATTTTCTGTTGCTTATATTCCTTTTACTGAATGCATATTTTGTAGATGAATTAGTTGAAGGAGAAAGTCAAATGTTTGATGAGGGGGGACATGTTCCTGGTTATTCCCAATTCCTCCCCTTATGCCAATCCTTTAGCTGTGCCCCCAAAGCAAGGTATAATATTGGTCCAAAGCAACATCCCAAGCACAGTATATCTTTCCCTTTGAAACTTCCTCCACCATAGCTAATGTAGGGAAGTACTTCAATTTCAAATTCTACCATTTAGGTTTTAGTCTTTAGAAAGTTTGGGTTCATGGAGCCAATGTAAGATGTTAACCAAGCAGTTAATTTCCCTGGCAGGTGTTAACTGTCTGTAAATACTTGAAAGAAAAACTTGCCTCAGATAAACTGCAAGAGGCAGACAACTTGCCCGAGTCTGAGTTGACTAAGCAAATAATACCCCAGGACAAATACAATCCCTACCACAGAGTTACCAAGGGTGAAAAAAGAAACAATACATTTTTCTAGTCTCTGAAATTTTCTATCACTGATCTCTAGAGTTCTGTTAACACTATAGTGCATAAAAAAGCAGCTGTTGGCACAAAAGATAATAATTGCTTAGAAAACTTTATTCCCCAAGGCACCCTGCTAGTGATAAAATTGTCTATGCATAGTTCTACCTAAGAAGGAAATTTTTTTAGTGATTAATATTTTACAGTTTCACTGGTATGCATATTATATTCATCATATATGCTGATAATTTGGGGAATTTCAAGGAAGAAATATGTCATAGATAATCTGGCTCATAAAAAGTCATCATCACAAAAAACATAATTAAAAGGAAGCAATATGTTATTAGGAACAATAATTTAATTGTACAGTGCCATTATTTTTTCTGCACTGTCATTCAGGCTTGACTCTAAAGCTATTCATGCCTATTAATAATAGATATCTTTTCTCCGTGAAACCACAGAAATTAAGTTTACATTCTTTAAAATGTGGAACAAATTACTCCAGCAATCAAAATTTTTTATTGATTGATTGATTTTCCACATCATGTCTACTCCATAACCTCTTGCTTACATCTTCAACTACTCAGCTACATTTGAGATGTTTGGTCTCTTTAGGATCAGAAAGGAAAATGCAGAAATTACCTAAGTATTTCTTTTTTGGCTTTTGAGGAAAGCCTGACTTTGTGTAGCTCTATGATATGGTTATACACTACCAAGCTATTCTTCAACTCAATGACAAAAACATCAGTAAAATTTATATTTTTTGTTCAACTAAATCTTTCAGTTAAAAACATCAAGATATTCAAGTAGTGTGCAAACATAGCATAGAATTGGGAAGAGGTAAAACCTCTGCCTGATGCCAAGAAATTACACAGGGAAGCAGCATCATGATATCCACCCAGCCTAATTTTTGTAGGTTACCCAGGATTGACTCAATCTTATTGCTGGTTTCACTTCTGTGAATAATTCTGTAATCCTTTAATTGTCCAGTGGTTTTGATTCATTTTCACAAAGCTTTGCAGTTTTCCTTTAAAATGATTTCTATGACGTAGATGTATACAAAAATCATCAGAACACACATACATAAGATTCTGGGATACATAAAAATGATGATGACATATTTCAGTTATTTATTTTTTTTTAGAAGTGAGGAGGTTTTTCTAAGCTAGAATATAAATGATGGAGTGTATACATAAAAAAGTCTAAATGTGTTTTTTAATGAGGCGTTTCTGTACTTCCCATGGTAATTTGAGATAATCACTGTGTACAATCTTTTAAAACAATTTTCCACATTTATTTTTAATTAAATTTGAGTAGGCTGCAAAATCCCTCTATTTACCTTTGAAAGAACACTATTGAATTCAGCTCTCCCTCCCCTCCCTCACTGCTCCCCCCCTCACTCCCAACCAAGCAGTAAGGTGAACAATATTCTCATTATTTGGGTTTTTTTAAATTAATTAATTAATTAATTTTACATTGAGGTATAATTGGTATACAAATTTATATTAGTTTCATGTATACAACACAATAATTTGATCTTTGTGTACACAACAAAATGATCACAATAATAAGTCTAGTTACTATGCGTCATCATAAAATTAACCCCGTTCACCCATTTTGTTCATCTGGCAAACCTCTTCTCCTCTGATAACCACCAATCAGTTCTCTGTATCTATGAGTTTTCTTTGTTTTATTGGTTTGTTTTGTTTTTCAGATTTCACATAAAGTGAAATTGTATGGTATTTGTCTTTCACTGTGTGACTTCTTTCCATCCATGTTGTCACAAATGGCAAGATTTCTTTTTTTTATGGCTGAGTAGGATTCCACTGTGTGTATATATATATATGTATATGTATATATACATATATATACACACACACACACACACACCCCACATCTTCTTTATCCATTCATCCATTGATGGACATTTAAGTTGTTTGCATATCTTGGCTATAGTAATTAATGCTGCAATGAACACTGAGGTGCATATACCTTTTTGAATTAGTATTTTTGTTTTCTCTGATTAAATACCCAGAGTTAATACAGCTGGATCATATGGTAGTTCTATTTTTAATTTTTTGGGGGGGGAACTTTCCTACTGTTTTTCCATAGCGGGCCGCACCAACTTACATTCTCACCAGCAGTGTATGGGGGTTCACTTTTCTCCACATCCTCTCCAACACAGGTTATTTCTTGTCTATTTGATAATAGCCATTCTAATAGGTATGAGGTGATATCTCGTGGTTTTGATTTGCATTTCCTTAATGATTAGTGATGTTGAACATCTTTTCTTGTGCCTGTTGGCCATCTGCTTATCTTCTTTGAAAAAATGTCTATTTAGATCTTCTGCCCATTTTTTATTTGAATATATGGGTTTTTTGCTATTGAGTTCTTATATATATATTTGATACTAACCCCTTATTAGATATAAAATTTGCAAATATTTTGTCCCTTTCAGTAGGTTGCCTTTTCATTTTGTTGATGGTTCCTTTGCTCTGTAGAACCTCTTTAGTTTGAGGTAGTTTCACTTGTTTATTTTTGCTTTCATTGCCTTTGCTTTTAGAGTCAGATCCAAAAATTCAACACCAAGACCAATGTCAAGGAGCTTACCACTTACATTTTCTTCCAACAGTTTTACAGTTTCAGGTATTACATTCAAGTCTTTTAATCAATTTTCAGTTAATTTTTTGTGTATTATATAATGGTCTAGTTTCATGCTTTTGCTTGTGACTGCCCAGTTTTCCCAACACCATTGTTGGAGATATTGTCCTTTTCCCATTGTATATTCTTGCCTCCTTTGTCATAGAAATCTCTTTAATCCTTTGCATTCCTGTGATATCAGTTGTAACTGTTCCTCTTTCAATTCTGATTTCATATATTTGAGCACACCCCTACTTTTTATTTTATTTTATTTTTTGGGTGAGTCTAGCTAAAGGTTTGTCCATTTTCTTTATCTTTTTAAAGAACCAGATTTAGTTTCATTGATCTTTTCTGTCTTTTCAGTCTCTGTTTCATTTATATCTGCTCCGTCTTTATTATTTCCCTCCTTCTACTGACTTTGGGCTTCATTCTTCTTTTTCCAGTTCCTTTAGGTGTAAACTTAGATTGCTTATTTGATATTTTTCCTTTTGCTTGAGGTAGGCTTTTATTACTACAAACTTCCCTCTTAAAACTGCTTTTGCTGTATCCCATACATTTTGGTATGCTGTATTTCCATTTTCATTTCTCTCAAGATGTTTTTTGAGTTCTCTTTTGATTTCTTTGTTGAACTTTTGGTTATTCAGTAGCACGTTGCTTAATCTCCACATATTTGTGGGTTTTTTTCCAGTTTTCTTCCTGTAATTGATTTCTAGTTTCATACCTTTGTGGTTGGAAAATATGCTTGATATGATTCAATCTTCTTTAACTTGTTGAGACTTGCTATGTGGCCTAATGTATGATTTACTCTGGAGAATGTTCCAAGTGCAGTTGAGAAGAATGTTTATTCTACTGCTTTTGAATAGAATGTTCTATAAATATCTATTAGATCTATCTGGTCTAATGTGTCTTTCATCCTGACTTTTCCTAACTGCTTTTCTGTTTGGATGATCTATCTATTGGTGTAAGTAGGGTATTGATGTCCTCTTCTATTATTGTACTGCCATTAATTTCACCCTGTAGGTCTACTGTTAGTATTTGCTTTATATATTTAGGTATTCCTATGCATAAATACAGTATTTACAAATGCTATATTCTCTTGTTGGATTGAATCCTTTATTATTATGCAATGCTTCTATTTTTTTTTTTTTGCCTTTAGTACAATCTTTGTTTTGAGATCTACTTTGTCTGACATAAGTAAGGATGGCAGATTTCTTTTTATATCTATTAGCATAGAATATATTTTTCCCTTCAATTTCAATTTGTATGTGTCCTTAGAGCTGAAGTGAGTCTCTGGTAGGCAACATATAGATAGGTCTTATTATTTTTTTGTCCATTTAGCTATTCTATGTTTTATTATTGGAGAGTTTAGTCCATTTAAATTTAAAGTAATTATTGATAAGTATGCACATATTGCCATTTTAATTGTTTTCTGGCTGGGTTTTTTTTCATTAATTAATTAATTAATTAATTAATTTTTGGCTGCATTAGGTCTTCATTGCTGCACATGGGCTTTCTCTAGTTGCGGAGAGTGGGGGCTACTCTTTTTTTTTTATTTTTTTTTATTTTTGGCTGTGTTGGGTCTTCACTTCTGTGTGAGGGCTTTCTCCAGTTGCGGCGAGTGGGGGCCACTCTTCATCGCGGTGCGCGGGCCTCTCACTATCGCGGCCTCTCTTGTTGTGGAGCAGAGGCTCCAGACGCTCAGGCTCAGTAGTTGTGGCTCACGGGCCCAGTTGCTCCGCGGCATGTGGGATCTTCCCAGACCAGGGCTCGAACCCGTGTCCCCTGCATTGGCAGGCAGATTCTCAACCACTGTGCCACCAGGGAAGCCCCAGGGGCTACTCTTTGTTGTGGTGTGCAGGCTTCTCACTGCGATGACTTCTCTTTGTTGCAGAGCACAGGCTCTAGTCACGTGGGCTTCAGTAGTTGTGGCACATGGGCTCAGTAGTTGTGGCTTGTGGGCTCTAGAGTGCAGCTCAGTAGTTGTGGCACACAGGCTTAGTTGCTCTGCAGCATGTGGGATCTTCCCTGCCCAGGGCTCAAACCCATGTCCCCTGCATTGGCAGGTGGATTCTTAACCACTGCACCACCAGGGAAGTCCCTCTGGCTGTTTTCATAGTTTCTCTCTGTTCCTTTCTTCTTCTCTAGTTTTCTTCTGTTGTAGCTTGGTGACAGTTTTTAGTGTTATGATTATATTCTTAAAAACACTACATTTTGACCCATCCCCACCTGTTATGTTTTTGATGTAATACTTTATATGATTTTGTGTATCCCTTAACTAATTATTATAGTTAGAGTTAATTTTACTACTTTTTCTTTTAACCTTCATCCTAGATTTGTAATTGGTTAATCCCCTAGCATTACCATATACTTGCCTTCAACAGTGAGATTTTTACTTTTGTATGTTTTCTTGTTACTACTTAGTACTTTTTCGTTTTAGCTTAAAGAAGTTCCTTTAACATTTTTTGTATTGTCTGTTTAGTGGTGATGACCTCCTTTATCCCTTGCTTGTCTGGAAAACTGTTAGTCTCTCCTTCCATCTGAATGATAACCTTATGGGGTAGCATATTGTTGGTTAGAAGTTTTTGTTTTTGTTTTTTCTCTTGTCAGTACTTTGATTATATCATTTCACACTCTTCTGGATTGCAATGTTCTGCTCAAAAACAGCTGATAGTCTTATGGAGGTATCCTGTATGTAACAACGTTTTTAAGATTCTTTTTCTTAAACTTTTGACATTTTAATTATAATGTGCCTTGATGTGGATCTCTTAGGGTTTACCTATTTGGAACTCTGCTTACTGGACCTGGATGTCTTTCCATCCCCAGATTAGGAAAGTTTTCAGCCATTATTTCTTCAAATAAAATTTTTGCCCCTTTCCCTCTTTCTTCTCCTTTTCAGACCCCTATAATGTGGCTGTTATTCTGTTTGATTTTGTCCCACTGGTCCCTTAAGCTGTCTTCACTTATTAAAATTTCTGGGTTTTTGTTTTTGTTTTTGTTTTTGTTTTTGCTTTTCTGTTTGTGTTATTTCTACTGCCCTGTCTTCCAGATTGCTAATCCAATCTTTTACTTCATCTAGTATGCTGTTTAACCCCTATTTGTATTTTCCAATTCAGCTATTGTATTCTTCAGCTCTATGATCTGTTTGGCACTGTCCCACATTTTACATGTCTCTGTTGAAGTTCTCACTGTTTTCATCCATTCTTCTCCTCAGTTTGGTTAGAATCTTTATCACCATTACTTTGAACTCTTTATTAGGTAGATTATTATCTCTGTTTCATTAAGGTCTTATTTTATTTTTTCCTTTGGAAAAGGGTTTTCTGTCTCCTCATTTTGTTTGACTCTCTGTGTTTGTTTTTGTGTATTAGGTGAAACAGCTACTTCTTCCAGTCTTGAAGCAGTGTCTTTGTATAGGAGATGAACTGTGAGGTCCAGAAATGCTATCCTCTGTAGCTTCCAGAGCCAGGCACTCAAAAGGCATTCCATGTGTGAGCTGTGTGTGACTGCCTGCTATGGTGGGGTCATGGCTGTGGTGCAGCGGGGTGGGGAGCCCTCACTGTCACTGGCAGGTTAGAGGGAGAGGGCCAAAGTGGTGCCTGCCAGTGCCAGCACCAGCAAGGCAGAGAGAGAACTCCAAGATGGCACCTACCAGTGCCTTTGTCCCTATAGAGAGTCCCAGCTGATTCCTGCCTTCCAACAGAAGCCCCAAGACAGCAAGTGAATCTCCTTCACACACGGTCCAGGCACCCTTCAAATTGTCCCTCTTTTTTTTAAAAAAAATATATCTATTTATTTTATTTATTTATTTTTGGCTGTGTGGGTCTTTGTTGCTGCGTTTGGGCTTTCTCCAGTTGCGGCAAGTGGGGGTTACTCTTTGTTGTGGTGCACAGTCTTCTCATTGCAGTGGCTTCTCTTGTTGCAGAGCACGGGCTCCAGGCATGCGGGCTTCAGTACTTGTGGCACGTGGGCTCAGTAGTTGTGGCTTGTGGGCTCTAGAGCGTGGGCTCAGTAGTTGTGGGGCTCAGTAGTTGTGGTGCACAGGCTTAGTTGCTCCACGGCATGAGGGATATTCCCGGAATAAGGCTCGGACTGTTTCCCCTGCATTGACAGGCAGATTCTTAACCACTGTGCCACCAGGGAAACTCCCAAATTATCCCTCTTGTGACAGATACTGGGGCAAGTGAGTCTGCATGTGAGCCTTTTAAGTGGTGGTTTAAGTGTTGTTAATCATTCTTATGCATTACAATATTTCAGTGAAATAGAAGTAAAAGCTAATTTTATAGGTTAACCAAATGGTAGAGAGAAAATTTGAAGTTGACACCTGTTGTTCAGAAACAAAGTCTGAGGACATAAGATTTTACCATGATCCATCCCTGTGGTCCCTGTGGCTGCAGTTGGAATACTCTTCCTGTTTCTCCCCTAGGAATTATTGCCCCAATTAGCTTAACCCTTTGAGACTAAATTCTATGATTTTCGTAGGCTATCTAATAGTTCAAGAGAAAACTAGAGGTAGAACACACAGCTCCAGAGTTTGCAGCCCATTGCATAGCCCAGAAAATATCACTGGCTCTCCTCTCCCCTTGTAAAACAAAAGGTAACATATCAACCTTTGCCTCACAGGTAATCAATGAATAATAAAGGGCAGAGAAGGATTGATGTGACTGATCAGGAGCTGCCCTATGTGCTCTAAGACATGGATTGAGACCATTAATCTGATTTTTCTACATAACAACAAGGCTCCACTTTGCATTCAGAGAGGCTTTTTATCCAAAGCTTTCCAAGTGCACCACTCCAAGGAAATGGCTCATAATTATTTCCTTATTATCACTCCTGTCCAGAGCAGATTTGAGTCATGATCAAAAGAGAAAGCAGGTTGCTGATTAATCCATATCAACTGTCATCCAACAGACTCATGGTGTAAAATATTACCTGAACTTTTAAAACAAATAACTAATTTCCATTTAATTGATTTTTGACCTTGAGCCATATTTTTCAATTGTAATTTTAACTTAAAACAAAACTGAGCTATCAGGTAACTATGAACCAGCAGAGAGGGCATGGCAAGGAAGAAAGAACTTGATTTAATGCAGGGCAACTTTTATCAGCTTTAGCTATTATTCTAACATGCTTCCTTCTTTTAACAAAATATCTACATAAAAATTGTCTGATGTCTAATAAATAATTAAAATTGTCTTCCAAGAGTAGAACTAAAACAGACCATACAGTTGCCTGATCTAAACCTTAAATCTGAGAGATGAGAAGACGGAGACCCAGAGTTTTGTGCAATGTGCTCAAAGTTATACAGTTAATAAGTGATAGAAATAATGCTGAAACTAAATCAGGCACTTACTTTTACAAATACAAAAAGTGGAACCCTAAGATTTTAAGTCATTTTTTAAAGCGTGTGCTGGTTGGTGGAAGGACCAGAAATAAAGTGTGGGTCACTTTCAGGCTGTCCCAAATATATTCTGGACTCAAGGCAAGAGTACCTATGGAAGCTACATGACATGTACACTTAAACATTATTAATCAAGCTCAAAAATTGTTAAATAAAATATGTTGTATACGTCTACTTTGACAAACATACCTCATCATAACCTGAAATGTTCGGTTTGAATGAAGTTCTCAGTTCTTGTGCTCCTTGGAGCACTTGAAAAGACCTAACCCCTAGCATACAGCCCCTGGTCTGCAGCTCACCACCATTTTTCATTCCCGGCTCCATCTCACACCACTACAGGGCTCCCAGGCATACCTCTGGACAACCCAGTCTGCATGTCCAGGCACGTCCGAGCCTTATCTACACTCCTCATACACTCTTGGCCAACTCTAAGGCCTAGGGGTACACTTTCCAGAGATGGAGTCTGCCTTTGGGCTCACAGACCACGGCAAGAGGCCTGCTTGCGTGAAGGAAGCTGGCTCATAACTGTTGCTCAGTGCATTTCAGAATCCCAGCAAAGCAGAACTTGGTCTAGTGGTGGTGGTGGAGAAGTGGGTGCTGCCTCTGGCTGGGCATGTTCTATTGGCCCTGCAGACTGCTTGTCATAGTGAAGTATAGATAGAGGAGGACCAGAGTTGAGGGCTTGTAAAATGCAGAGGCCTAAAGCAGGGGATCTCTCTTGCCCTGATCTAAGGGAAACAATTGTTTACCCCTTAGGCCTGTGTTTTTCTGTCTCTACCAGGATAACCCTCTGGGATGTAATTGTTCAAAACACTTCATTGTCCTTCAAAAAGAAAATTTACAACATCTTAATTTCTTATCCTATTTTCTATTTTAATCAAAACAGATAGATTTTTGGGGTGATAATAATTCTCTAACTCTTCTCAGACTAGAATTTATTTCAGTTGTTGACAATCTTTGTAAATCCCAATTATGTATACCATTCTCAGTGAACACATCTTCTTTCTGTTAGACTTCTATGAGAAAAGTACGTTAATTCCAGACTCCAAGGAAGTAGAGGGATTTATAAAATTTGGATGTATTTTAGGACTATTTACTAAAGAATTTCAATATAGTATATGGTGAAAGGTTAAAAAAAGTGGTACTTGCTTTATCTTAGAGATGGCAGTGCTAAGAGATAAATTAATAATCATCTTCAAGTTTATGGTTGATACCAAATGAAGGAAGACAGCCAATTATCTCTCTGGCTTCAACTGTGAGTAGTGCCAAAAATTTGAAAAGTAAAAATTGAATACATAGTCTAGATTTTTCCGACAGTATAAACGTTTGTTAAAGACATCACCCACGCATCCACACACACCCACACACATACACACATTTCAGTAATTTAATCTGTTGTTCTTTATCTGAATATTTTCTCAGACATAACTTTCACTATTGCTTTTCAGATACCATTTCTTTAAACCACCCCACTTCCTCTTTACCTAGAGGAGATGCAGGAAGACAAAAATGTAAGATTTTTTAAAGGTCTTTTCCCCATTTCTTCCTTAACTTTATGATAATATAAGAAGTAAATATTATTATCCCCACTTCACATATGAAGAAATTGGGCATTAATGACAAAAGAAATCCCACAAGCCACAGAACAATCACGTGGGAGATCTAGGGCTCAAACCCAGCATACGAGTACATACCTAAAGCCCCTTTGTCTACATCAAGTGTCTTCCAAACAGAAATAATCAGTTCCAGACTGAACACCAATGATTAGGTCCAGCAATAAATGGGGAAGAGAAGAAAACTCTCCCATACAGAAGAATTCCAAGTAATTTATATAGTTACACTGCTTCTAATGAGTTGACTCCCCACTCCTCAAGTGTGGGCTGTGCATAGTGACTTTTTCCAAAGAGGACAGTATGAAGAACGGGAAAAAGAGTAACTTTACAGTGGAGAAGGCTGACAAACAGGGTAATAAATTTTATTCATTTAGTCACTAGACAATATTTATTGATAGCCTCCTTTTATTAACTCCACAAGTCCATGGCCTGCAGTTTGGATACTCCTAATTCATAGGCAATATTCTGAAAGAGCAAATATGGCAACTTTTGCTTCTAGCCATGATTGAATAACTGATGCCAGACTTGCCTTCTCACCACAAACAACTATAAAGTTGGAAAAACTATATGAAAAATACTTTTTTTAGGGATTGGATAATAGGCAGCCCATAGCTGTACTCCTTTAGAAAAGGAAGGAGTCGAGCCCCATATTTGTCTTGGCTTTTTGCCTGCGGGTAATTTTTGGAGGGGTAGTCCAAAGTAAGACGAGTGGGACAAAAGTCAGAGTTCAGAGTTACTAAAGTACTAGAAACGTGTCAGAAAGGGTACCAGAATGTAGAGAGCCATGTAGAAACTGTTCCAAATCCACATGAGGCTTCCCTGTGGATCTTTGGCCAAAGGCTTGGCTGTGCATATACAAGTCCAGATAATTTTAAACCTAGTAGAAAGTAGTTGCTCTGAGGCTGAGAACTGAACAAAGACTGTTGAGGTATAAAAGAACAGATAACAGAGTTTATTCAAGTCTAGGAGACATTGGACACTGCAGCTCAATCAGAGTGCAGGACTACACTGAACTCCTTGGTCATTCATCTTCGATCCCAAAAAGACCATATCTTAAGAGTAAAAACCACACCCTTGAGTAAGGGACTCACCCTTGGACTAAGAAGAAAACCTAAGGAATCTCACCCAAATAAATAATAAAGCAAAGCCCGAGGGACTCTAAATGAGCCGGCAGTCATTTTTTAAAACTTTTTTTCAGTTTAATTGAGATATAATTGATGGTAACATTTGTATTTGTGTAAGGTGTACACCGTAATGATTTTATATATGTATATTGCAAAACGATTACCACAACAAATTTAGTTAACATCCATCACCTCACATTGTTACACTTTTTCCTTGTGAAGAGAACTTTTAAGATCTACTCTCTTAGCAACTTTCAAATATACAATACAGTATTGTTAAATTATAGTTATAGTTACATATACATATACTGTTATATTTAAATGTCTGCCAGAACAAATTCTACATTCTTTAAGAAGACAGCATAATCCAGACTTCCTCCAGTGTATGTTTCATAGTATCCAGGATAAAAATTTTAAATTACTATATATTCTCTATTTCTATGAATTTGATTATTTTAGATACCTCATTTAAGTGGAATTATGCAGTATTTGTCCTTATTTCAGTTAGTCTAATGTTTTCCAGGTTCATTTATGTTGTCATAAATGACAGAATTTCCTTCTTTTTTAAGACTGAATACTATTCCATTGTATGTATATAACACATTTTCTTTATACATTCATCTATCAATGGACATTTGGGTTGGTGTTGTGGGGAGAGGGGAAAATTGGAATTGTTATTTAATGGGCATAAAGTTTTAGTTATGCAATTGAATACATTCTAGAGATCTGCTGTATCAATAGTTAACAAAACAGTATTGTACACTTTAAAATATGTTAAGAGGATAGATATCATGTTAAATGCTATTACCATAAACACAGACACACACACAACACAAACACAAAACAGAAAAGAATGCAAGGAAATTTTTGTAAGTGATGAATATATTTATTACCTTGATTGTGGTGATAATATCATAGGTGTATGCATATATTCAAACTCATCAAAATGTATACATTAAATGTGTGTAACTTTTTATATATCAATTACAACACTAAATCTTAAAAAAAGAAAAAAATACTATATAGCTGAAAAAGGAGGAAAGTGAGGCTCGCAATCAGAAAAAGTAGTCAATGCAAACAGACTGTAAGATGGTCCAGAAATTAGCAGATAAGGACTTTAATAAATATGTGCAAGGACTTAATGAAAAATGATGGACATAATGTGTGCACAGGTATGTAATTTCAGCAGAGAAATGGAACACATTTTTTAAAAAGCCAAAAGGAAATTCTACAACTTCAAAGTACAATATCTGAAATGAAAATTTCATTGAATGAGATTAACAGATTAGAGATGGCAGAAGAAATGTTTAGTGAACTTGAAGGGAGATTAATAAAGATAATCACATTTGAAAAACAAGGAGGAAAAAGATTGAAAAAAGAAAGAAGGGAACAAAAAAGAGCCTTAGAGATCTGTGAGATGTCAAATGGTCTAGGATACACTCAGTTGGAGGCTCAAAGGAGCAGAGAGAGTCTGAGGGGAAAGTTTTTCAAAGAAGTAATGGCTGAAAATTTCCCAAATTTTATGAAAAACATAAACCTACAGATTCAAAAAGTTCACTGAACTTCAAACAAGAAAATTCTAAGAAAGCCACACTTAAGAATATCACAGTCCAACTCCTGAAAACTGACAATAAAGAGAAATATCTTGATAGGAGTTTATTAGTTTTCTACTGCTGTGTAACAAATCACTACAAGCATAGAGGTTTACAACAATACCCATTTATTATCTCTCAGTTCTTTGGGTCAGAGGTCCAGGTGGGCTGAACTGGGTTCTCTACTCAGCATCTGAGAAGTTTGAAATCACGGTGTTGGTTGGACTGGGCTCTTATCTGGAAGCTGTGGGGAAGAATCCACTCCAGATTCATTCAGGTTGTTGGCAGGAAGCAGACCTTTGTGGTTGTAGGTCTGAGGTCCTTGTTTCCTTTAGAGCTGTCAGTCAGAGGCTACTGTCTGCTCCTAGAAACCGCCTACATTTCTTCTCACATTGTCCCTTCTATCTCCCGTACCAGCAATGATGCATCAACTCCTTCACACATCGAATCTCTCTTCCTCTTCCCCTCCCAGCTGGAGAAATTCTCTGCTTTTAAAGACCTCACATATTTACATCAGGTCCACCCAGGTAATCCCCTTTTTGATTAACTTAAAGTCAACTGATGAGTAACATTAATTACATCTGCAAAATCCCTTTTGCCTCGTAATGTGGTCAGAGCACAGTATCTCATCATATTCACAGTCCCAAGAATTAGGATAGCAAATCTTGGTGGGGAGGAGGTACTTCAGGATTCTACATACCACAAGGAGCCAGACAGAAAAGAAACACTGCATAAACATTACATAAATTTGCCTGATTTCTTATCAGAACAATGTGTGACAGTAGACAATGAAATGACACTTTAAAGACAGAAAGAAGGAAAAGAAAAAAAAAAAAGAAAGAAACCCAGATTTCCCTATCCAGCAATATATCTTTTGAAAATAAGGTAAAATAGAAAACATTTTCAGATAACTAAAAACAGGGAGAACTTATGGGACCTGTCGTACAAGAAATGTTAAAGGAAGTTATTTAGGCTGAAGGAAAATAATGTCAGCTTAAATTCACATTTGCATCAACGAAGAAAGAGCATTGAAAAAGATAAATATAAAAACATCTTTTTTTTACATTTTCTTTTTTAAAAGGCAACTGACTTACTAAAGGAGAAGCAGGCAAATTCCATAGCCCATGGGCCAAATCCAGCTCAGAGCCTGTTTCTGTATGGTCTGATAGTTAAGAATGCAGGATAGGAGGAAAATAGAAAAAAAAAAAAAAAAAAAAAGACTAGAAAAACTAGAAAACAAAGAGGAATATAGTAGAGTTAAATCTAGCTAAAATGATGATTTCATTAAATATAAATAGACTAAACACTCCATTTAAAAAGGAAAGATTGTCATACTGCATAAAAATCACCAATATAACTGGTGTCCTTATAAAAAAATGAAGAAACACCAGAGATTCTCTCCCTCTGCCACAGGTGGACAGAACAAGAAGGTGCCATTTACAAACCAGGAAGAAAGTTGTCACCAGAAACTGACCCTGCTGGACCTTAATCTTGGACTTTCAGCTTCCAGAACATTTCTGTTGTTTAGTCCCCAGTCTATGGTTTTTTTTTTTTTTTTCTTATGTAAGCTTGAACAGACTAAGAAAATTGGGAAAAGGTATACAATGTAAACCATAAGAATAAGAAAGGTGGTGTGTGTAGATTAAAAACAGGCATCAAGGCAAAATGTGTTACCAGAAGTAAAGAGAGGCATTTCAAAACAATAAAAGGGTCACCTCTTTAGGAAGACATAAAATTATAAATGTGTATACACTAAATACAAGAACCTCAAAATACATGAACAAAAAACTGACAAAACTGAATGGAGAAATAGATAAATACACAATCATCATCAGGAATTTTAATATCCTCCTCTTAACAATGGATAGAACATGTAGGCAAAAATCAGCAAGAATATAGAAGATTTGGACAACACTACGAACCACCTTGACTTAATTAACATCCATAGAACACTCCATCCAACAACAAAAGAACACACATTATTTTTAAGTGAGCATGAAAAATTCACCAAGATAGGCCATATGCTGGCCCATAAAACTAGTCTCAATTAATTAAAAGTATTAAAATCATAAAGAATATGTTTTCTGACAAGGGTGGGATTAAATTACATATCAGCAACATTATTTCTAAAAAGCCCCAACTATTTGGAAATTAACTACACACTTCTAAATAATTTAAGGTTTAAAATAAAGTATAATAGAAATTAGATGTTTTGAGTAGAATGATAATTAAAACACAACATATCAAAATTTGTGAAATGCAGCTCAAGCAGTACTTAGAAAGATATATATAACATTAAATGTCTACATTATCAAAGAAGAATGGCATAAAATGATCTAAATTTCCATCTAAAAAAGCTAGCAAAGGAGTAAAGAAGGAAATAGTAAACATAAGAGAAATCAATGAAAGAGAAAATATAAAGTAAGGAAAGAGGGGCTATGAGTGCTACAGACATTAAAATGTAATAAGGAAATATGATGAGCAACATTATGCTAATAAATTATACAACTTAGATAAAATAGAAAAATGTCCTGAAAAATACAAATTACCAAAATTAACATGTGGATTTAAATATCCCTGTATCTACTAAAAAAAAAATCCCAAACTGAAAATGTAATAAAAAGTCTTCTTTCCTCCTCTCCCCAAAATCCAGACACAAATGGTTTGATTAGTAAATATAATAACATCTTTTAGCAAGAAATAGTACCTCCCTTATACAAATTCTGTCAGGAAACAGACAAACAGGGATTACCTCCCTACTAGTTTTATGAGGCCAATGTAACTGTGATACCAAAACCTGACACAAACATTACAAGAAAAGAAAATTACAGATCAACATCTCTTTAAAATATTGATATATCATCAGCAAATTGATTCCAGCAGTTTATGAAAAGGATAGGATGATGACCATGCGTCATGATCAAGCAAGGTTAATTCCAGAAATGCAAGGTTGGTTTAACATTTGAAAAACAATCAGTGTAATTTGCCAAATTTACAAAATAGAAGAAAAAAATATGATCACCTTGAATAGGTCCAAAAAATATTTAACAAAATTCTACACTTACTTTTTATTAAAATAAAACCCCAGTCAAAATCCCAGCAGGTCTTTTTTTTTTTTTTTTTAATTAAAGGAAACTTACAAGCCAATTCTAAAATGTATATGGAAATGTAGGAGCTTGAATAGCCAAGACAAATCTGAAAAAGAAGTGAAAAGCTGAAAGATTTATACTACCTGACTTTAAGACTTATTCTGAAGCTATAGTAATCAATACAATGTGGTACTGACATATAAGTGGGCTAATAGATCAGTGAACTGAAAAGAAAGTTTAAAAATAGACCCACACTTACACAGTAAATTTTTTCTCTATCAAGGTATCAATCTTTTTAATAAATAGTGCTCTAAAAATGGATCAAGCATATGGAAAGCAATGAAACACAAATCCTACTTCCCATGATAACCAAAAATTAATTCAAGAAGGATTAAAGATGTAAACACACAATCTAAATCTATAAATCTTTAGAAAATAAAGATAGGCAAATATTTTCATAGTATTGAGGTAGGCAAATATTCTTAGGGAGCAGGAAGAAACCAGTAACCATAAAAGAGAAAAATGAGAAATTAGACCGTGAAAATGTAAACCTTCTGCTAATCAAAAGACAACATGAAGACAATAAATAGACAAGCCACTGACTGGGAATATATAAAGAGCTGAGAAAGCAGTTTTATCCAGAATATACAAAGAAGTTTTACAAATGGAAAATAAAAATGAAAATAACAGAATAAAAAAGTGAAAAAGAGACTTAGACACTTTGCAAAAGAAGACATTCAAATCGTGGAAAATGTACACAAAAAGGTTCCCAGCATTATTAGGGAAATGCAAATGAATATCACACCTGCTAGAATCACATTCTGCACACCTGCTCCAAAAGGGAAGAATTAAAGAGAAATTATACCAAATGTTAGTGAGAAAGTAGAAAAATTGGACCTTTCATACATTCCTGTTAGGAATATTAAATGGTACAGTTTTTTTGGAAAACTCTTTGTCAGTTTCTTACAAAATTAAATATACACTTAGCCCATGACCTAGAAATTATACCCTTACATATTTACCCAAGAGAGTTTAAAACAAAAGTCCAGAAGAGAATTCTATATGAATGTTCATAACAACTTTATTTATAATAGCCCCAAACTGGAAACAACCCAAAAGGTCCATCAACAGGAGAACATATAAACCAATTATGGCATATTCATACAATAGAATACTTCTCAACCATAAGAAAATAATAAACCACCAATATACCCAATAACATTGATGAATATCAAAATTGTCAGAACTGAAAGAAGCCAGACACAGAAGAGTAGATATTGTTTGATTAAATTTATATGAAGTTCAAAAATGTGGAGATGGAATTCAAACCAGTGGTTGCTTATGAGGTGTATGGATTTCTTGGATAAAAGTGGAAGAAACATTTTGGGGTGACGAAAATATTTTATATCTTGACTGGAGTGTTTAATTTGTTGGAATTCATTGAATTGTATAATAGGATGCATATATTTCTCTGTATGCAAATTTTACCTAAATTGTTGAATTAAAACTATCTTCCAGGGCCTCAGTAACATATTTAGACACATGGGTACACGTGAGCAAATTAACAAGCAGAAAATCTAAAAAGAGTAGGCAGAAAAGTTAGACAGTGTCATGCCAATACCACCCAAGCTGTTTACAGCCTGTCTGTAATAGGTTTCTCACAAGTGGAAGAACAGACAGCCTCATATTTGCACTGTCAACTTTGATTATGGAGGACAGCATGGGGATTGGACTACTGCCGCCATTATTATCCATCACAAGCAAAACACTTCAAGGATATCCAGCAGGTAATCTTTGAATACAAAACAAATATTGCAGAGAAACTTTGACAGCTCTGGACCCATAGGAGGCTATATAAAGAACCACTCAATAGGGAAAGCTGTTGATGAATTTGAAAGACTGTTCGGGGTATCTGGTGAGAACAGAGTGGGAGTCCAGACGGAAGAAGTAAATCAAAGTACACGACCAGATTGAGATTTTTAAACTCTGAGCCATGAAGATGGCCTGAATCTTGCCTTTCTTTAGCAAAAAAAAATGCTGTAGCCACAAAGGCCTCTGAGGGAAGTCAAAGACACACATGAAACTCCAGAGAAAAGAATTCGCAAGAGAAAAATATTTTACAATTATTTTCAAATAACTTTACCAGTGACATAGTCATCTATTATCACTTCAAAACTAAATGAGGGGGGGCTTCCCTGGTGGCGCAGTGGTTAAGAATCTGCCTGCCAATGCAGGGGACATGGGTTCGAGCCCTGGTCTGGGAAGATCCCACATGCCGCAGAGCAACTAAGCCCGTGAGCCACAACTACTGAGCCTGCGCGTCTGGAGCCTGTGCTCTGCAACGGGAGAGGCCGCGACACTGAGAGGCCCTCGCACCGCGGTGAAGAGTGGCCCCTGCTCGCCGCAACTGGAGAAAGCCCTCACACAGAAATGAAGACCCGGGCTTCCCTGGTGGCGCAGTGGTTGAGAGTCTGCCTGCCAATGCAGGGGACACGGGTTCGAACCCTGGTCTGGGAAGATCCCACATGCCGCAGAGCAACTAAGCCCGTGAGCCACAACTACTGAGCCTGCGCATCTGGAGCCTGTGCTCCGCAACAAGAGAGGCCGCGATAGTGAGAGGCCCGCGCACCGCGATGAAGAGTGGCCCCCGCTTGCCACAACTAGAGAAAGCCCTCGCACAGAAATGAAGACCCAACACAGCCATAAATAAATGAAAAAAAAAAAAAAAAGAAAAAAAAAAAAGAAATGAAGACCCAACACAGCCAAAAATAAAATATAATAAATAAATAAAATTTTAAAAACCCAAAAAACTAAATGAGGAAATAAGGAACTTACTTATTTGTGGATGAGCTGTATGTCAAAAGCAGGACAATTCTGAGACTGAATTTGATTAGTGCTGTGGCCAGGAGCAGAAAATGATGCAAAATATCAAGAAATGGTGGACTGATGCAATCAAAGCATTTACTAAGCTAAAAAAGAGTGGGCAAAACAGAAGACAGTGACAAAATAAGTCCAGTTTGCACAGACTTTAGTAACATTATCGGTCATTCACTGATGACGGGAGCAGTTGTTGATATATATTGGACAAGCATGTGATCTCTGGTTCTTGGTTTAATCTCTGGATTCTTAGTTTAATGAGCAGGCTGAACCTCTCATTGACCATGTTTGGAAACATAATTCACAGGCAGCATACTAGTTTCACTGAAGCTGTATTTCATAAAAAGAGAAATTTCATATCTTTTTGCTTTGCAAGAGAAAACAAATCAGTATATTTGAAGATGTAATCAATAGCAATCAGGTTCAAGTAACACCTCCCCTCTTCATTTACAAAAAAAAAAATCAAAGAGAGTAAGCTTGACATAAAAATTGCACTTGTAGTTTAATGTAATTGTATTGCTTTGTAATATATCAAAATCACATTCTTTACTTTTTTTTTTTACTGTAAGCTCAAGAGCTGCTGAGGAAGGATGGCTATACCTGATTAAAATCTAAAAGCCACCAAGCCACAAATGCATCATCAACACAGTCTTCATTTTGATATCTATGAGTGACACTGTAGTTTAAAAAGGGCATATGAACTTCAGGCTAGGAGAGTGAGAGAAACCCAGCAGCCAGAATCCCTGCTGATGGAGAATGAAATGTTTTATAGAATGAAGGTAATTTGTTTTTATTAGGGGTAGTGATTGAGAGATGACACTCAGAGATCTTAGTAACAAGCCCCTGCCTTTCCCTTCCCTGAGAATTCCTGGTCAGAAAAAGCTAGAGTGCCATGGTATGTCTGTGACAATCTGGATGTTCCCAGCCAGCCCATGGACTACCGAGGTCTCCAGGAAAAAGACCTGTAAGGCTTATCTCCCAGTTTTCTCCAGTCCCAAGAAGGATGAATGCAGATCTGAATTGCTCAGGATTAAGACTATTTTTAAACAGAGGCTGTATCAGTGGATAGAAGTTTTCACTATGTGAAGATAATAACTTAAAGCAAAACAGCAGGGAGCTGGGAAGAAGGACGATCTTTCTTTCCTTTTCTCTCTCTTTGAACTGCTTCTCCTATGCTTCATGAGAGGTAAGACAAGACCCCAGATCTGTTCTCTCTTGGGCTTCACTCCCATCACTGTGTTTCAGGGTAATCCGTGTTGTGATGCTTTCCAGAACCCTTGTAGGAACAGCTCTTGGTATCTGGGTTTTCTCTCCCTCAAAGCATTCTGTTTCTTTGCCATCATCTGAGAGATGCATGCCTCCTGCACCATCCTCCAAAAACATTGATTATGATGATGATAATGATGATGATAACATAATAATAATAAATAATATTAATAAAAGCCCAAGGCAAGAAATTGAGCTAGCTCTGAACTAGCCATTGAGAGGGAACTTTCTGACCTGCTCTTTCTCCAGCCTCTTTTCTAGTCTTCTGCATGTATCTAGACTAGGTCATTATCAACTTGCATTGAGATTTAGGCCCCAAGCCCTTAACTACTAAAAAAAGTATTTCTTGGCCAATCTCTAGTCTAGACTTCTCCTCTGAACTCCACAACTCCAAGGCCTGTCTCATCCTTGGTATCTCCATTTGGCTGTCTCATGGGTGCTTCAAACTTAATATGTCCAAAATAAAACTCTCATTCTCCCCACCCAACCTATTTCTATTCCTCTCCATTTTAGTAAAGGGCATCTAGTTGTTAAAGTCAAATTTCAGAGTTATATTTGATCTCTTTCACTTCCTTACTTACCCCATATTTAATCCCTCAACACATCTTGCCAATACCACCTACAAACTTTATCTTGAATTCTCCACTTCTAGACCAGGCCAGCCATGTATTATATCTTGTCTTGATTATGAGATAATAAGTGTTGTTTCAAGCCATTACATTTTGTGGTAATTCATTATACAGCAGTAACAAATGCAGTTCCTGATCTATAAAATGTGTATAATCATACTTAACATGCAGAGCTATTTTGAGGATTAAAAATAATATAACATGAGCATCTCACATATTATAGGTATTCAATAGAGAGTTGAAACTAAAAATGGAATATATTACTATGGGAAATGGAAACCCACAAAATCTGGGGGTAATCAATAAATGCTTATTGATACTATGTAAATATTTTCCATCTGGAAAGGGAAATTTAGAAAGTTTCCTGAAAATCTCAAGGAAGAATGTATTTTATACACCATCCATGTGTTTCCTATATTTTATTTTTTATATCAGAAAACATAAAAGAATAGTAATACTTTGAACATTCCAGGTTGGAAGAGACTAAACGCAGGTCACAAGTAAATGCAACATGCGATTCTGGACTGAATCTTGGAAAAAGAGACACCGTGGAAACATTTGGAAAATTTTTAATGTGTTTCATTGACTCAAAGTTAGTATTACATCAATATTGATTTGCTGATTTGGATGGTTGTATTACGGTTATGTAGGTGCCTGTCAAGTCTCTATACCACGTTTTGGACATTTATATACCACAGTATTTAGGGGAGAATGAGGTATTATGACTGCAACTTGCTCTCAAAGAGCTCAGGAAAAGAATAATAACAATAGATTGAGAAAGAGAGAAAGAAAGAGGGAGGGAGAGAGAAAAGGTGATAAATCTGATAAAGTGTTAGCTGAGGAGTCTAATTGAAAGGGATACAGGAGTTCTTTGTACTGTCGTTATAATTTTTCAGAAAATATAAAGTTACTTCAAAATAAATTATTAAAGCATTTAACATATTATTTTAATTATTCATTCTTATATATTGTTATCTATTTGATTCATATGACAAGCTGCTGTTGCAGGTTATATTGTGTTTCCTAAAAATTCATATGTTGAAGTCCTAACACTCAGTACCTCAGAATGTGGCCTTATTTGGAAGTAGGGTCAATGAAAATGCAATTGTTAAGTCAGGATGAGGTTGTACTGGAGTAAGATGGGTTCCTAATCCAACATGGCTAGAGTCGTTGTAGAAAGCAGAAATTTTGTAATAGTCATGCACACAGGGAGAATGCCAGGTGAAGATTAGGACAGAGATTGAGGTGATGCATCTAGAAGCCAAGGAAGGCCAAAGATTGCCAGCAAACCACCAGAAAAGAGGACAGAGGCATGGAACAGATTCTTCCTTATAACCCTCAGAAAGAACCAACACTGATGATACCTTGAACTCAGACTTCCAGCCTCCAGAACTGAGAGAAAATAAAGTTTGTTGTTTAAGTCACTTAGAGTATGGTTTATTGTTATAGCAGCCCCAGCAAACTAATACATTATCTGTAAATATTTAGGGAAATAAAATGGGGAAACTAGAGTACTGCAGTGAGATGAGATGATTGGAAGGGGCATTAAAATTTTTCTCTGGATCAGAAAAAGAGGGAGAGAAGTATCTGGTATTTCCTTACTTGTTCAATGTATATTTATTTTTTATAATGTGACAGGCTCTGTTCTAGCCACAGAGACATAGTAGTCAACTGTCCAGCCAAAGCTCTTGCCCTCATAGAGCTTATATTCTAATGGAGAGAGATAATAAACCAGTGGAAATAAGTGTTATGAAGAAATGTTGAAAAAAATAGGGCGAAGAGATAAAGAGTAATATAGCCTCTTATTTTAGGGGAGTGAATCTGAGATCTCTCAAAGACAATACAATGAGGGAATGTAAAAGACCTTTCAGAGCTTTCAGGAGAGCAAGTGCATAGCAGGAAGGAATTTGGAGTGTGAAGGAAAAGCAGGAAGGCCTTTGTGGCTGGAGCCAAATAAGAAATGGGAAGAATAATTAGAGATTGCATTGGAAAGGTAGCCAAGGATGAGATAATGTAGGAACTTTAGATTATGGTAAGAATTTAAATTTTATTCTAAGTGTCAGGGAAAGCCACTTCAGTGTTTTAAGCACTGGAATGACATGAACAGATTTATATATATATTTTTTTAGACTTTTTTTTTTTTTTGATGTAGACTACTTTTAAAGTCTTTATTGAATTTGTTACAATATTGCTTCTGTTTTATGTTTTGGTTTTTTGGCCACAATCCATGTGGAATTTTAGCTCCCCAACCAGAGATCGAACCCTCACCCCCTGCATTGGAAGGCAAAGTCTTAACCATTGGAATGCCAGGGAAGTCCCCAGATTTATATTTTCAAAGAGTCCCTCTGGATGCTCTGAACAGAAAGTAGGAGGGGTTGCACAGGAGTGCAGAGACCACTTAGGGAACTGTGCTCCAGAGCTACTCTACTTCTTTCCATCCTGGGTCCCTACAGCCTGACCTTTCTGTGCTGCATCAAAAATTTCTTTGACTTCTGGCTTCCAGTTGCATTCAGCCAGTGGGAGCCACCAAGAGAAAACTGAGAGGAGAGTGAAGTCTGTATATTTAATTCCTCAGCTTCCTAATTGCAAAGTTTCTGAAGATTGACTGCCTCTCTCTACCAAGGGCCACAGCTACTGTCAAGTAGCCGCTAATTTCTCTAATTTTGGTTCCTACTCCTTCTCTTATCAACTCAGGTCTTTGAGTGGAAATGCTTCCCCATTAATAACTAGCTCTGAGTTATAAAACTTATCTCTGTTGTCTTCCCTAACCCACACTTTACCTTTTAAAATAATCTCTTTATTAAATTCTCTCCTAGTTCATCAGTTTGAGTATACTATCTTTCATGCATGCCAGACCCCTGCCAGACACAGGAATGTTACAGTAATCTGATGTTGTCTTAGAGTAGAGTGGTCTCAGTTAAGGTAAAAAGAAGTTAGATTTGGAATGTATTTGCAAAGTAGAGTTAATGGTAATTTTTTTTAATTTATTGATTTTATTTATTTATTTTTGGCTGCATTGGGTCTTCGTTGCTGCACACGGGCTTTCTCTAGTTGCAGTGAGTGGGGCTACTCTTCACTGTGGTGCGCAGGCTTCTCATCACGGTGGCTTCTCTGGTTGTGGAGCACGGGCTATAGGCACATGGGCTTCAGTAGTTGTTGTGCGTGGGATCAGTAGTTGTGGCTCACGTGCTCTAGAACGCAGGCTCAGTAGTTGTGGTGCACGGGCTTAGTTGCTCCACAGCATGTGAGATCTTCCTGGACCAGGGCTCGAACCTGTATACCTTGCACTGGCAGCCGGATTCTTAATCACAGTGCCACCAGGGAAGCCTGAGTTAATGGTATTTGATGAAGGCTAGACTGAGGGAGGTGTAAGAGAACTGAAAAAGGATGATTTTAAATATTTGGCTCGAAAGTCTAAAGCACAGAGGAGAATTTAAAAGCAGCTTTTGCAAGGAGGAAATAGTTTAGTTGCATGCATGACACATTTGGAATGTTTGTTACATATTCAAATTCGAATGCTGAGTGTGTAGTTTGAGTTCAAGAGAAAGGTCAGTGTTGGAACTACAGAGCTTCTAATTCCAGGCAAAGTGGAGAAACAGGGGCTGAGTTTACCTTTTTATCTAAACCAACAAACATGTTGCAAACATATCTGAAACAACAATTTTTAACACAGTTGACACCAGGCAATGAAGGACAGCAATACTGGAGAGACAAGAAACCAATGAGCTGAGTTGTGTTATCTCCCTGACTTACTTTCTTGAGAGAGTTTACATGCTGTGGTACAAAGAGGGGAAAACAAGTAGAGCCTGGCTGACTCTCTGAGTTGAGGAGATGGAGCTGAGAGTCCTGGAAGACCAAGGAGGTAGAGTTCACAGGACAGCATATTGAAGAGGAGAAAGCTGCATAGAGAGGGAATTTCAGAGATATGCATAGGATCCCCTCAAATATTTAGCAAGGTACAGATCAGTGTATGTATGCGAGGAAATTTTCTACGGCTGGGGAAAGAACTACTTGAAGGGTACTTGAAACTCATACAGAGCAAAAGTAGTGTGTGTCCCCACTAACCAGGTTGAAAAACCCTCATGATTCATGGGCCATGGGTAGACTACTCAGAAAGGTCTTACCTCAGCAGCAAAGATTAATAAACTCTTGGGCGAGCTCTGGCTTGGCCTTACCTAACAAATCTTAAAAGCAGGTTTTGAAAGGATCAAATTGTTTGCAAGTAACTGTGTCCCAGAGCAAAGCTCAAGAATACTCATAGGAACCCACAGACATAGAAAACAAACTATGGTTACCTAAGGGGAAAGATGGGGGGAGGGATAAATTAGGAATTTGGGAGTAACATATACATACTACAAGTATATATAACTGAATTGCTTTGCTGTACACCTGGAACTAACACAACATTGTAAATTAACTATACTTCAATAAATAGATAGATAGATAGATAGATAGATAGATAGATAAAAAGAATAATCGTAGGAATAAAATATATCCAGTACCCAACAAGTTAAAATTTACAATGACCCATAAAGAGGAGAAAAAACAATCAATCTAAACCAACTAAGATAGACACATATGTTAGGATTATGAGACAAAGACATTAAAGCAGTTATTTTAACTGTATCCCATATGTTCAAAGAGTTATAGAGACACAGAAAATTAAAGAGGACTCAAATAAAACTTCCAGACGTATAAACTACTATGTCAGAGAAAAAAATTACACTGGATGGGATTGATGGCAGATTTGATATTATAGAAGAAAAGATTAGTGAACTTGAAGCCATAGCAATAGAAACCATGCAAAATTGACATGTACACATTGCTAAATTTAAAATAGATAACCAACAAAGACCTACTGTATAACATAGGGAACTCTGCTCAATATTCTTTAATAACTTGAATGGGAAAAGAATTTGAAAAATAATAGATACATGTATATGTATAATAACTGAATCACCTTGCTGTACACCTGAAACTAACACAACATTGGTAATCCACTATACTCCAATATAAAATAAAAATTTTTAAAAAGAAACAAAAGAGAAAAAAGAGAAAAAATTAGTGAAAAGAGAATTATTGAGCTGTGGAATACTTTCAAATGGCCTAATTTACCTTTAATTGAAGTCCCTAAAGATAGTGGAATAGAAATAATATTAGAAAAAATAATGGACAAAAAATTTCCAAATTTGATGAAAATTATATAAATCCATATATTGGATAAGCTCAACAAACCCTAAGTACAAGAAATATGAAGAAAAATACAGCTGTGTACATCATAATCTAATTGCTTAAAACCAAGGTTCAAGAAAACATCTTAAACACAGCTAGAGAAAAAAGACATATTAACCACAGAAGAACAAATATAGCAATGACACCAGATTTTTCATTAGAGACAATATAAAGGAGAAGACAGAAGAGTGACATCTATAAAGTGTTGAAATGAAGTATGCAAACATAAAATTAACAATCAACAGCTTACAGATGATTTAAAACTATCAAACCCAGGAAGCAAGAGGAAAAGGAAAGTCAAAACAGGGGAAGAATAAGTATTCATGTAAAAGGCCATTAGTAAGGAAGTGAAGTTGATTGGAAGACTTTGAAGCTGACCTTTGAAGAACTAACCACTGCCTACTTCTGTACTTGGGCAATAAATGAGTGATAATATAACAAGTCAAAGTAAGACATATTGGTATGGGATCAATTTACAATTATTGCAGAGGAAGGATTTCACTAATACTTTCATCTTCATGCTCAGAGGGGCCATACTAGGTAGTCTTTGCTGTTTTGGCCATTGTTAGAGAGGACATTTTCCTTTCGATTTTTTCTCTCTCACATCTCCACAAGGTTATACCATGTTCAGCAGGTTCATGGAGGGCTTAAAATGGTTTTTATTTGAAATTATTCCTAAAAATTCCTAAATTCATCCAGTTTGCTCAAAGATAAAGTTTTCTGTTTTAAGATAATTTGGAATTTGTTTTGCAAATGGTATAATGGTGAATGGTGTGACTTAGAAGTAAATTCTGAAAGGAAAAGCAATAGAGGAAGATATTCGAGTTCATTGTGATTGTCCCTGGGTTGTGAGATGTTGAAAAAGAGAAGAGTAAGGGACAGTAAGGGAGAGAGAAGAGAAAAAATAACACAGGCTGGTGGGTACCACAAAGCCATACTTTGCACTACATAATTAAAACAAGAACAAACAGGAAGCTAAGGTCTGTGGGTCTCATTTCAGTCTGTGCCGTAAAGAAGGAAAGAGACTGGAGTAGAAGAAAAAAACAATGATTTTAAGCATATCGGACTCCTTATTTTCAAATTTGAAAATATGAATATGCTATTTTAAACTACTCTTCATACTGAGTGAAGTCAAAACAGAAACTTACCTGTATTCTCTATTCACTTTCTCAGTGTCCCGAATGATAGTTTTATCTTTCTGAAATTATACTATTCTTCTCTAATTTGTCTGACAATAAACATATTTTATAGCATATTTTTAACCATTCCATCACTAGGCAATTCTACCAATATGTAATTTGAAAGCAAAGCAATTATATCACTTTGCCTGTGACATATTATACCTTTCTCTTCTTTGTCTAATTTTCTATTTCTGTCTCTATTCTCCCTCAATATCTCTATTTCTCCCTCCCTCTCCTGCTCTCTTTCCCTCCCTCTCCCTCTATCTCTCTGATCTCTATGTCTTAATTTTACCGTGAAAAGAAAATCATTTATATAGCATTAGAGGCAAAACAGGTCTCTTGCAAGAGGTCTTCCCGTTGCAAAAGGATGCAAAGGGTAAAGAACAGGGCTAGCAATCGCCCATTATATTATGTGGGTGTAACTCTTCACAGAGTTTCCTTTCTTTCACTAGCAGCAAACATGACCAGAATTGTAGAGACTTGTACATTTAGAGACCATCTCTAAACAGAGTCACGCTTTTATTGGTTCAGCTGAAAAGATACCACATTAGATTCTTTAGTGGTAATTCCCTAAGGCAAAGAGAGGAAATTCCACTTTTTAAACACTGAAAATAGCTCCAGGATGAACCTATTTTAGAAAATTATGGTTGTTTTAAAGCATTGGAGGTTTTTGTTATTGTTGTTTTTTGTTTGTTTGTTTGTTTTTGCCTTACCACACATCTTGCAGAATCTTAGTTCCCAGACCAGGGATTGAACCCAGGCCCTTGGCAGTGAAAACCTGGATTCCTAACCACTGGACCGTCAGGGAATTCCCTGAAATTTTATTTTTTTAATCATCCATTGTTTAAATCTAACCTCTGGAATTATTGTAGAGAAAATTTCTATAGTCTGTTACACATGGTGATGGTACACCCCACCAGATGTCCTCACGGCCAAATGTTTTCAATAGCAATTGCAGGAGGCAGGGGTATATAGATTACCACTGGGCAATCTCTCAGTCATCTTGTGTGTAACTCATGATTTGTTAAAATAAATTGGATGTTTTACTGGGTACCAATTGTTTTAAAGCATTGAAATAAAATTGTGCAAATGTGTACTGTGTTTAAATATACACACCATTCAACCATTTTAGTCTTTGGGTTAAAAATACCTGATGTCCCAAAATAATTTCACGTCTCAGATATTTTACATTTTGAATTCATCTCTAATGAAATATAACGAAAAATTTCCTCCATGCTGCCTTACATGAACAAACTCTATTGATTATTTCATTGGAAACAGTGCAGCCAGCTCTAACCCCCTGCAGAATTTTTCTTTTTTTTGGTGGGGAGGGGAAAGTGAGGACAGTTTTCACTGGAACAAAATGAACCATTGAGTTGTGAATCTGAACAGTGCTTCTTGTGCAGACACCACGATGAATGTTCTAACAGAACCAGGGCTAGAATTCCAAGACAATATACCTACCAGCAAGTTCAAAATCATAGTGTCACTTTCAGAGTTAAAATGAGATACATGGATACACAGGGGTAACTCATAATTTGACATTTCTTCAAACCGATATTCTTTGAATACAAACATGTATTAGCAGATGGGTGGAACACTGAGAGGGCAAGAGCAGTATTGTTTCAGAAATCAGCGTCTTCTCAAATGTTTAGAGTCACTTAACTTGCATTCCCCACTCGAGGAACAAAGTTTCTTTAGCAGGCATTTTAGAAGAAAAGAAATGTTCTTTAGAAGGACCCCTCTTTAGAGAGCATTTTAGAAGCTATCAAGTGGTCATTTCCTCCTTGAACCAGTCTTCTGGAGGTCATACTTCCTATCATTTCTGGTTCATGAACATTCTTTCATGAATATTATTTAGCACCTACTTCATTTCAGGCACCTGTTTGGCTGGGGCTACAGGGGTTAGCAAGGGGCATATCATTGGCATTTCTTCCAATCATCTGCAGTTCCCTCTGTAAGGAGTTCTGGAAAATGCCATTTGCTACAGCTCCCAGTATTTTCAGTCACGTTGCAGTGGCCTCGTGACATTTCAGTGCCCAGGTGCTAGTTCTGCTGGTTTATTCCTTCTTCTGGCTCTGAACATACTAAATCCCCATGAACAGAAAGAACTTGACCTTCAGAAGGCCATTCACATATTTCCTCCCTGCCAATCTAATTTGAAACGAGCTCAAACTTTAGGATTGGCAGCCCTTGTTTCTGGTCCTCTTTCTAGTGTGTCATCTTGGGATATTTTTTAAGACACAAAACTTAATTTAATAGAAATTTTGTTTGTAGTTCTTACGGTCTCAGTATGAGCTGAGCTAGAACACACTGCACCACCCAGAAGTAGCCCAGTTCTGGGGGCTGGGAAAAGGGGGCAGTCAGAGTGCAGGCCCTAGGAGACCCATTCTTCCTTAGTGCTTGAGGACTGGGGATGTCACCTTCTTCCTCTTCCCTCCTCTGGGATCCATGAGGGAGAGCAGATGGAATCTTAGGCCTAGGGCTTCTCTTCCACACCACACACCACCTTGAGTCCCCACGTTGGAGGAGAACTAAGGCATCTGGGGAAAGAAGGCGACAGAGGAAGGCAAAGATGTCAATCAAGAAAGATAAAGGGCAGAGGTGAAGGCTGAAGGAGAATCAGAGACAAAACACCAGTTACAAGAAAAAAGCAGGGGACAAACAACATAGAAATGAGCCACAATTCCTGTGTTTTACTAATAACTTGAAGCTGGCCTAGTAAAGCTCCATGATATCAGATGGCAAGGAAGGAACCCAGGGTTCAGGAAGGCTTGAGACCTGAGCTTCTCTTGACTGTGTGGTCGGGCTGTGTGAGGCGTGAGGGCTTGCAGACTTGTACTGCATCTTCTCTTCCCAGAAGGCATGAAAAGACAGGTGGGATTTTATGTGGCCCCTGTTGAACTCATCTCTGGTCAGCTGCTCCTTTGATAGCATCTGTATTATTGGGGAAAGATTTGCAATAGGTTTATAGATTTAAAATCTGTCACTTCAATGAAACTCAGGAACAGTAAAACAAACATCAATAAACAAAAACTGGAAGCCTGTTCCGCCCTTCTATTTTGAAGAGTTCAGAGCAGATAGACAGTGGTCTGCATAGCAGGTGTTTCAGAGGTGGTAGAAATGCTATTTACTGAATCATATTATTTCTTTTATAGATTATAATACCACCTGACACTTTTTTTTTTTGCTGAGAATGAACTAATTTTGGAGGTTTCTCAAGCAGTCCTTTAGCACAAAAATGCATTGTTTTATGTTTTGCTGTTTCAAGAACTAGTTTCCATGCACGATTTTAACCTTAAAGCAAAGGTTAATTTACTCCATTTAGATCATGTACTAATAGTAGCTATTTTTGATTACCTTGACTTAATGGCAGAATCATAAAACAAGTTTTAAAACCTGAAATGTAAAAAAAATTTTCATTCTATAAAGGGAGGCTTTTTTTTTTTCTTCACATTTGTTTATCTGTTCTTCTTGGCTGATTTGAAGAGAACAAAAGTGCAGTGAACTTATAAACTAGCAAAAGTGGAATTTCTTTCTTCTTGAGAAAGTAAATCAAAGGTATTCTTAGGCCCGAGGGAAATGTGTTCTGTATAAATTTTTAGCTAAAGCATACCTCAGTTATTAGCCATTTATAAAAAATGCAATAAGACATGAATATTAGAACTGAGTCATCTGCTCATGTCTTCCCTTCTGACTTGCACTCATTGTCTCTCACGATACCCCTATTCTTCTCTCTTCCCTGACTCCAACCAAATGGATTTTTTCCCCTTGATTTCACGTTCATCACTACATTTACCTTGAACTAAAAAGTTAAATACAAAGGTGAAGATTTAAAGGTTGGGCTGGACTACAGCATTGGGAATATAAATTATCAACCACATGGCAACTGTTAACGAGTTTCAAAGACATCGTGTCTGTTTAACAGCTAGGTAACTAACTATACTTATCTAGACATGCCTGGGGTTTTTATTCTTTGTTGTATATAAACAGGGATGGGGACTGGGGAAGAGAAGTATTTTCAATGTGGCAATTATTCTCCAATCCTTTCATTGTTCTTCCATATGCTGTGATGTTCTGCCTCCTAAATTCTGGAAACAACTATAAAGATTTGATAGGAATGCCTTTCATGCAAACAGATGGAGTTACTGAAAGAATAAATAAAAATATTCAGTGAAAGTTTCATGCAGAAGCAGCATACCTTCTTGAGATAACCAGGATGGACTGATGAATATTATTAATACCACAAATTACAAAATCTTGTAAAAACATCAATATTATATTCTGCTTTAAGATAAGAAAAATCTATTTTAATCCTTTGGAGTTTAAGGGGTGTAGTTAGTGAATTCTAAAAATTTAAGAAAGTATACATATGAAACTGACACATGACCTCTGAAAATAAAGCAGCCAAATGATCCCAATATCCTTCTGGCTCCATGGCATAAATGCCAAAATGTAGTGCAGCTGGTAGAAAAGCTTCTATGCTTGCCAAATATCATTGTCTCATATTCACAGATGAACAGAAGTTCCTGCCCCCCAGAGACTGTTGGACCAATAAGTCAGACCTATACTATGGGCAGATTGCATTAGGTTGGTGTGTGTGTGTGTGTGTGTGTGTGTCTGTGTGCATGCACACACGCAATATTATCTACTCAAATTGATTAATTAAAGTTAAACCATTCCATGCACTCAGCACAGTGTTATATTCCCAGTATGTTAAGAGCAAGTAAATACCAATTAAGGTTGATGAGATGGATGGATACCAATAAATGATTGACTGCTTCCATGATGTGGAAAACGGTGTAATCAATGCATTGATATCTCTGCAAATAGATATCTGGAAAAAAACAAATAGTTCTATGAACATCCATGCCTAAGAGCTCAAGTTAGAATCAGGATATTGTATAAATGCCAAATGGTATGTAGTTCATTTTCAAATTTTACCATGAAAGTAAAATATCTGAAATTCACAACTGTCTTCTAAAACTACATAGGCATATAAGAAATGAAAGATTTTGTCATTTTGTAATTATTATGCTACTGAATGTTAACAAATGAATGATATAAACAAGATGTACTTTTTCAATAGTTTTTGTCACAGCCTGAAAAATTTGTATGCTTGCTTCTCTGTAGTGTGAGGGAAGGAAATGTTGAAATATTTCAAAGCATAGAAAACTCACATCAAATAAATAATGAAGAGAAGATATTAAGATTGTGAATTAAAAGTACAAGAAATATACTTTGTGAAAGGAGACTATTTCTTGGATTGCCTGGGCAAATGTGGGTAGGACCTCATTTTCATGGTTACTCCATACTATGTAAAACAGCAGATTTTAAAGACAATGTAATTGCATTGATCTGTTTCCATAGATACATGTAATTGCCACGTAGTATTTTTTTATTGAAGTATAGTTGAGTTACAATATTGTGTTAGTTTCAGGTGTACAACACAGTGATTATATATATATATATATATATATATATATATATATATATATATATAATTATTTTTTTCAGAATCTTTTCCCTTATAGGGTATTACAAAATAATGAGTAGACTTCCTTGTGCTATACAATAGGTCCTTGTTGGTTATCTTTTTTATATAGGGAGCGTGTATTTTAGAAAAACCTTCATATGTAATTGTCTATGAACTGACAAAAAACCACGTAATGGGAGAATTTTAATACATATATTTACTTTACATAACGTTCCTAGATTAAAAAAGAATATGGGCACCTGAGTGAGATGTTTGTAACGTTCACTTGTGATCCTATGAAGATTTTTGTGTAATTAACAGGGTATAAATGTGAGTTATGCTAACAAACAAGAAAGAAATGATGGCAACTTGCATCTGTATTTAAGGAAGGACTCCCACTATTTGTACCTGTAAATATCCATCGGCAAGAAACATGGAGGATGCAATGTCCTATAAACATCAATTAAGTCCATCTTGTTTAATGTACCATGTAAAGCTTGTATTTCCTTATTTATTTTCATTTTGGATGATCTCTCCATTGGTGAAAGTGGGGTGTTAAAGTCCCCTACTATGATTGTGTTACTGTCTATTTCCCCTTTTATGGCTCTTAGTATTTGCCTTATGTATTGAGGGGCTCCTGGAACATTCTCCAGGATAGATCATATCTTGGGTCACAAATCAAGCCTTGGTAAATTTAAGAAAATTGAAATCATGTCAAGTATCTTTTCAGACCACAACGCTATGAGACTAGATATCAATTACAGGAAAAAATCTGTAAGAAATACAAACACATGGAGGCTAAACAACACACTACTTAATAACCAAGAGGTCACTGAAGAAATCAAAGAATACCTAGAAACAAATGACAATGAAAGCACGATGACCCAAAACCTATGTGATGCAGCAAAAGCAGTTCTAAGAAGGAAGTTCACAGCAATACAATCCTACCTTAAGAAACAAGAAACATCTCAAATAAACAACCTAAACTCACACCTAAAGCAATTAGAGCAAGAAGAACAAAAACCCCAAAGTTAGCAGAAGGAAAGAAATCATAAAGTTCAGATCAGAAATAAATGAAAAAGAAATGAAGGAAACGATAGCAAAGATCAATAAAGCTAAAAGCTGGTTCTTTGAGACGATAAACAAAATTGATAAACCATTAGCCAGACTCATCAAGAAAAAAAGGGAGAAGACTCAAATCAATAGAATTAGAAATGAAAAAGGAGAAGTAATAACTGACACTGCAGAAATACAAATGATAATGAGAGATTACTACAAGTAACTCTATACCAATAAAATGAATAATCTGGAAGAAATGGACAAATTCTTAGAAATGCACAACCTTCCAAGATTGAACCAGGAAGAAATAGAAAATATGAACAGACCAATCACAAGAACTGAAATTGAAACTGGGATTAAAAATCTTCCAACAAAGAAAAGCCCAGGACCAGATGGCTTCACAGGCGAATTCTATCAAACATTTAGAGAAGAGCTAACACCTATCCTTCTCAAACTCTTCCAAAATAGAGCAGAGGGAGGAACACTCCCAAACTCATTCTACGAGGCCACCATCACCCTGATACCAAAACCAGACAAAGATGTCACAAAGAAAGAAAACTACAGGCCAATATCACTGATGAACATAGATGCAAAAATGTGCAAGAAAATACTAGCAAACAGAATCCAACAGCACATTAACAGGATCATACACTATGATCAAGTGGGGTTTATCCCAGGAATGCAAGGATTCTTCAATGTACACAAATCAATCAATGTGACACACCATATTAACAAACTGAAGGAGAAAAACCATATGATCATCTCAATAGATGCAGAGAAAGCTTTTGACAAAATTCAACACCCATTTATGATAAAAATCCTCCAGAAAGTAGGCATAGAGGAAACTTTCCTCAACATAATAAAGGCCATATATGACAAACCCACAGCCAATATTGTCCTCAATGGTGAAAAAGTGAAACCATTTCCACTAAGATCAGGAACAAGACAAGGTTGCCCACTCTCACCACTATTATTCAACATAGTTTTGGAAGTGTTAGCCACAGCAATCAGAGAAGAAAAAGAAATAAAAGGAATCCAAATCAGAAAAGAAGAAGTAAAGCTGTCACTATTTGCAGATGACATGATACTATACATAGAGAATTTTAAAGATGCTACCAGAAAACTACTAGAGCTAATCAATGAATTTGGTAAAGTAGCAGGATACAAAATTAATGCACAGAAATCTCTTGCATTCCTATAAACTAATGTTGAAAAATCTGAAAGTGAAATTAAGAAAACACTCCCATTTACCATTGCAACAAAAAGCATAAAATATCTAAGAATAAACCTACCTAAGGAGACAAAAGACCTGTATGCAGAAAATTATAAGACACTGATGAAAGAAATTAAAGATGATACAAAGAGATGGAGAGATATACCATGTTCTTGGATTGGAAGAATCAACATTGTGTAAATGACTCTACTACCCAAAGCAATCTACAGATTCAATGCAATCCCTATCAAACTACGACTGGCATTTTTCACAAAACTAGAACAAAAACTTTCACAATTTGTTTGGAAACACAAAAGACCCTGAATAGCCAAAGCAATCTTGAGAAAGAAAAACGGAGCTGGAGGAATCAGGCTCCCTGACATCAGACTATGCTACAAATCTACAATAATCAAGACAGTATGGTACTGGCACGAAAACAGAAATATAGATCAATGGAACAGGATAGAAAGCCCAGAGATAAACCCACGCACATATGGTCACCTTATCTTTGATAAAGGAGGCAAGAATATATAGCAGAGAAAAGACAGCCTCTTCAATAAGTGGTGCTGGGAAAACTGGACAGCTACAGGTAAAAGAATGAAATTAGAACACTCCCTAACACCATACACAAGAATAAACTCAAAATGGATTAAAGACCTAAATGTAAGGCCAGACACCATCAAACTCTTAGAGGAAAACATAGGCAGAACACTCTATGACGTAAATCACAGCAAGATCCTTTTTGACCCACCTCCTAGAGAAATGGAAATAAAAACACAAATAAACAAATTGGACCTAATGAAACTTAAAAGCTTTTGCACAGCAAAGGAAACCATAAACAAGACGAAAAGACAACCCTCAGAATGGGAGAAAATATTTGCAAATGAAGCCACTGACAAAGGATTAATCTCCAAAACATACAAGCAACTGATGCAGCTCAATATCATAAAAACAAAAAAACCAATCCAAAAGTGGGCAGAACACCTAAATAGACATTTCTCCAAAGAAGATATACGGATTGCCAACAAACACATGAAAGAATGCTCAACATCATTAATCATTAGAGAAATGCAAATCAAAACTACAATGAGATATCATCTCACACCAGTCAGAATGGCCATCATCAAAAAATCTACAAACAATAAATGCTGGAGAGGGTGTGGCGAAAAGGGAACCCTCTTGCACTGTTGGTGGGAATGTAAATTGATACAGCCACTATGGAGAACAGTATGGAGGTTCCTTAAAAAACTAAAAATAGAACTACCATACAACCAAGCAATCCCACTACCTGGCATATACCCTGAGAAAACCATAATTTGAAAAGAGTCATGTACCAAAATGTTCATTGCAGCTCTATTTACAATAGCCAGGACATGGAAGCAACTTAAGTGTGCATCAACAGATGAATGGATAAAGAAGATGTGGCACAGATATACAATGGAATAATACTCAGCCATAAAAAGGAACAAAACTGAGTTATTTGTAGTGATGTGGATGGACCTAGAGACTGTCATACAGAGTGAAGTAAGTCAGAAAGAGAAAAACAAATACCGTATGCTAACACATATATATGGAATCTAAAAAAAAAAAGAAAGAAAGAAAGAAAATGGTCAGAAGAACCTAGGGGCAAGAGAAGAATAAAGATTCAGACCTACTAGAGCATGGACTTTAGGATACGGGGAGGGGGAAGGGTAAGCTGGGACAAAGTGAGAGAGTGGCATGGACATATATACACTACCAAACGTAAAATAGATAGCTAGTGGGAAGCAGTCACATAGCACAGGGAAATCAGCTCGGTGCTTTGTGACCGCCTGGAGGGGTGGGGTGGGGAGGGTGGGAGGGAGAGAGATGCGGGAGGGAGGAGATATGGGGATGTGTGTGTATGTATGGCTGATTTGCTTTGTTGTAGAGCAGAAACTGACACACCATTGTAAAGCAATTATACTCTAATAAAGATGTTAAAAAAAAAAAAAAATGGAGGAATGAAGGAACGAGGCTTGTTTACAATTAGATATCTTCATAATTCCATAATCATTTATTCCACAATCCAAATGGCTGCAGAAAGAACCGTTTCCTGAATGGCACCCAGTGTCTGAGTGTGAGAAGCCCCTGGGTTAGTGATGCTGGAAGTTCAGATCACACAGACCATTTACCTGCTTTTTCACCGTTTTCCCTTCAGCTGTGTGAGCTATTTTATTTTGATGTTTTAAATACCAGTCTCCTTAAGATAAAATGTGACTGGGTCTTTTGGGGTGCTTCCTGGCATGGATCCTTTTTGCAAAATGGATGAGCGTTAATAATAGATGTTATCAATATTATAAAGCTACCACTGGGCTCCCACCTTTAGTGAAGGTTTAGGAAGAATTACTGACCTCCATTTCGGTAGCTTCCCAAGCTGAGTACTGGCCAACCTAGAGGGGCAAGTGGAAAGAAAAACTATTAAATAGAGCCCGAAACTATTGCTATATAAGACCAAGTTGCTGCTGTTATCCAAGTCAGCTTTTAAAACTAAGCAATATACTTTTAGTCTTTTCATTTGCTTCTGTCTGGTAGTTGTGTGAACATTCTCCTGTTTGAACCACAGAATCATCTCCTCATGCCTCACTGGGATGTCTGGTAATATTTATAATTTAGAACATCATATTAAGAATAACAGCCTGCTGACACAGTTCTCGTAACACCCGTTGCCATACTTTCTGAAATATAAGTCCTAGAGAACCAGCTGCTGGAGACGGTGTCCAGGGCTTCTTATGTGAAGATGACAGATTGCTCTAATACATAACTGACATGCAGTGTAATTTCTAAAAAAAAAAATCTAATCTCATGCTGCGTGTGAAAGGCATATACAGGAGTTCCCCAAGGGCAAACAAAAAAAATTAAAAAGAGGAAAAAAAGAAAATCTTATGAAACATTTTTCACAGCATTTTTCTGAAGCCACAGCAAGGAGAAAAAGTTATCATCCTGTCATGAAAAATAGATCTAAAACAAGCAGTGGCTGTAGAAGGTTGCGAAAATGCGATAGAGGCATCCAAAGAGACTAGGGCAACACTTTTGGAATAGTAAGCAGATGTGTTAGACAAATTAGACAATAGTTAACGTCTAATTGAAGACTGCTTGGAAAAGCCATCACTGGCTTGCCTCCAAATTGCACTGCCCCTTTTTACAGAGCACACACTCACCCGTTAGTCTGGGCTGAGCAGCCCTGACACTCAAATAACTTGGCTTCACCCCTCTCAACTTTGACAGTCACCCTAAGGAAACTAATACCAGGTAGGATTAAGGAGGATAGGATACCCACATTTCACTGTCTCTTCTCCCTCTTGCTATTTCTTGACACAATAGGTTAACACTAGAAGATTTTATTACCTCACTTTTCATTTGGAAAGATGTGCACTATTTGTAGTTGTATGAAAATACAGTGCTGCTTTTCTATTATAAACACGACATAGGCAAACGTTTAAAATAGGTATATGGATCAGCCTTAAATGGATATTTTAAATGCAGCCATTGAGGGGAAAGTATCTGTATCTGTAATATTGCTTTGATGCAAATTTCCAAATGTTTCTCAAGGACAATTTTGGGTTAACAAACATAAGAGGGAGATAGCAGAGAGTGTAAGAACCAGGCATAACAGGCAAGAACCATGCAAAACTGCCCCCATTCAGGGATCTGCTGGATCTCTGAAACCCAAACTTGAACTTTAAAAGCTATTTATTTCCCATAGTCTCATGGGCTGACACCAGAGACTGGTGATGTCACATATATTACCAACAACTGATGGAACTGTGGGAGGACAGAAATGGAAGCCACAGACCTCTCAACCTCTTCAACCACAAGGCTTGCAATCTGTTGAGGGTTGAGCTTGTATCTTTCCAGCTGTCTCCTTGGAATGAAATTATTTTCATCAGAAAGTAGAAATGTTCAGTGTTTGCAAGGAGTACAAGGTGACTTGTGGGAAGTGTTTTTCTTTAAAAAAAAAAATTTAATCTAACAAAAAAAAGATAGGTGGATCAGAGGACTTTGATAACGATGACAATGAAGAGGTAAGGAAGCCTCTTCTAAATACTAAAAAAGTTATGAAAGGCATGACATTTCCCTCCAAACTAGACCCCAAGTTTATTTTTGATTCCCTCCTTCTGGTGTGGTCTCTCATTAACAGAGGAAAAGCCAACTGTGAAGCCCCAGAGCTAAGCTTCGTTTGCCACCTTAATTCAATGCAGATGTATATTGAGCCAATGTGCCTGGCGGGGCGGAGGAGATGGAGGAGAGGCAGCCACAAAAGGGCAGGAAAATAGACAAGAAAGAAGGGGCATGATTAGCAGCCTCATGGATAGATAGACCTCTGGCCAGACATAGGGGAGTCCTCTTCATGTCCAGGTGTGTCAGTTCCCTTCTTGACCAAGCCTGCACCTGGAACTATGGATCTGGGTTCATCTTTGGATTCCTGTTCACCTCGAAAGCAAGTTCCATCATGAACAGGAGGCTGTGAGATAGAAGAGAACTAAAAATCCTGCTCATCCATAAACCTGACAAGCAGTATTGCAATATTTAAGACATTCACAGCTACTTTTTTCCAAAATAATAATATCAAAAAGGAAACAGTTTTCACATTTCACAGACACAAAGTTTAGATGACCCCTTTGGGAACATTCATATTGTAACGATGCCAATTCTTGCCAAATCAGTTTGTATCTTCAAAATGAAATCCCCAAACAAAATCTGTGTGGAATTTGTTTCATAACTTTGAAAAAATGATTCGAAAATACATTTGAAAAAAAATAAACAGTGGGGAAATGTCCAAAATAATGAAAAAGAAGAATTAAATGCTGAAACTAGTAGGCTTATTCTATTCGAAGAGCCAATAACTAAAAAACTGTGATATTGGCATAAGAATCAAGGGAACAGAACAGATAACCCTAAAACAGATCCTGGAATTCAAGAGTCAGAAAATACCGCAAACTACTGGTGTTGGTTAATTGGTCACTTGGGGCAAAATAAATTGTGTTTTTACTTTTCATCAGATAGATAGATAGATACAATCTGAACTGGATTACCAGAATTAAGTGTTACAAATAAATCTTTAAAAATTATAAGAAAGTACTGGTGAATGCTAAAGTAATCTCAGGATATGAGAAAAAATTTAAAGCACAAAAGCAATTGAAGAGTTTGCCTCTTGGAACTAGATAGCTGAGCATTACATGTTATTTGTTGTCATAAAAATAAAAATCACTAAGAGAATTTGAATAACCAAGTGAAAATGTGTAGCATGCTAAGAATTATCAACTAGCCATAACATAGAGGTGAAAAGACTGAGCACATTCCTGACCCAAAAGCTATATATACAACTGGTCTGTGACTGTCATGTTATGAAAATAGCCAAATTTGAAACACAAATGAGAAGCTCAGATTTTTAGTTAGTGATTTTCTCAGAGTCATGGAGATCGCCAGTTGTAGGACCCATACTCTACAATAAAAGTAGATACCTAAAGGAAGTAGAGATTAAAAGCAGGGCTGAATTCTGTGGTTATTAATTGTTCACCAAGCATCGGAATAATATCCTGAAGTCATTGATAACTGAGTCCAGGATCCAGCTTAGTAAATTATTCCAAGTTGCCTACAGACTTACAAGGTTTTAGTTTGGCAGGAAAGAGGTCCAGACTATATAATCTGATGTTTAAATATCTGTTAAACCTATAGGTTTAACACATATTTAGCACTTGAATAACTTTTATTTAAAAAATATCCTATATGTCAAGTTACTGCCTACCTTGTACAAGCCTAAAATTTGCATCAGTTTGAACTTGATTTATAAAATGCAACACACAGAGAAATGATGATACTTACTAAGCTTCCTCTCCTCAGAAAAATAGAAGGAAGGAAGGAAGGAAGTGAGGGAGGGAGGAAGAAAGAAAAAAGAAAAAGAAAGAAAAGAAAGGAAAGGTATTATTATAATAATGATTCTTAGGATTATTATTATAAAACTCAAGCGTCTAGTTCCAAACCTGGCACACTATAAATGCTCAGTGATAGCTGTCCTTCTTATTAATGAAACAACAGACATTTATGAAGTCTCACCTCTCAGCCATCAGTATCTATCACCAATCTAGTCAACTTGGGGAAGCCTATATAATGTCAAAGGGACTCTGCATTCACACTTCTCATTACAATCTTAGTTTATGAAATACAACACATGACATGAAAAATTGATTCAGCAGAATAAAATAAAATAAAAATTCAACCTAAGAAAAGTATATGCCATTGGATGTTCTGAAGAAAATAACAAACAACACCTCTTGGATTGTTGTGACTATTTAGAAATATGCACAAAGCTATGGCATGTGACTGAGGGAAGGTGGGAGAAAGCTATTCCCATTGAGGAGAAAGGCCTGAGAAGTGTGAGGGAGTGGTGGTGAGTTCCCCAGGGAGAGGCAGCCAGTGAATGGGTCAATCCGGCTGAAAAAAAAAGTGGGAAGCAAGGGAGAGAAGTGAGGAGAGGGAAAGAGCTTGGATGCCCGTCAAGCTTTTTGTTGTTCATCCCAGTGAAACTGGGCAGGCTCTGCGGGTGAGCACAGAGGGGAGGGCCGGGTGCAGGTGGGATGATGAGGATTTCCTTCGCTGCCCCGTCCCCAAATTTCCCTCAGCATTTTATGTCTTGTTTTTATTAAATATAAAATAGATGACTAATAAGAACCTACTGTATAGCACAGGGAACACTACTCAATACTCTGTAATGACCTATATGGGAAAAGAATCTAAAAAGAGTGGATATATGTATATGTATAACTGATTCACTTTGCTGTGCACCTGAAACTAACACAACATTGTAAAGCAACTATACTCCAACAAAAATTTTTAAAAATATTGAAAATACAAATAAGAAAATAAGAAAATACAATTAAAATTATCAGCATTTTCATCAACCAGGCAGATCCTTCTCTGTTTATATGTTAAAGATCTCGAACAATGACTTTTTCCAGTAGCCTAAGTATATGGATATGCTCTGTTCCCTGGAACATTATTCTCTTCTATCTCAAATGCATCTTTCTCTTCCTGTTCAGTGTATTTACTAAGATTTTATAAACATTCCCTTCCTGTGTTCATCTATTTACTTTATAATTTGCTTTTCCCCCCAAATCATTCTTTATCCTAAATTCTAAGACTTAAAGATTTTTGGATTATTTTTATTTACCAAGTACACTTGCCTTTTTCTTCTTGCCCCTCTCTTCCCATAGACTCTTTTACATAGCTTTATGTTCCTAAATGAGATTATATATGCATATAAAATATATATTTCTTATTTTTTCAGATTTATTTTGTATTTGGATCACTGCTAACCCTACAGGCCCCATTTTATACTTCAGTGAATTAATTCGGGAATTAAATAGTTCTTGGTGTTTATGTTTTATGTCTAATTCAAATTCACTATTGAGAGAAGTATAAAAACCTTACCTTTTCCTCTAAAAAGCAGTGGTGGGTAAGGCAAACCATGTTTAGGAACTAGGGCAGCAGTGAACCAGAGGGCAGTGGTACTGTTATTTTCTGGAGGTCAGCTCTGGGGTAAGTTCCCTGGATCCTGCTGTTGCATTTCCTCCTCTGCTCTCCACCACCTCTTGGTACTTGCTGACCTTAAATGTCCCCCTTGATCCGTGTTTTATGATATCCCTTCTCAGTCACCCCACACTGCTTCAACCCTTAATTCCTGTCAAACGAAGAACTCGTTTTCCACAATTTTTCTCTTTATCGAGGCCAGTAATTCAGACAATTCTTAAAGGTGTAAAGGAAAGAATATACTATGGATGAGAAATAATTTTAGAGAATTAACCCAGCCTCTCTGCCACTCGACAGCAGGCATAGTTTCCAGATCCACTTTATTTCTATAGTCGTGGAAGATATGGTACACACACACACACATCATGGAATGGAATATTACTCAGCCATAAAAAGAATGAAATAATGTAATTTGCAGCAACATGGATGGACCTGGAGATTTTCATATTAAGTGAAGTAAGCCAGACAAAGAAAGACAAATATCACATGATATCACTTATATGTAGAATCTTAAAAAAATGATACAAATGAACTTATTCACAAAACAGAAACAGACTCACAGACATAGAAAACAAACTTATGGTTACCAAAGGGGAAAGGGTGGGAGGAATAAATTAGGAGTTTGGGATTAACAGATGTACACTACTATATATAAAATAGATAAGCAACAAGGACCGTATAGTACAGGGAACTATACTCAGTATCTTGTAATAACCGATAATGGAAAAGAACCTGAAAAAGAATATATATATAAATATAATATATATTTTCAGATATATATATATATATATATATAACTGAATCACTTTGAGGTACACCTGAAACTAATACAACATTATAAATTAACTATATTTCAATTAAAAAAATGCTTTCATAAGTACAGCCAATGTGGCTGTAAGGCAGTCTTTAGTGTAAGAGCTGGTGTGAAGTATATATAGATACTTGAAAGAGTCAAGTCTGAAATACTAGTGAATCAAGTGTTGCCTCCATTCTACAATCTCAAATAAAGTTCTCATCTTAAACTTTCATTTTCCTTGAACTAAATAAAAAATACTCATCTCAGTCTGTTGAAGGTGCACAATATCTGAACCATGCTGAACAAAGAATGCAAGTGTGCACCTGACCAGGTATATGCCACATGCCTAGAAGAGTGGGTGGAAAGAACCAGCATTCTTATTTCTGTAATTGTGGTTTGCCATAAACATGAAGCTACACAAGTCCTATGTGCACAGAATCCTGCTTTGTTGAGTAGATCAGACTTGGGCAGAAAGACGCAGGTGTGTGTACAAGTGAGTAAGATAGGTTAGCCAGTTTTCAAAATACATTCCTTTAAATAATTTGTAACTTAATTTCTCCCTATCTTACACCAAGAATTTCTTAATTTTCTTACAGCATTGAAACAATTTTTTTTTGTCTTTGTCCTGTTGTGTAAACAGAAGCCACATCACTAATTATAAATTTATATAGATAGACATAAAAATTTCCACCATGCCCAGTGGAAGAATGTCTCATCTTCAACAACACAGAAAGGTTAAGACCAGAATTATGCCACATGCACAGTTATTAATCCAGGTTGGCAATTTAGAAAGACAGTGTGGTCTGACTGGTAGAACACCAGATGGTAGGGCATGGGACCTGGTTCTATTCCCAGTTGTATCACTGTTAGCGATTTGGCAAGGCATTTCTCTCTGTGTCTGTCTTCTTATGTCAAAGTGCTCATAATCCCTACCCTCACATTCCTTGCCATGAAAGTCTGCACAGAAAGCAGGTAGGGGCTCTCAAAAATATATTTATAAATGTAGAGGTGTTTAGTGTTTTTATCTGAAGCTACTACTCACTCTCTTTGAGCTCCAAATGATTCCTTACCGCAACAGGTGGCTAGCTAATTCACTTGCCGTTATTGACAAGCTTGGTCATGGTAACAATGGTGCAGGATGGAAATAGTTTTCAAAACTCTAATCTTCGGATCTGCCTCCTTCATTTACATTTCACTGTTTCTCTCCTGTCTTCCTAATTCAATTTTTTTCTTACAGTATCCACTTGCAACAGTCCAACCAGGGGAAGGAAGGTATCTTTATCTTGCATTCAACACTACATTTATTAGGTTTTGCTACGGCTGTGGCATTGTTGTGGGTACAACAGGTGATACAGAGGAAGTCTAATATATATTTCCGTGAGGAAGCATAGAGTCAAATTTGGGAGGTAGAGTTAACACACATGAAGCATTGAGATTAATGAGCTGAGATCAAATATAAGAGGAGTTCATAGAAACAAAAATTTGGTATGGATTAAATAAAAAGAAGGCTCCATGGAGTATATGGAATTTGATGTGGTCAAAGTTAATAGGAATTGGATCAGACAAGAGCAGAGTGGAGGGCCATTCTGAAAAGGGTAATAGCAGCAGAAGTAAATTCAGGAAGACAGGAATGGGGCCAATAGTATGATTGTAGTCAAGACTCAATATTAAGAATTGGAGGGAAACAGGTTGTATATGGATACTACAGCTTCACTACAGAGTGCCTAGTTAGATGTGGATAATAATATATTTATAGGCTCTAAGACAATACGAAGCTTTGGAAGATTTCAAAAAGAATGTCCTCATAAAAGGATGAACTAAGGCACATTAGCCATAAAATAATTATGTGGGATGGCCTTGGGAAAGCCTGGATGTAAGGAGACCAAGGTCAAGGGATATGAAGAAGAAAGAGCATAATTAGGGGACATATTTTTTTAAAAGAAATGAACCTATGATCAAGAGCTGTTTCAGTAGAATGTGGGTGCTAAATAAGAAAGAATGGACATAAATGTCATAGATTCCAAAGCAGGAAGAATAGCCTTCCCACATTAGTGTGATGATATTTTAGATAACAGTGTGAGGAATTGAGTGGCCATAGGCACATGGAAAACCCAATTCATAAATTTGATGAGAAAATGTGACCACTGGCATATTCAGAGAGGAGAAGTCCAAGGAAGTGTTCATGTGAGGAAGATGCTGTGTGATGGTCCACAGAGGAGTCACATAAGTATGCAGCCGTCAGCATAAAGTAGACAGGGACTAGCAGACACACCGTGAGATGAAGGATCTAGCATGAAGTCATTAGGGGAATTGACAGGTTTTTTCCTTGAGTCTGGAAAGCAAATCAGGATGGAAGAGAATGAAGTAAAGTCTTTGGTTGAAATATTATTAAATTTTGTATTAAATTGCTACCTCAATTTTATTGAGATTCTTTTATTTCCTTTACATTCTCCTACAGGAGACTAAGTATATTTTGGTGAGAACACTGGCTGAACTGATTCTTTGCTGCAACAAACAGTGAATAGAATTAAAGATGAGAGAAAAAATTTTAAGAAGTTCTAGGCATCCATCCATCCACCAATCTTTTCAAATATTCACCATCTCTCCAACTCTTCACTTATTTGCTAAGCACTTGTTACACTCCAGAAATAGAGTAGTAAATAAGAGAAACATAATCCTGCTCTCATGGAGCTTAAATTATATGGCAAGAGTATTTATTAAAGGTTAAGTGAAGATTGATATGAGAATATGTCAGAGGATGTCAGGGTGACAGTTGAGAATCACTGTGGCTCACTCCCAATTAAATGCATATGTGATAAGAACACGAGTTTCTGTAAGCTATTGATTTAGGAGGAGCAATAGAAGACATCTTGGAGAAGCAAGAGGAGACAAGGAAACTTCTGAAAGGACAGAAGTTCAACTACAGAAAATTATAGTTTCCAGGAAACACAGCAGAGGAAAACTGGAGATGCACAATACAGGGAAATGTGCATTGAAGACTTCTGGAGGAATAGGACAGAGATTAGACCTGCTGATATGGCACTCTATACAGGGCAATGTGCATTGAAGAGTTCTGGAGGAACAGGTCAGGGGAAGACCTGCTGAAAGGGTGCTCTATAGAGGGAAATGTGCAATGAAGTCTTCAGGAGGAATAGGACAGGGACTACACCTGCTGATAGGACACATTATACAAGGAAATGTTCATTGAAGACTTCTGGAGGAATACGACAGAGACTGGACCTGCTGATAGGGCGCTCTATAAATGGGAATGTGAATTGAAGAGTTCTGTACAGGGAATGTGCATTGAAGACAACTGGAGGAATAGGACAGAGACTACACCTGTAGATAGTAAGCTCTATATAGTGAATGTGCATTTAAGACCTCTTGAGGAATAGGACATGGACTAGACCTGCTGATAGGGGGCTCTGTACAGTTGATTGTGCAAAAAAGATTTCTAGAGTCATAGGACACCGACTAGGCATTTTCATAGTGCCCTGTGTACAGGGGAATGGGCACTGAAAAGTTCTGGAGGGACAGGACAGAAAATAGAACAGATGAAATGGAGCTCTAAACAGGGGATTGTGCATTAAAGACGTCTGAAGGAATAGGTCAGTGACTAGACAGGCTACTAGGGCACTCTCTACTGAGAAATGTGCACTGAAGACTTCTGGAGGAATAGGACACGGACTAGACCTCTTGATAAGGTGCACTGTACAGGGGATTGTGCCTTGAAGACTTCTGTAGGAATAGGACAGGGAGTAGACCTGCTTCTGGGGATTTCTGTACAAGAAAATGTGCATTGAAGACTTCTGGAGGAATAGGAGATGGACTAGAACTGCTGATAGGGCGAGTGTACAGGGAAATGTGCATTGAAAACATCTGGAGGCATAGGACAGGGACTACACATGCTGATGGGATGCTCTACACAAGTAAATGTTCATTGAGGATGTCTGGAGGAATAGGTCAGGGTCTACACCCGCTTATAGGGTGCTCTATACAAAGAAATGTGCATACAAATCTTCAGGATAAGTAGGAAAGGGACGAGACCCACCGATAGGATTCTCGATACAGGGAAATGTGTCTTGAAACCTTCTGGAGGAGTAGGTTAGAACTGCTGGTAGGGCACCTTATACAGGAGAATGTGCGCTGAAGACTTCTCTAGGTAGAGGACAGAGAGTAAACGTCCTGAGAGGGCGCTCTATACAGGGAAATGTGCATTGAAGAATTCTGGAGGAATCGGAAAGTGACTAGACCTGCTGATAGGGTGCTAAATAGAGGGGGATATGCAGTAAAGACTTCTGTAGAAATAGGAAGGGGACTAGACATGATGATAGGCCGCTCTGTCTCAGAGAATGTGCATTGAAAGCTTCTTGAGAATAGGAAAGAGACTAGACATGGTAATAGGCCGCTCCATGTAGGGAAATGTGCATTGAAGACTTCTGGAGGAATTGGACAGGGCGTAGACCTGCTGATATGGCCGCCTATACAGGGGAATGTGCATTGAAGATTTCCCGAGGTTTGGGTTGTTTGTTTTTTTAATATTGAGCTGTTTATGCATTTTGGAGATTAATTGTTTGTCCGTTGATTCGTTTGCAAATATTTTCTCCCATTCTGAGTGTTGTCTTTTCGTATTGTTTGTAGTTTCCTTTGCTGTGCAAAAGCTTTTAATTTTCATTAGGTCCCATTTGTTTATTTTTGTTTTTATTTCCATTACTCTAGGAGGTGGATCAAAAAAGATCTTGCTGTGATTTATGTCAAAGAGTGTTCTTCCTATGTTTTCCCCGAAGAGTTTTATAGTGTCCGGTCTTACATTTAGGTCTCTACTCAATTTTGAGTTTATTTTTGTGTATAGTGTTAGGGTGTGTTCTAATTTCATTCTTTTACATGGAGCTGTCCAGTTTTCCCAGCACCACTTATCCGAGGAATAGGAAAGACACTATAGCTGCTGATAGGGTGCTTTGTACAAGGAAATGTGCATTGAAGAATTCAGAAGGAACAGGACATGGACTAGACCTGCTGCTAGGGCGCTGAGTACAGCGGAATATGCCCTGAAGACTTCCCGTGGATGTGGACAATTATAGACTGCTGGTAGGGTGCTCTATACAGGGAAATGTGCATTGAAAACTTCGGCAGGAACAGGACACGGACTAGACCTGCTGATAGGGCGCACTGTACAGTGGAATGTGCAAGGAAGATTTCTAGAGTAATAGGACACAGAATAGACATGTTGATAGGGCGCTGTATACACTGGAATGGGCAGGGAAGAGTTCTGGAGGAAAAGGACAGAAACAAGAGCTTCTGAAAGGGCGCTCCAAACAGGGGAATGTGCATTAAAGACTTCTGCAGGAATAGGACAGGGACTAGACCAGCTGCTAGGGCTCTCTGTACAGGGAAATGTGCACTGAAGACTTCTGGAGGAATAGGACAGGGACTAGAGCTTTTAAAAAGGTGCACTGTACAGGGGATTATGCCTTGAAAACTTCTGGAGGAATAGGACAGGGTGTAGACCTGCTTACAGGGATCTGTGTACAGATAAATGTGCACTAAAGACTTCTGGAGGAATAGGAAATGGAATAGACCTGCTGCTAGGGCGCTGTGTATAGGGGAATAGACACTGGAGACTTCTGGTGGAAGTGGACAGTTATAGACTGCTGATACGGCACTGTATAGAGGGAAATGTGCATTGTAACCTTCTGCAGGCATAGGACACGGACTACACGCGCTGATGGGGCACTCTATATAAAGAAATGTCCATTTAAATGTTCAGGAGGAATAGGAAATGGATGACACCTGCCGATAGGGTCCTCGATACAGGGAAATGTGCATTGAAATCTTCTGGAGGAGTAAGACAGGGAGTAGAACTGATGATAGGGCACTCTATACAGGAGAATGCGCAGTGAAGACTTCTCTAGGTGGAGGACACAGAATAAACCTCCTGATAGGCCGCTATATACAGGGAAATGTGCATTGAAGATGTCTGGAGGAATAGGACACGGACTAGATCTCCTGATACGGTGCGCTGTAGAGCGGAATGTGCATTGAAGACTTCTGGAGGAATAGGACAGGGAGTAAACCTGCTTATAGGGATCTTTGTACGGTCAAATGTGGTTTGAAGAGTTCTGGAGGAATAAGACAAAGACTAGGTCATCTGTTAGGGCGCTCTGTACAGGGAAATGTGCATTGAAAACTTCTGGATGAATAGGACAGAGACTAGATATGCTGATAGGCCGCTCTGTCTCGAAGAATGTGCATTGAAGGCTTCTCGAGAATAGGAAAGAGATTAGACATGGTAATAGGTTTCTTTGTGTAGGGAAATGTGCATTCAAGACTTCTGGATGAATAAGACACTGAGTAGACCTGCTGATAGGGCAGTCTATACAGGGGAATGGGCATTGAAAATTTCCCGAGGAAAAAGAAAGACACTATACCTGCTGATAGGGCGCTTTGAACAGGGATATGTGCATGGAGACTTCTGCAGGAATAGAACATGGACTAGACCTGCTGCTAGGGTACTGTGTACAGGGGAATAGGCACTGAAGACTTCTGGTGGAAGTGGACAGTTATAGACTGCTGATAGGGCGTTCTATAGAGGGAAATATGCATTAAAGACTTCTGCAGGAATAGGAGATGGACTAGATGTGCTGATAGGGCTCTTTGTACAGTGGGATGTGCAAGGAAGACTTCTAGAGTAATAGGACCCGGAATAGAAATGTTGATAGGGCACTGTTTACAGGGGAATGGGCACTGAAGTGTTTTGGAGGAATAGGACAGAAACTAGACCATCTGAAAGGGCGCTCCAAACAGAGGATTGTGAATTAAAGACTTCTGCAGGAATAGGACAGGGACTAGACCAGCTGATAGGGTGGTCTATACAGGGAAATGTTCATTTAAGACTTGGAGTAATACGACTGGGACTAGACCTGCTGAGAGGGCGCTCTCTACAGGGAAATGTGCATTGAAGTCTACTGGAGGAATACGATAAGGACTAGCCCTGCTGGTAGGGCGCTCTACACAGGGGAAGGTGCATTGAAGATCTGGCGGAAAAGGACAGGAATAGAAGTGCTTAAAGTGGGCCCTATACAGGGAAATGTGCTTTGAAGAACTCTGAAGGAATGGCACCGAGATTAGACGAGCTGTTAGAGCGCTCCATACAGGGGAATGTGCATTGAAGACTTCTGTAATAATAGGCCAAAGTCTAGACCTGCAGATAGGGTGATCTGTACACCGAAATGTGCACTGAAGACCTCTGGAGGAATAGGACAGAGACTCGATCTGCTGATAGAGCGCTCTATACAGGGGAATGTGTATTGAAGGAATCTGGAGGAATACGACAGGGATAGACCTGCTTACAGGGCGCTCTCTACAGGGAACTGTTCATTGAAAACTTCTGGAGGAATAGGACAGAGACTAGATCTGCTGTAAAGGAGCACTATACAGAGGTATGTGCATTCAAAAATACTGCAGGAACAGCACAGTGACTACACCTGCTGTTAGGGTGGTCTACACAGGGCAATATCACTGAAGAATTCTGGAGGGATAGGACAAGGGTAGACCTGATGATACGGCGCTCTATACAAGGAAATGTGCTTTGAGACTTTGGGGGGAATAGTACAGGGAATAAACCTGCTGCTTAGGGCGTTGTATACAAGAGAATGTGCATTGAAGAATTCGGGAGGAATAGGAGAGGGATACACCTGCTGATAGGGCTCTCTATCTATGGGAATAGACAATGAAGATTTCTGGAGTGACCAGGCAAGGATTAGACCTGCTGATAGGGCGCTCTGTATAGGGAAATGTTCATTGAAGAATTCTGGAGGAACAGGAGAGGGACTTGACCTGCTGATAGGGCTCTAAATGCAGGTGAATATGCAGTGAAGAATTCGGGAGGAATAGGAAGGGGACTAGACATGCTGATAGGCTGCTCTGTCATGGAGAATGTCTTAGAAGGCATCTCAAGAATAAGAAAGAGACTAGACATGGTAATAGGCTGCTCTGTGTTGGGAAATGTGCATTGAAAACTTCTGGTGGAAGAGGACAGGGCGTAGACCTGTTGATAGGGCGGTCTATACAGGGGAATGAATGTGCATTGAAAATTTCGCGAGGAATAGGAAAGACAGTATACCTTCTGGTAGGGCTCTCTGTACAGTGGAATGTGCAAGAAAGACTTCTAGAGTAATAGGAAACGGACTAGACATGTTCATAGGGCGCTGTACACATGGGATTGGGCACTGAGGACTTCTGGAGTAATAGGACAGGAACTAGACCGACTGAAACGGAGCTCTAAACAGGGGATTGTGCATTAAAGACGTCTGAAGGAATAGGTCAGTGACTAGACCTGCTGCTAGAGCGCTCTCTACTGAGAAATGTGCACTGAAGACTTCTGGAGGAATAGGACACGGACTTGAGCTTTTGATAAGGTGCACTGTACAGGGGATTGTGCCTTGAAGACTTCTGAAGGAATAGGACAGGGAGTAGATCTGCTTCTAGGGAATCTCTGTACAGGTAAATGTGCATTGAATACTTTTGGAGGAATAGGACATGGAGCAGACCTCCTGATAGGGCGAGTGTACAGGGAAATGTGCACTGAAAACCTCTGGAGGCATAGGACAGGGACTACACGCGCTGATGGGGCGCTCTACACAACGAAATGTTCAATGAAGACTTCTAGAGCAATAGGTCAGTGACTAAACACGCTTATAGGGCGATGTATACAAGGAAATATGCATTTAAATCTTCAGGAGGTATAGGAAAGGGACGAGACCCGCCCATTGTGTCCTCAATTTGGGGGAATGTGCATTGAAAACTTCTAGAGGAGTAGGACAGGGAGTAGAACTGCTGGTAGGGATCTCAACACAGGAGAATGTGTACTGAAGACTTCTCTAGGTAGAGAACAGAGAATAAACCTGCTGATAAGGGGCTCTCTACAGGGAAATGTTCATTGAAGACTCCTGGAGGAATAGGACACGGACTAGATCTACCGATAGGGTGCACTGTAGAGGGGAATGTGCATTAAAGACTTCTGGAGGAATAGGACAGAGACTAGATCTGCTGATATTGCGCTCTATACAGGGGAATGTGTATTGAAGACTTCTGGAGGGACAGGAGAGGGACTAGACCTGCAGTTAGGGCTCTCTATAGAGGAAAATGTGCATTGAAGAAATCTGAAGGAATACGACGGGGATAGACCTGCTGATAGGGTGCTCTCTACAGGGAACTGTACATTGGAAACTTCTGGAAGAATAGGACAGAAATTAGACCTGCTGTTAAGGCGCATTATACGTGGTTATGTGCATTGAAGAATTCTGCAGGAAAAGCCCAGGGACTACACCTGCTGTTACGGCACTCTAAACACGGCAATACGCACTGAAGAATTCTGCAGGAATAGGACAATGATAGACCTGGTGATAGGGTGCTCTATACAGGGAAGTGTGCACTGAGAATTCTGCAAAATTAGTACAGGGACTAGACCGGCTGTTAGGGTGGTCTATACACGAGAATGTACTTTGAAGAGGTCGGGAAGAATAGGAGAGGGATAGACCTTCTGATAGGGCTCTCTATCCAGGTGAATAGGCGTTGAAGATTTCTGGAGGAACCGGGCAGGGACCAGACCTGCTGATAGGGTGTTCTGTATAGGGAAATGTGCACTGAAGAATTCTGGAGGAATACGACAGGGACAAGACCTGCTGATAGGGCGCTAAATACAGGCGAACATGCAGTGAAGACTTCTCTAGGAATAGGAAGGGGACTAGACATGCTGATAGGCCACTCTGTCTCTTAGAATGTGCATTGAAGACTGTCGAGAATAAGAAAGAGACTAGACATGGGAATAGGCTGCTCTGTGTGAGGAAATGTGCATTGTAGACTTCTGGAGGAATAGGAAATGGTGTAGACCTGCAGATAGGGTGGTCTATACAGGGGAATGTGCATTGAAAATTTCCCGATGATTAAGAAAGACAGTATACCTACTGATAGGATGCTCTGTACAGGGGTATGTGCACTGAAGACTTCTGGAGGAAGTGGACAGTTATAGACTGCTGATAGGGCACTCTATACAAGGAAATGTGCATTGAAGACTTCTGGAGGAATAGGACATGGACTAGACCAGCTGATAGGGCGCTCTGTACAGTGGAATGTGCAAGGAAGACTTCTAGAGTAATAGGACACGGACTAGACATGTAGATAGGGTGCTGTATACAGGGGAATGGGCATTGAAGAGTTCTGGAGGCATAGGACAGAAACAAGACCGGCTGAAAGGGCGCTCTAAAGAGGGGAGGGTGCACTGAAGACTTCTGAAGGAATAGACCATCTAATAGGGCGCTCTGTACAGGGGAATTTGCACTGAAGACCTTGGAGGTATAGGAGAGAGACTAGATTTGCTGATAGGGTGCTCTGTATAGGGAAATGTTCATTGAAGAATTCTGGAGGAATAGGACAGGGACTAGACCTGCTGATAGGGAGCTAAATGGAGGTGAATATGCAGTGAAGACTTCTGTAGGAATAGGAAGGGGACTAGACATGCTGATAGGCCGCTCTGTCTCGGAGAATGTCCTAGAAGGCATCTCGAGAATAGGAAAGAGACTAGACATGGTAATAGGCCACTCTGTGTTGGGAAATGTGCATTGAAAACTTCTGGTGGAATAGGACAGGGCTTAGACCTGCTGATAGGGCAGTCTATACAGGGGAATGTGCATTGAAAATTTCCCGAGGAATAGGAAAGACAGTATACCTTCTGGTAGGGCGCTCTGTACAGTGGAATGTGCAAGGAAGACTTCTAGAGTAATAGGACATGAACTAGACATGTTCAAAGGGCCCTGTACACATGGGAATAGGCATTGAAAAGTTCTGGAGGAATAGGGAAGAAACAAGACCGACGGAATGGACGCTCTAAATAGGGGATTGTGCATTAAAGACTTCTGAAGGAATAGGACAGTGACTAGACCCGCTGAAAGTGTGCTGTGTACAGGGAAATGTGCATGAAGACTTCTGGAAGAATAGGACACGGAGTAGACTTCTTGATAAGGTACACTGTACAGGGGATTCTGCATTGAAGTCTTCTGGAATAATAGCCCAGGGACCAGACCTGCTGATAGCGCGCTCTATATAGGGAAATGTGCATTGAAAACTTCTGGAGGAATAGGATAAGGACTAGACCAGTTGAAATGGCACTCTATACAGGGAAATATGCATTGAACTTCCGGGGGAATAGGACAGGGACTAGACCCACTTGTAGGGCGCTCTATACAGGGGAATGTGTACTGAAGACTTCTGGAGGAATAGGAAATGGCGTAGACCTGCTGATATGGCGGTCTATACAGGGGAATGTGCATTGAAGATTTCCGGAAGAATAGGAAGGACAGTATAGCTGTTGATAGGGCGCTTTGTACAGGGAAATGTGCATTGAAGACTTCTGCAGGAATAGGATATGGACTAGCCCTGCCACTAGGGCGCTGTGTAAAGGGGAATAGGCACTGAAGACTTCTGGTGGAAGTGGACAGCTATAGACTGCTGATAGGGCACTCTATAGAGGGAAATGTGCATTGAAGACTTCTGCAGGAATAGGACATGGACTAGACCTGCTGATAAGGCGCTCTGTACAGTGGAATGTGCAAGGAAGAGTTCTAGTGTAATAGGAAATGGAATAGATATTTTGATAGGGCGCTGTGTACAGGGTAATGGGCACTGAAGACTTCTGGAAGAATAGGACAGAAACTGCACCGGCTGAAAGGGTGCTCTAAACAGCAGATTGTGCATAAAAGACTTCTGAAGGAATAGGACAGTGACTAGACCTGCTGATAGCTCGCTCTATACAGGGAAATGAGCACTGAAGACTTCTGGAGGAATAGGACACAGACTAGACCCCTTAATAAGGTGCACTGTACAGGGAATTGTGCATTGAAGACTTCTGGAGGCATAGGACAGTGAGTAGACATGCTTATAGGGATTTCTGTACAGGTAAATGTGCATTGAGCACTTCTGGAGGAATAGGACATGGACTAGACGCGAGGATGGAGCGCTGTATACACGGAAGTGTTCATTGAAGACGTCTGAAGGAATAGGTCAGGGTCTGCACCCTCTTATAGAGAGCTCTATACAAAGAAACGTGCATATAAATCTTCAGGATGACTAGGAAATGGACGATACCCGCTGACAGGATCCTCGACACAGCATTGAAACCTTCTGGAGGAGTAGGAGAGGGAGTAGAACTGATGGTAGGGCACTCTATACACAGGAATGTACACTGAAGATATCTCTAGGTAGAGGACACAGAATAAACCTCCAGATAGGGCGTTCTGTACAGGGAATGTGCATTGGAGACTTCTGGAGGAATAGGACACGGACTAGATCTCCTAATAGGGTGCACTGTAGAGCGGAATGTTCATTGAAGACTTCTGGAGGAATAGGACAGTGAGTAAACCTGCTTATAGGGATCTTTGTACAGTCAAATGTGCTTTGAAGAGTTCTGGAGGAATAGGACAAAAACTAGATCGTCTGTTAGGAAGCTCTGTACAGGGAAATGTGCATGGAAGACTTCTGGATGAATAAGACAGAGACTAGACATGCTGATAGGTCTCTCTATACGTGGGCATGTGCATTGACGACATCTGGAGGAACAAGACATGGATAGACCTGCTGATATGGAGTTAAATAAAGGGGAATATGCAGTGAAGACTTCTGGAAGAATAGGTCGGGTCTAGATCAGCTGATAGGGCGCTCTGTGCTGGTGATTGTGCATTGAAACCTTCTGGAGGAATAGCGCAGGGAGTAGACCTGCGGATAGGGTGGTCTATACAGGGGAATGTGTATTGAAGAAATCTGGAGGAATATGACAGGGATAGACCTGCTGATAGGGTGCTCTCTACAGGGAACTGTGCATTGAAAACTTCTGGAGGAATAGGACAGAGACTAGATCTGCTGGTAAGGCACACTAAATATGGCTATGTGCATTGAACAATACTGCAGGAACAGCACAGGGAAGACACCTGCTGTTAGGGGGCTCTATGCAGGGCAATATGCACTGAAGAATACTGGAGGAATAAGACAAGCATAGACCTGGTGATAGGGCACTCTATCTAGGGGAATAGGCTTTGAAGATTTCTGGAGGAACCGGGCAGGGACTAGACCTGCTGATAGGCCGCTCTGTCTCAGAGAACGTGCATTGAAGGATTCTCGAGAATAGGAAAGAGACTAAACGTGGTAATAGGCCGCTCTGTGTAGGAAAATGTGCATTGAAGACTTCTGGAGGAATAGGACAGGGCATAGACCGGCTGATAGGGTGGCCTATGGCGGGGAATGCACATGGAAGATTTCCCGAGGAATAGGAAAGACACTATACCTACTAATAAGGCGTTCCTTACAGGGGTATGTGCGCTGAAGCCTTCTGAAGGAAGTGGACAGCTATAGATTGCTGATAGGGCGCTCTATACAAGGAAATGTGAATTGAAGTCTTCTGGAAGAATAGGACATGGAACAGACCTGCTGATAAGGCTCTCTGTACAGTGTCATGTGCAAGAAAGACTTCTAGAGTAATAGATCATGGACTAGACATGTTGATCGGGCGCTGTATAGAGGGAAATGGGCATTGAAGAGTTCTGGAGGAATAGGAGAGAAGGAAGACGGACTGAAAGGGCCCCCTAAACAGGGGAGTGTGCATTAAAGAGTTATGAAGTAATAGGACAGTGAGTAGACCTGCTGATAGTGCGCTCTGTACAGGGAAATGTGCATTGAAGACTTTTGGAGGAATAGGACATGGACGAGACCTGCTGATAGGGTGCTGTCACCAGGGAGATGTGCATTGAAGTCTACTGGAGGAATAGGACAGGGACTAGCCCTGCAGGTAGGGCGCTCTATACAGGGGAATGTGCATTGAAGATCTGGCGAAAAGGACATGAATAGAACTGCTTAAAGGGGGCCCTATACAGGGAAATGAGGTTTGAAGACTTCTGGAGGAATAGGACATGGACTAGACATGTTGATAGGGCGCTGTACACATGTGAATGGACCTTCAAGAGTTCTGGAAGAATAGGAAAGACACAAAACCGGCTGAAAGGTCACTCTAAACAGGAGATTGTGCATTAAATACTTCTGAAGGAATACGACAGTGACTAGACCTGCTGATAGGGTGCGGTGTACAGGGAAATATACACTGAAGACTTCCGGAGGAATAGGACATGGACTAGACCTCTTGATAAGGTGCACTGTACAGGGGATTGTGCATTGAAGATTTCTGGAGGAATAGGACCTGCTTAAATGTGAGTGTACAGGGAAATGAGCATTGAAAACTTCTGAAGGAGTAGGACAGGGAGTAGAACTGCTGGTAGGGCACTCTATACAAGAGAATGTACACTGAAGATTTCTCTAGGTAGAGGAAGGAGAATAAACCTCCTGCTAAGGCGCTCTATACAGGGATATGTGCATTGAAGGCTACTAGAGGAATAGGACAGAGTCTAGACTTGCTGATACGGCGCTCTATACAAGGGAATGTGCATTAACGGAAGCTGGAGGAATAGGGCATGGACTAGACCTGCTGGTAGGGGGCTCTGTACAGTTGAATGTGCAAAAAAGATTTCTAGAGTCATAGGACACCGACTAGGCATTTTCATAGGGCCCTGTATACAGGGGAATGAGTACTGAAGACTTCTGGAGGAATAGGACAGAAACTAGACCGGCTGAAAGGGAGCTCTAAACAGGGGATTGTGCATTAAAGACGTCTGAAGGAACAGGTCAGTGACTAGACCTGCTGCCAGAGTGCTCTATAGAGGGGAAATTGCTGATAGGGCTCTCTATACAGGGTAATGTGTAATAAAGACTTCTGGTGGAACAGGAGAGGGACTAAACCTGCTGTTAGGGTGCTCTATAGAGGGGAAATTGCATTGAAGAAATCTGGAGGAATAGGACAAGGATAGACCTGCTGATAGGGCGCTCTCTACAGGGAACTGTGCATTGAATTTTCTGGAGGAATAGGAAAGAGATTAGATCTGCTGTGTAGGCACTCTACTTATGGGAATGTGCATTGAACAATTCTGGAGGAACAGCACAGGTACTGCACCTGCGGTTAATGCGCTCTATACTGGGCAATGTGCACTGAAGAATTCTGCAGGAATAGTAAAATATAAACCTAGTGATAGGGCGATCTATACAGAGCATTGTGCAAAGAAAATTTATAGAGGAATTAGACAGGGATAGACTGGAGATAGCTCACTTTCTAGAGGGAAATGTGCATTGAGAATTCTGGAGGAATAGTACAGGGACTAGACCTACTGGTAGGGCGCTCCATACACAAGAATGTGCATTGAAGAATTCGGGAGGTATAGGAGAGGGAGTAGACCTGCTGATGGGGCACTCTGTAAAGGGGGATGCACATTGAATACTTTTGGGGCAATAGGACAAGTATTAGACGTGCAGACAGCGCCCTCTGTACATGGGAATGTGCATTGAAGACTCCTGGAGGAATAGGACAGCGACAAAACATGCTGAAAGGGCGCTCTGTACAGGGAAATGTGCTTTGAATGTTTCTGGAGGAATAGGACAGGGACTAGACCTGCTAATAGGGAGGTATATACAGGGGAATGTGCATTGAAATCTCGAGGTATAGGATAGACACTAGACCAGTTGCTAGGGCATTCTATACAGGGGAATGTGCATTGAAGAGTTCTGGAGGAATAGGGCGGGGACTAGACCTGCTGATAGGGTGCTCTGTAGAGGGAAATGTGCATTGAAGATTTCTGGGGGAATAGGAAACAACCAGCCCGGCTGATAAGGCGCTCTGTACAGGGGAAGGCGCATTGAAGACTTCTGGTGGAAGTGGACAGTTAGAGACTGCTTATAGGGCTCTCTCTACAGGGAAATGTGCATTGAAGACTTCTGGAGTAATAGGACACGGATTAGACATGCTGATAGGGAGATTTATACAGGAGAATGGGCATTGAAGCCTTCTGGATTAATAGGAAAAACACTAGACCGACTGATAGGGTGCTCTAAACACGGGATTGTGCATTGAAGACTTCTGGAGGAATACGACAGAGACTAGATCTGCTGAAAGGGCGCTCTTTATAGGGAAATATGCATTGAAGACTCCTGGAGGTATAGAATAGGGACTAGACCTGCGGATAGGGTGCTCTATACAGGTGAATGTGCACTGAAAACTTCTAGAGGAATACGATAGGGAGTAGACCTGCTTATAGGGATCTCTGTAGAGGCAAATGTGCTTCAGAGACTTCTGGAGGAATAGGACAGGGACTAGATTGCTGATAGTGCTCTCTATACAGGGAAATGTGCATTGAAGACTTCTGGGGGAATATGACAGGGACTAGGCCCGCTGAATGGGCGCTCTATAGAGGTTAATGTGCATTGAAAATTTCTCGAGGAATAGGACAGGGACTAGACACGCTTAAAAGTGATCTATACAGGGAAATGCGCATTGAAGTCTTCTGGAGGAATAGGACAGTAACTTGAAACGCTTATAGGTGCTCTATATAGGGTAATGTGCCTTGAAGACTTCTTGAGGAATAAGACAGGAACTACATGCTCTGATAGGGCGCTCTATACATGGAAATATGCATTGAAAACCTATGAAGGAATAGGACAGGGACTACACCCGCTGATGAGGCACTCTATACAAGGAAATGTTCATTGTAGACTTCTGGTGGAATTGGACAGGGACTAGACCCACTCATAGTGCGCTCTATACAGGAGAATGTTCATTGAAAATTTCTGGAGGAACAGGAAAGGGATAGACCTGCTAATAGGGTGCTCTACACAGAGAAATTTGCTTTGAAGGCTTCTAGAGGAATAGGACACTGAGTAGACCTGCTGATAGGGAGGTCTATAAAGGGAAATGTGCATTGAAGAGTTCTAGAGGAATAAACCAGGGACTAGACCCACTGATAGGGCACTCTATATAGAGAAATGTGCATTGAAACCTTCTGTAGGAATAGGACAAGGATTAGACCTGATGGTAGGGTGCTCTATATAGGGAAATGTGCATTGAAGACTTCTAGAGTAATAGGACAGGGACTAGACTTGCTGATAGGGTGCACTATATAGGGAAATGTGCACTGAAGAAAGCTGGAGGAATAGGAGAGGGATAGACCTGCTGATAGGGCCCTAGCTGCAGGGAACTATGCATTGAAAAGTTCTGGAGGAATAGGGCAGAGTCTAGATCAGCTCTTAAGGCGCTCTATACAGGGAATGACATTGAACAATTCTGGAGGAACAGCACAGGGTCTACACCTGCTGTTAGGGAGCTCTATATAGATCAATGTGCACTGAAGAATTCTGGAAGAATAGGAGAAGTATAGACCTGCTGATAGGGCACTCTCTACAGGAAAATATGACTAGAGATTTCTGGAGGAATAATACAGGGGCTAGGCCTGCTGTTACAGCGCTCTATACACTTTAATGTGCATTGAAGAATTCGGGAGGAATAGGAGACAGATAGACCTGCTGATGGGTCTCTCTATACAGGGCAATGGTCATTGAAGTTTTCTGGAGGAACACGACAGGGCCAAAAGAGCCGATAGGGCCCTCTGTACAGGGGGATGTGCATTCAAGACCTCTGGAGGTATAGGAGAGATACTAGACTTGATGATATGGCAGTATATAAGGGAAACGTGCATTGAAGTATTCTCGAGGAATAGGACAGAAACTAGATCTGCTGATACGGCGCTCTATACAGGGGAATGTGCATTGAAGACCTCTGGAGGAATAGGAGAGGGACTAACCTGCTGATAGTGCACTCTGTACAGCGGAATGTGCATTGAGGACTTCTGGAGGAATAGGAGAGGGATAGATCTGCTGTTACAACGCCCTATACAGGGAAAACTGCATTGAAGATTTCTGGAGAAATAGGACAGAGATGAGACCAGCTGTTACAGCGCTCTACACAAGGTAATATGCTTTGATGACTTCTGCAGGAACAAGACAGGGACTAATCCTGCTGAAAGGGTGCTCTGTACAGGTGAATGTGCTTTGAAGACATCTGAAGGAAGAAGACAGTGACTAGATGTGCTGATAGGACGCTCTGTAGAGGGAAATGTGCATTGAAGAATTCTGGAGGAATAGGACAGGGACAAGACCTGCTGATAGGACGCTCTATACAGGGAAATGTGCATTGAAGATTTCTGGATGACTAAGACCTGGAAGAGACCGGCTGAAAGAGCGCTCTATACAGGGAAATGTGGACTGAAGACTTCGGGTGGAAAGGAGAGGAACTAGACATGCTGATAGGGCGCTCCATACAGGGAAATGAACATTGAAATCTTCTGTAGGAATAGGGAAGGGAAGAGAAATGCTGATAAGGCTCTCTATACAAGGGAATGCGCATTGAAGACTTCTGGTTGATTAGGAAAGGGACTAACCCACTGAAAGGGCGCTCTATAGAGGGGAATGTGCTTTGAAGACTTCTGGAGGATTACAACAGGGACTGGTCCTGCTGATAGGGCTCTCTAAAGAGGAGAATGTGCATTGAAGACTTCTGGATGAATTGGACAAGGCTCAGACATCCTGATAGGGCCCTCTGAGCAGGGGAATGTGCAGTGAAGCCTTCTGGAGGAATAGGACATGTACTAGACCTGCTGATAAGGTGCTCTGTACAGGGAAATATGCATTGAAGACTTCAGGAGGAGTAGGAGAGAGATTAGACTGGCTAATCACGTGCTTTATACAGGAGAATGTGTATTGAAGACTTCTGGAGCACCAGGAGAGGGATTAGACCTGCTGCTAGGGCGCTCTATATAGGGGAATGTGCATTGAAGAAACCTGGAGGAATCGGACAGGGATAGACCTGTTGATAGGGCGCTCTCTACAGCGAACTGTGAATTGAAAACTTCTGGAGGAATAGGACAGAGTCTAGTTCAGCTCTTAAGGCGCTCTATACAGGAAGTGGCATTGAACAATTCTGGAGGAACAGCACAGGGACTACACCTGCTGTTAGGGCGCTCTATAAATGACAATGTGCACTGAAGAATTCTGGAAGAACAGGACAATTATAGACCTGCTAATAGGGCGATCTATACAGGGAATTATGCAATGAAAATTTATGGAGGAATTAGACTGGGGTAGAGCTCCTTATAGGGCCCTCTATACAGGGGAATGTGCATTGAAAATTCGGGAGGAATAGGAGAGGGATAGACCTGCTGATGGGGCTCTCTATACAGGGGAATGGGCGTTGAAGATTTCTGGAGGAACAAGACAGGGAATAGAACTGCTGATAGGGTCCTCTGTACAGGGGTACGTTTATTGAAGACTTCTGAAGGTATAGGAAAGTGACACGACATGTTTAAAGGGCACTCTGTACAGGGAAATGTACATTGAAGACTTCTGGAGGAATAGGACAGGGACTAGACGTGTTGATAGGGCAGTATATACAGCGGAATGTGCATGGAAGACTTGTCGAGGAATAAGAGAGGCAATAGACCTGCTGATAGGGCGCTCTGTACAGGGAAATGTGCATTGAAGACTTCTGAAAGAATAGGACAGTGTGTAGACCCGCTGATAGGGCAGTCTATACAGGGGAATGTGCACTGAAGATTTCCCGAGGAATAAGAAACAATTAGCCCAGCTGATACGGGGGAATGTGCATTGACGATTTCTGGTGGAAGTGGACAGTTACAGACTGCTTATTGTGCGCTCTATATGGGGAAATGTGCATTGAAGTCTTCTGGAGTAATAGGACACGGATTAGCCATGTTGATAGGGATCTCTATACAGGAGAATGGGCATTGAAGGCTTCTGGATTAATAGGACAAACAATAGACCCACTGATAGGGCGCTCTAAACAGGGGATTGTGCATTGAAGACTTCTGGAGGCATAGAACAGGGACTAGACCTGTTGATAGGGTACTCTACAAAAGTGAATGTGCACTGAAAACTTCTCTAGGTAGGGGACAGAGATTAGACCTCCTGATAGGGTGCTCTGCACTGGGAAATGTGCACTGAAAACTTCTAGAGGAATACGACAGGGAATAGACCTGCTTATAGTGATCTCTCTAGAGGCAAATGTGCTTTGGAGACTTCTGAAGGAATAGGACTGTGACTAGTCCTGTTGACAGGGCGATCTGTTGAGGGAAATGTGCATTGAAGACATCTGGAGGAACAAGACAGGGATAGACCGGCTGAGAGAGTCTCCTTTATACGGATATGTGCAATGGAGTCTTCTGGAGGAATAAAACCAAGACTAGTCCTGCTGATAAGGCTCTGTATACAGGAGAATGTGCATTGAAGATATCTGGATGAATAGGACACGGCTCAGACCTCCTGATAGGGCCCTCTGTATAGGGAAAGGTGCATTAAAGTCTTCTGGAGGAATAGGACAGAGACTAGACCGGCTGATATGTGGCTTAATACAGGGGCCTGTTAGTTGAAGTCTTCTGGAGGAATAGGACAGTGACTAGACCTGCTGATAGGGCGCTCTATACAGGGAATTAGGTATTGAAGACTTCGGAGGGAGTAGGATAGAGACTACACATGCTGGTAGGGCGCTGTATACAGGGGAATGTGCATTGAAGATATCTGGAGGAACAGGAGCGGGACTAGACCTGCTGTTCGGGCACTCTGTAGAGGGAAGTGTGCATTGAAGAAATCTGGAAGAATAGGACAGGGTAGATCTGATGATAGGGCGGTCTCTACAGGGAACTGTGCATTAAATATTTCTGGAGGAATACAACAGAGAATACATCTGCCGTTAGGGCGCTCCATACATGGCAATGTGCACTGAATAATTATGGAGGAACAGCACAGGGAATACACCTGCTGTTAGGGTGCTCTATACAGGGCAATGTGCACTGAAGATTTCTGGAGGAATAGGACAAGGATAGACCTGCTGATAGGGCACTCTATAGACGGAATTGTGCAATGAAAATTTATAGAGGAATTAGACAAGGATAGACCTGCTGATAGTGTGCTCTATACCGGGAAATGTGCATTGAGAATTCTGGAGGAATACTACAGGGCCTAGACCTGCTGTTAGGGTGCTCTATACATGAGAATGTGCATTGAAGAATTCGGGAGGAATAGGAGAGGGATAGACCTGCTGTTAGGGCTCTCTATACAAGGGAATGGGCATTGAAGACTTCTGGGGAAATAGGACAGGGAATAGACAGACTGGTAGGGTGCTCCAAACCCGGGATTGTGCATTGAGGACTTCTGGAGGAATAGGACAGGGACTAGACCTGCTGAAAGGGCACTCTTTACAGGGAAATGTGCATTGTAGATATCTGGAGGTATAGAACAGAGACTAGATCTGCTGATATGGCGCGCTATACAGGAGAATGTGCACTGAGAACTTCTCTAGGTAGAGGACAGCGACTACACTTCCTGAAAGGGCACTCTGTACAGTGGAATGTGCATTGAAGACTTCTGGAGGAATAGGAAAGGGAGTAGACCTGCTTATAGTTATCTCTGTAAAGGAAAATGTGCTTTGAAGACTTCTGCAGGAATAGGGCAGAGACTAGACCCGCTGATAGGGCAGTCTGTACAGGGAAATGTGCATTAAAGATTTCTGGAAGAATAGTAGAGAGACTAGACATGCTGAGAGGGCCCTCTATACTGGGGTATGTGCATTGAAGACTTCTGGCTGAACAGGACAGGGATAGACCTGCTGATAGGGTGCTCTATACAGCGAAATGCCCTTTGAGGACTTCTGGAGGAAAGGGACAGGGACTAGTCCTGCTGACAGGGCACTCTGTACAGGGAAATGTGCATTGAAGATATCTGGAGGAACAGGACAGGGATATACCTGTTGATAGGTCGCTGTATACAGGGAAACAGGGACTACAACCGCTGGTGGGGCCGTCTATTCAAGGAAATTATCAGAGAAGCCTTCTGGAGGAATAGGACAGGGACTAGACCTGATGAAAGGGTGGTCTATACAGGGAAATGTGCATTGAAGACTTCTGGAGAAATAGGACTGGCACTAGACCCCCTGATAGGGCGTTCTATATAGGGTAATGTGCATTGAAGATTTCTGGAGGCATAGGACAGGTAATAGACCTGCTGATAGCATGCTCTATGCAGAGAAATTTGCTTTTAAGACTTCTGGAGCAATAGGAAAGGGACTAGACCCGCTGATAGGGCACTCTACACAGGGAAATGCGCTTTGCAGACTTCTTGAGGAATAAGAGTGGACTAGACTGCTGAAATGGCACTCTATACAGGGAAATGTGCATTGAAGACCTCTGGAAGAATAGGACACGGATTACAACTGCTGATAGGGCGTTCTGTACAGGGAAATGTGTATTGAAGACTTCTGGAAAAATAGGACAGGAAGTAGACATGCTAATAGGGCACTCTCTACAGGGAAATGTGCACTGAAGACTCCTGGAGGAATAGGACATGGAATAGACCCGCAAAAGGGGACCCTATACGGGAAATGCACATTGAAGACTTCTTTAGGAATAGGACCGAGATTACACCTGTTGTCAGAGCGATCTATACAGGGAAATTTGCATGAAGACTCCCGGAGTAATAGGACAGGGACTAAACTGGATTACAGGGCACTCTCTACCGGGAAACATGCTTTGAAGGCTTCTGGAGGAATAGGACAGGGACTAGACCTGCTGATAGGATGCTGTATACAGGTGCATGTGCATTGAAGACTTCTGGAGGAACAGGATAGGGATAGACCTGTTCATAGGGCGCTGTACACAGGGCAAAGTGCATTGAATACTTCTGGAGGAATAGGACAGACAATATACCTGCTGATAGGGCGCTCTATACAGGGGAATGTGCTAAAGTGTTCTGAAGGAATAAGACAGAGACTAGGCCTGCTGAAACGGCGGTGTTTACAGGGAAATGTGCATTGAAACTTCTGGAGGTAGAGGACAAAGACTAGACCTACTGATAGGACGCTCTGTACAGGGAAATGTGCATTGAAGACTTCTCGAGGTATAGGATAGGGACTAGACTGCTGATAGGGAGCTCTATAAAGTGAAATGTGCTTTGAGAACTTCTGCGGGAATAGGACAAGAACTAGACCCACTTAAAGGGCGCTTTATACAGGGTACTGTGCATTGAATACATCTGGAGGAATAAGACAGGGACTAGACCTCCTGATAGGGCTCTCTATGTAGCGAAATGTGAATGAAGACTTCTGGAGGTATAGGACAGGTACTAGACCCACTTATAGGGTGCTCTGTACAAGGAAACGATCATTGAAGACTTCTGGAATAATAGGACAGGAAAAAGACCCGCTCATAGGGCGCTCTATAGAGGACAATGTGCACTGAAGACTTCTGGAGGAATAGGAAAGAGATAGACCTGCTGATAGGGCGCTCTATACAGGGCTTTTTGCTTTGAAGACGTCTGGGGGAATAGGAAAGGGACTAGACCCAATGAAAGGGCACTCTATGCAGGTAAATGTGCATTGAAGACTTCTGGAGGAATAGGACAGGCATTAGACCCCCTGGTAGGGTGCTCTATATAGGTAAATGTGCATTGAAAACTGCTGGTGGAGTAGGACAAGTAATAGACCTGCTTATAGGGCGCTCTATACAGAGAAATGTGCACTGAAATCTTCAGGAGGAATAAGACAGGGACTAGACACGCTGATAGGACCCTCTATACAGGGAAATATCCATTGAAAACTTCTGGAGGAATAGGAGAGGGACTGGACCTGCTGTTAGGGCGCTCTATACAGGGAAATGTGCTTTGAAGACCTCTGGAGGAATAGGACACTGAGTACACCTGCTGATAGGCCGGTCTATACAGGGAAATGTGCATTGAAGATTTCTGGAGTAATAAGACAATGACTAGACATGGTGATAGGGCGCACTCTACAGGGAAATGTGCATTGAAGACTACTGGAGGAATGGGACAGCGACTAGCCTTGCTGTTAGGGCACTCTATACAGGGAATGTGCATTGAAGACATCTGGCAGAAACGGACAGGGAATAGACCCGCTTATAGGGAGCCCTATAAAGGGAAATGCACACTGAAGCCTTCTTGAGGAATAAGACCGAGATTACACCTGCTGTTAGTGCGTTCTCTTCAGGGAAATGTGCATTGAAGAATTCCGGAGGGATAGGACAGGTATAAACCTGCAGAAAGGGCGCTCTATACAGGGAAATTTGCATTAAAGACATCCGGAGTAATAGGACAGGGATTAAACCTGCAGAAAGGGCGCTCTATACAGGGAAATTTGCATTAAAGACATCCGGAGTAATAGGACAGGGATTAAACCTGCTGATAGGTCGCTCTATACAGGGAAATGTGCATTGAAGACTTCTGGAGGAATAGGATACGGACTAGACCTGCTGATAGGGTCTCTCTACAGGTGCATGTGCATTGAAGAATTCTGGAAAAACAGGACAGGGATAGACGAGCTGATAGGGCCCTCTGTACAGGGAAATGTGCATTGAAGGCTTCTAGAGAAACAGGACACGGATAGACCTCCTAACAGGGCACTGTATACAGGGGAATGATCATTGAAGACTTCTGGAGTAATAGGACAGGAAAGAGACCCTCTCATAGGGTGTTCTATACAGGGGAATGTGCATTGAAATATTCTGGAGGAATAGGACAGAGACTAGACCTGCTGAAAGGGTGGCGTTTAAGGGAAATGTGCACTGAAAACTTCCTGAGGTTTAGAACAGAGACTAGACCTTCTGATAGGGCACTCTATACTGGAGAATGTGCACTGAAGACTTCTGGAAGAATAGGACAGAGGCTAGACCCCCTGATTGGGCTCACTATATAGCGAAATGTGCACTGAATTTTTGGAGTTATAGGGCAGGTACTAGACCCACCTATAGGGTGCTCTATACAGAGAAACATTCATTGAAATCTTCTGAAGGAATAAGCCAAGGATTTGAGCTGTTGGTAGGGCGCTCTATACAGGGAAATGTGCATTGAAGACTTGTGGAGGAAAAGGACCATAACTGTACCTGCTTATATGGTGCTCTGTACAAGAAAATGTGCATTGAAGACTTCTTGAGCAATAAGACAGGGACTAGACCATCTGATAGGGCTCTCTATAATGGGAAATGTGCATTGAAGACTTCTTGAGGAATAAGACAGGGACTAGACCATCTGATAAGGCTCTCTATAATGGGAAATGTGCATTGAAGACTTCTTGGGGAATATAACCGAGATTAGGCCTGCTGATAGGGTGCTCTATACCCGGAAATGTGTATAGAAAACCTCTGGAAGAATAGGACAGGGACTACACCCGCTGATTGGGTGCTCTATACAGGAGAATGTGCACTGAAGACTTCTGGATGAATAGGAAAGGGATAGACCTGCTGATAGGGCGCTCTATACAGGGAAATTTGCTTTGAAGACTTCTGGAGGAATAGGACAGTGAGTAGAACTGCTGATAGGGCGCTCTATACAGGTAAATGTGCATTGAAGTCTTCTGTGGGAATAGGAAAGGGACTAGACCAGCTGAAAGGGCACTCTATACAGCAAAATGTGCTTTGAAGACTTCTGGAGGAAAAGGACAGGTAATAGACCCGCTGATAGTGCTCTCTACACAGGGAAATGTTCATTTTTAGTTTACTCTTTTAAATATAGTTGTATGTACATGTCAATCCCAAACTCCCAAGTACACTTACATAAAAAATTCAGTCTAATGTATTTTTCTACCTTTATCCCATACACTTTAGGATTCCCTAACATACACATTCCCAGGTGTTGCAATATAAGTTGGAAAAACTTTGTATTCTTTTTTTTGTTTGTTTTAGTGGCAATAATTTTGCTAGTTTGTTGTTATGGGTAATTATTTTGTTTGTGGATGGCCCTGAAGCCTGCCAAGCCTGGATTCTGGTGATGAGTCTGAAAGTAAAGAGAGAAGGTTGAGCCAGTTCCTGAAGAGGATCAGGTGTTCCCAGACAAGCAAGTTCCACAGGGGAGGCCAATACAAGTTTTCAGGGGAGGGAGGCTGACAGGTTTCCTCAGTCAGAGAACTTGGTAAATGTGGGTTAGTCACTGAGGAAGCCAATATCCTTTGCCATGAACCATACATGACTCCTATTCCAGACCTGGAAGAGCTACAGGAGGAGATCAGGCAAGAGCTGGAGCAGCTGCAAGCCCTGCTGCTTCCCCCAGACCCACCCAGTGAGCCAGCAGATAGTGAGAACTTGTGTCATCATCCTCTGCTGGTGTACCCGAGGCCCACACGAATATTTAGGGTATAATGGCTGCTTCTGCCTTTCCAATCTCATGTACATTTCTCCTAAACTGAACCACACAAGGAAGAGAATTCAGGAAAACATAGCTCCAACTTAACTAGGTTGATACAGTAAGGAAAAAAATATCATCACAATTTCATATCCATATTAATGTGGGCTTATACCCACATACACAGTAATATTAGAACCTTTTTTTTTCTGTTTGGTTTGAACTGAATTCACATGAAGTATCAAGTTCTGGCGACTCCTTTCTCAGTGTCACACTGAATTCTGATTGAATTCTTTTATTTTCTTGCTTGATTATTGGATCCAGCATTTGTATGGTTTCAGAAGAAATAATACAAAGTTTCAGATTTGAGTTGCCAATGAAAATCTTTGACTGTGGCCAAGGTTTCCCAGATGAATACGTGGCCTCAGTCTTCTTCAGGATTCTCATCAATCTACATCATTATCATTTTTGCATGTGGATTTCAAAAGCACATTTATGTGTGGACATAGCCTGCTGAGGAGAAAAATTTCTCAAATATACGATGCATATTTTAACACCATCAATGAGATCCCTTGCTGCATCCTCAGGCAACGGCTGATAAATTACTGAATGTTTTATTTATTCAATTCAAACAAAACTCCAGTTGGTCCCTAGTATTTTCTTTCAATATCTCAGAAGATAGGAAATTTCTAGGTCCGATGTCAGGTCCAATATTTCTGTGCATGAGAAAGCTGATTGGAAGAGGGAGTCTGGAGCTTCTTGAAATGGCATTTTACATAATATTGGGAGAAAAAAAAGATCAAGGGTAAGGAAATTATAAAGGTGATGAGTGACCCTAAATTTGCCATTGAACCACCCTGGGTGCTGCCACTACCTTTATTCTTGGTTTGCTGTTGTCTAAGCCAATAGCCTTTTAAATATCCCATTTAGTAAAGAACACTGACTTGCCCCCAAATGGGCTAGCAATAAGAAGCAAGACAATCCACATCTAAATCTCTTCACTTATATTTTCTCAGCAAAGTTGGCAGGAGGGAAGGAAGAAAAAGAAGGTATCAGGAAGGAGATGGTCCATGGTTGTAATGCTTTATCAGACCTGTGACTCTCCAATATTTTTGGTTCTATGCTTCTTACAAGGCTTTCCAACAAGCCAGTAAAAGAACCTACTTTCAAAGCAGAAATAGAGAAACAGACATAGAGAACAAACATATGGACACCAAGGGGGTGTGGGTGGGATGGACTGAGAGATTGGGATTGACCTAGGTACACTACTATGTATGAAGTAGGTGGTATGTGAGGGCTTACTGTATAGCACAGGGGAAAAAAGAAAGAATAAAAAGAAGGTACAATCTGTTTGCAGGACTTATATTAAGTTAACCTTAAAAATGCATTCCAATCTACCTTAGGTGCAGACAAATACTGTTTGATTCCACTTATATGAGGTGCCTAGAGTAGTCAAATTCATAGTCAGAAAGAACATTGGTATATGCCAGGAGTTGGGGGGGTGGAGGGGTGGGGACAGAGTTTCAGTTTAGGAAAGTGAAAAACTTGGGGGATGGATGATGGTGAGAGTTGCACAGTAATGTGTATGTACTCAGTGCCACTGAACTCTACAGTTAAATATGGTTAAAATAGTATGTTTTATATTATGTGACTTTTACCACAATTAAAAAAACATTAAAAGAAAACATGGGGGTGATTTGCAAATGTCTGAAAGGGGATGATTTATTTTTAGGATTTCACATTCTTGCACAGTTTCAGGTTTGAATTTCTAATACATTTGATAGAGGAGAAGACACCCATGACCGTTTTAACCCTATTTCCACAAGTTAGATGGAAGGCAGTTAAGAAGGAAGGGGATACGAAGTGGTTTGCTGAGACTGGGAACTAACTAGCTTTCTTCTCACTTGCCAGCCAGTCTGCTCACATGGAATTTCTCTAGACAGTTATTGGTGAAGACAAGTTATTAATTCTTGTCAATTGTGTTTTTTCAGTAGAGCAAGTACTAAGTTTCTTGCACTTAAATACTTTCTAAATAAAGGTAAATGTGAATTATTATATACTCTTATGTCTGCATGTAGTCTAAACGACCACTTCAGTGAAAGTTTTCATAAGCGTTATGACTCAAATTTAACACATAAATAAAAATGTATATTAAGGGTTATATTGTCTAAGGGTTTTTTTTAAAATTAATTATCCAAATCAGTTAGTATTCAATGTCAGTTATCACATATGTAGGAATTTGGATGGTCCAGAAAAATAGCAGATAGAAATTATTTGTAGGAATTCCTTATAAGGTCATCCCTGATTCATTTCCTCATGTATATTGCTCTTTATATTTTGAATTTCAGCATCTTTCTGCTTCAGAGGATGAGTAAAGTTTATCTTGAATCAAGGGTTGTTTGAATTATTTAGATGCTTACTGAAAGTCAAAATATAGCTGAAATTCTAGACACAGTAAGAAGATAGCTTCCTTATCTCTTTGTGGCTCAGTCACCTGAGTAAATCTACATTCTTCCAAAAAGAGGTTGTTTGGGGGGAAAACTGATATCTGGGTCCCTATGTATGACTTTCTTTACCCATGTGACCAGATCAACTCTTACAGTCCTTAAATTCCTTTAGAAGATAAACTAGTTCAGACTGAAAAAATTTAGTTAAACCAATAGTCTGACTTAGCTGACTTATTTTATTATGCTTTGCTCCAAGATTGAATTGTACAGAGAATATATTTTGGAAAAATGGCCTGATGAGTAATAACATGGGTTCTGTCAAGAGCTCTTCCATATAACAAACATCCTTTTGCTAAACAGAGAGTTTTGCCTTGATTATTATTGTTTCCATTCTCTGAAGTAAATGAGCAAAACTATCCAACAATCCAAATCTGTGCAGAGAGTTGAGACCCAAGATGTCTCTAAGCCATTACTGGAGCCAGTGAGGGTTGTCTTAGACTTTTCTCCTCATGCCCCAGCAGCTCAACTGCTTAAATCCAAATGAAGAGAAAGAACTGCTGGATCCACAGGAGCAGAGTGACATCTAATAGGGATTGGGGAATAAAATGGATGCTACAAACTATGATAACTCATGTGTCTGGATTAGCTCCTCAGAGAATTTTCTTTCTCTGAATTCTGAAGGGGAACTCCCCCAAGGGTAACAAATGTTCACAAACCGTAGATTTTTTAAAGACATAATTACTTTGCCCATAAGAGACCTAAGAGAATTTTCTGTCTGTCTCTGCTTGGAATCACGGCCACCTCATGGATTAATGAATTCTGTGTCCTCCAATCACCTCATTATGTACCTCTGCTTTATACGAGTAGCCAAATGTATCAGAATACACTTTAAAGAATGTGAGTCATTCCTTATTTTTTATGATTTGGACTCGCTGGTTTGTAAGTAAGCCATTAACTATGCTAAAAATAATAGATACTATCTGCCGGAAAACCTGTGTAGTAATTGGGCTCGTTGCCAAAAGCACCAAAGAAAGGGGTGGAGAGAAGAGGGACTCTGATGGTGGAAAAAAAAGGAAAATACCCTTTCAATTTTGTAAGGTTAAAAAAACAGTCCTTTTACCAGAAAGCTTAATTTTATAGTGCTGTGGATTCACACAGCCAAAAATTTTGAGACCATATTCAAACCACACTCAGTCTATTTTATGGTAAAGAATTCAAAATATCCATGTTTGTTTTCTCACAGAAAAAGAAGTCTCAGTCTTTCTGGTCATGATACCTCTCCCAAATTTTTCAGTTAAGCATCCCCAAGAGAAGCAAATAGGAGTCTGTGGTCTGAATTAGGTGTTTCAGTATTTTAGCAGCTTCTTCTGTTAAATGATATCTTCTTCTTAATAGCTAGTTTCAAGCTAAATCCAAAGTTCACAAAGTGCATTTATTTAAAGAGAGAGTCTCTCTCTTTCTCTCTGTATATATATTTGTTTGGTTTAATACCTGTCTACCCCCCTTTAGAATGTAAGTTCCATGAGATCAGGGACTTTGTTTTCTGCTTTATCTTCAGAGCCCAAAACACAGAGAGTTTGGCCCACAATAAGCTATCAATAAATATTTGTTAAATAATTGGCCAGAATATGGAGTTAAAATATGAAACTAACTATAGAAATAATTTTATTAAAGCATAAACCTAGGAACTAAAGTTTCCCATAACTAGACGGTATGACATGGTTATTAAACATAGAGTTTGTACTTAAAAAGCAGAGAAATGAATTTCATGATTTTCATTTGAAAAGTGTAATTTAAGTGTACTTCTATGATCAGATTTATTTTTAGATAAAAAGCCATGAACTTCATCTCATTACATTAATTGGCTTCTTTGGCCAACTAGCATCTGAAATGGTATAAGTCAAATGCATTAGCAGGTTCATTCATTCAACAAATTAGTATTAGCACCCCTGCTATGAAAAGCTCTTTGCTAAGTATTAGACATACAAAGCTGAAAAAGATATGGTCTTCTCCTGTGATCAGCTTGTGGTCCAAAAGAGAGACAATAAATCAAATTTATAACAGCACACATTTCCTATGCTAAATACTCATGCAGCGTGCTACCTGAGCTAAGAGGGGTGTACACTAATGATTGGGGGCAGGCAGAGAATGCTTTCTTGAGGAGATGATGTTAGACCTATTTCTTGAAAGATGAGTAAAATTTGACAAGATGAAGAAACAGAGAAGGACACTTTAGGCAGAAGGGACTGCATGCTGAAGGTGGAGTGACTTGAGACATCATCATGCAATTATTTTTTCATGCCTCATGCTTCTTTATTAATTATATTTTTTGCTTTTTTTTCATGGAAAGGCATTTTATTTTAAATATAGCTGTGTGTACTTGTCAATCCCAAACTCCCAATCATCCTGCAATTTAAATACTGTTCTCTATGATTGAAGAAAGGTCAGCTAGAATGAAGCAAGGAGATAACCTCATGCTTCTGGTGCGTACGGACTTTACCAGTCTTCAGTAATCATCGTACAGAGCCAAGGTAGGGACCCCTCAAGATACATTCCTGCTTTAGTCCGTTCATTTTGAGTATCATTTGTGTCAACAATAAAGGAAAAAACATGTGGTTTTTCATTTTTTGTTTTTGAGATGACATTTTATGTCTGAGGCATTTTATCCATATCATCTGTTGAAATGGTCATTGTCAGGGATTGACTTAGAGCAAATAAACCTACATAAACTAATTCTACTGCCAGAGCAATTAACTGTACATTTTGGAGTGGGCTTCACTGATAGAATATTGGGCCAATCTCTCCACATAGGAATTTTTCCAATTCAAATGAACAGTGTTCTAATCATGAGCTGGTCACAAACTCCAGTTTTTCAGTTGCAGTTACAACGGCAATTTATATGCAATATAAATGAATGAAAAAGTTAATTATCTTATTTGTCAATCATAAAATTATAAGGTTATATTCAAAGAGAAGGGTCTTAAAGCAGGAATGAATGTGACAAATATAGAAAATTTGTCAGACAATGCAAAAAAAAAAAAAAAAGGAAGAAAAAAAGGAGAAAAAAAGAGAAAAAGAGAGTGGAGAGAATGGATGGCCATCTGCATCTTGTAGCATGGAGTTATGGATATATGTGGTGTCCTGAAGGGAGACTGGGCTGGAGAGGGAGGCAAGGACCAGGGACCTGAAAACCATGGGGATAAGTTACTCATTGCAATGACATGCTCAACTTTGCATTTAAAATTCTAATGTTGAAAGAAAATGCTACAAGCAAAACATAAAACCTATATTTCCACTAAATAAATTTTCAACATTTTCTTTCACTAACGTTTAATGCTGTCAGATAGCACTTGCCATTATACACTACTTTCTAAAGAATATAAAGTATGTCTCCACTGTCCTCAGTATCATTATTCTTGGCATCAATAGCTATATACATATATAATAGAGTAATACCTTTGTATAATATCCTTTTGGGTTATATTTCTTTAAGCATTCATGAGATTTCAAAATAGACAGGAGAATTTAATTTTTGGTTGTAGCCTACATTCATGCCTCCAGATACATATATATTTGGACCCAAGCAATATCACCAGTTTTTGTTTTCTTTAATGCAGGAGGAGTTGGAAGGGAAGGCTTGCCTTCTTTTAGCCAGATAGGTGCATCTGTACTAAAAGACACTTGTTGAAGCATTTATAAAATCTTATGTTTAAGTAGGCCCTTTTTTGTCACAATGAGTAAAACAGCAGAGGCAGGGTTTTCAACCTAAGTAAAAGTAAAAAAATAGTAAATAAAAACATCAATAGAAAAGCTGGTCTTCTATCCACCCACCTCGGTAGAGAACTAAAACAAACAATGGCAACTAATTAGTGTTGGCCCTGGCAGTGTTCTAAGAAGCCAAAAATGAAACACCCACAAAAGAAAATGGTCCCTTATTCACTGCACAAGTTTGTTTTTACTTTTGAGTAATGAATAAATAAGACTCAAAAGATAATGCAGAAAATATGAAAGTGCAGTGGGTTTGTAACAAGAAAGTGTTTAAACCTGTCCTTAGTCCAAAACCAAACCTGTAAATTTTTTAATTGAAAAATTTAGAATGTTCTTCTAAGATTATCCAAACTGAATATTTGACATCTCCCTTTATCTAGTGATTTAGCAGAATGAATAAAATATTTTAAATAAGTGAAAAAAAAGAAAGGAAATAACATTTAACTCTTCCAGATGACACAGCAGACACTGATGGATTTTGCCTGGGTCTTGAGGCAAGAGCCGGGTTACCTTAGGCACCCTCCTAACAGACCTCACAAGTATTTTATTTCCTGCTTCCTTTGTCAACAAACTGACATGCCATGGGTGGCACACACACGTCCTCTGAAAAGCTGAATTCTGCCTATTGAAATGGGCCTATTTTTCAAAAAACATAATATATGTAAAACAAAAAATGTATACCACATTTGCTCTGAGGTCCCAAAGCAAAGAGATAGATTATCTAAAGCAGATCAAAAAGAGAAAATGATTTCAGAAAATGGTAGCATTGTAGAAAGAATATAGCTAGACTTCCAATGGAATTAGTGTAAAGAGAACAAAAATTTTGGATGCTGATTAGTTTGTTTAAATAATAAATCAGTTTCCTCTAAATATTTTTGGTCGTGTCTAATATGGAATAGTATTAACATGTTACTGTCCATGATATATTGGTTAAAAGGTTAGCTGGGATACTGAATTGCATGATTCCATTATGACCACAATAATAACAACACTAATGCCACAGCCACACATGCTTCTTTGTGGTACATGTACTCACATGCATGTATATGTGTGCCTGTAGGTGTGCATAGGAAAAAAGGGCTTAAAAGGTACACATTAACCCAATACCAGTGACTAGCCCTAAGTAGGGCAGGAAGAACAGAGGTTCCATTGTGTTGAGGACACTATGTATACACCTTGATGTTGTTTCAAATGTCTGCAGTGAACAAAAGTGGTTTTGTAAATTTAAAAGAAACTTTAAAAATGTTTCCTTAATTTCTGAAGCCTCCAGCTGCTAAGTCAGAGAGGCAGAAGAGTGGCAGCAATGAGTAAAAGAGGGTATTACCTCTAGTAGCTGCCTCTTTCCTCCACTCTACCTGATACCAAGCCTTCTCCATCTTATATTGAGAAGATTTTTTAAAAATTTGGATCCATCTTCTATATTAAAAAAAAACAAAAAGAAAAGAAAAGAAAAAAGAAAAAAAAGAAAGATGCTGGGGGTGTTATACTCACTGGGCATGGGATGTCCTGAAGGCCAATAGAGGTAGGATTTTTCAATCCTTTATGAAAACTCTTCCCATTGTTGGAAATAAAAACTGGTTTGGCCACTGGCACTTGCTCCCTGGAGTACCTCATAATCCCCTGAATGCAATAGAGGATTATGAACAGTGAAAACTCAGGAAACCTGATAGGTCATTGAACATTATTTGGAAAACAATGGCCTTTAAGTTACAAGTATATATTAAGACTTAATAACTAACTAACCTCCATAATCACCAAGAATTTATCGACAAAAATCTTAAACAGAAAATCAGTTTTCTTGTTCAAGGTGGAGAGCTTGTTTAATTAGAATGAGCACTTAATAAGGGATAAACTTTCACAACTTACACAGGACTATCATTTTTTAAAAGCCAAGCCAACTGAGTTCATTATATGAACTCCCTTTCCAAAGGAAAATAATCGAAAGAGGGACATCTTTGTCATTAAGCATCTTTACCATTGAAGAGCTAAAGCTTTTCCCTGAGATGGTTAAGGGCGCTTTAGAAAAAGTGTCTGTGTGTCCAGTGGCCGGGCCTGTGAGTCATATTTTCAAGACTTTTGCCTCTTCCCACACATAACACTCCTCACCCTCCCCAGAAACTCATAGGTAAACAATGTGGCCAGAGGACATGTCTCCAGAGTTCATATTTGCCCTTTGAATATAAATGAGATCGGCAAATATTTTAAGAGGGATAAATTCTTAACTTAGGTGCCAGAAAGAAAAGGAAAGCCAGATCCTGTGAAGGTATTTACAAAGTGAGCAAGTTTGAGTAAAGCACAGTGTCAAACGCCAAGAATGCAGGTGGAATGGCTTTCCCCTTGGACACTACAGAAACAGAGGGAGCCCAGAAAGACGTAGCTACCACTTAGGTATAATTCTGGAGAATTCCCTGTAGAGTAGACCTTCTGTCACTGGAGCTCTGTTACCTTTGATATTGCATCTATTTGAAGTCCTGGACCCATCAGGAAAGTTCCCAGAAATTCTGGAGTGAATATATTCAATTAGGCACTTTATAAAGAAGCCTTGGCTCATACACATCTAAGCAAACAGGCTGTAAAGAAAAGGCCAAGGTCATGCAAGCACGAGGTAGAATTAGCCATAAGCAAGAAGCATGAAGGTTTTTCTTTTTTTTTTAATTTATTTATTTATTTTGGCTCCATCGGGTTTTCGTTGCTGTGCGCGGGGCTTTCTCTAGTTGCGGTGAGTGGGGGCTACTCTCTGTTGCGTTGCGCGGGCTTCTCATTGCAGTGGCTTCTCTTGTTGCGTGCAGAGCACAGGCTCTAGGCGCGTGGGCTTCAGTAGTTGTGGCATGAGGGCTCAGTAGTTGTGGCTCGTGGGCTCTAGAGCGCAGTCTCAGTAGTTGTGGCGCACGGGCTTAGTTGCTCTGAGGCATGTGGGATCTTCCCCGACCAGGGCTCGAACTCGTGTCCCCTGCATTGGCAGGTGGACTCCCAACCACTGCACCACCAGGGACGCCCAGCATGAAGGTTTTGTTACAGAACACAATGTGGAACAACAATTCCTCATTTTGGGGACTGATATGACCCATTTTAATATATGCACGTCTCCATGAGCCAAATTAACTGTACATTTTCCAGTTCCTTATATCATTTGACTGTGTGCAGCCAAAGTCTGAAAGACAGCAAGTTAATTTATGTACCCTTCTCTTGCCAAGTGTGATTAATTGATGTAATATGTCAATTTGCTTTATATAAATGGTAAAAGTGCATCTTCATTTATATCCATATATATTTTAGATAAATGCTTTCAGCAGGATGATCTCATTGGGGCAGTCGTAGGCAGTTGCTTCTTCACAGTTCAATTTAGGTGATATTTATTGCACTTATTACTCAAAAGATGTTGTGCTTTGTGCCATGGAGGAAATAGGTAAAACTCTTTTCTGCTCTCATAGAGCTTAAAATCTCGTAGAAAAGATCAGCTTTGCCCTTTCCAGATCTGTCATCCGAATCCTCCTGTCTTCTTGACTTCAGTAAATGGAACGACTATCTACTTTGTTACTAAAGCCAAATATTTAGGAGTCATCCTTTATTCCCTCTTCTTAATCCATACATCCATTTCATGAGCAAATCTTATACATTGTATTTCCAAAATGTATCATGAATTTGCCTTTTTGTCACCTTTTGTGTCACCAACCATTTCTTATCTATTGCTGAAAACAAATTACTCCCAAACTTTAGTTGCATCAAATGACTTTTTTTTTTTAATGCCCACAGATTCTGTGGATCAGGAATTCAGACAGGGCATGACAGGGACACGCTGGAAGCTAAAGCCATCTGATCCACTCACACATTGGGTGGTTGATGCTGGCCGGGTGCTGGCCGTCTCAGTTCCTCTCCATCTAGGTCTTTCCATGGGGTCTCTCCACAGAAGGTAATTTGGGCTTCCTCACAGCACGGTGGCTGGCTTCCCACGTCGTGAGTGTCCCAAAGAGAAAGAGCAAGGAGGAAGCTGTATCCTTTTATTGTCTAGCATCCAAGCCATGATGCCACTGCTGCCACACTCTATGGTTTAGAGCAGTCACAAGCCTCTACTCAGTTCCACTGGAGGGAGCATTGACCTCACTCTTCCATGGAAGCATAGTCAAAGCATGTGGGATACAAGATATCCTAAATCTGGATTACTGTAACATTCTAACCATCTTCCCTATTATCCTATATTTGCCTCAGTCCATTTTCCCTGCCAAGGACTGAGTAATCGTTCATTTTACATGACAACATTTAAAACAGAAACTGTCATCTCCTCACATAGAGCCCTCCAATGGCTTTCCATTGCACTCAGAATAAAATCTAAATGTCTTTCCTTGGCCCACACAAGTCTGCATGCTCCCCTCTTGCTTTATTCATAGTCTTCTATTTCCTCAAGAATGCAAGCTCTTTTCTCCTCCTTAGGATTTTGATATGCCTTTGCCTCTGCCTGAAGTGTTCTTCCTCCACTCTTTCCATAGCTGTATTCTTCATAACCTTACCTCTCAGCTTAAGTTTCACCTTCTCAGCAAGGCCTTCCCTGACCACCCATGATGGTTAATTTTGTGTCAACTTGACTGGGTCATGAGATGCCCAGATATTTGACTAAACATTATTTCTGAATGTGTCTGAGATGGTGTTTCAGATGAGAAGAGCATTTGAATAGGTGGACTCTGTAAAGAAGATTGCCCTCCTCAATGTGGGTGGGCTTTATCCAATCCACTGAGAGCCTGAATACAACAAAAGGTGAAGGGGAGAATTCACCCCGTTTCTGAATAATCAGTTAAGCTGGGACATGGGTTTTCTCCATCCCTTAGACCAAGACTTCCTCCATCACTCCCTGGTTCTCAGGCCTTCAGACTCAGAATAAACTACCCCATTGGCTTTCCTGTGTCTCCAGCTTCCAGAAGGCAGACTGTGGGTCTTCGCCATAATATATGACTGAATTCCTCTTAATTTCCCTCTCTGTTCTGTTTCTCTGGAGAACCTTGACTAATATAGCCCCGATGTAAAATTCCTCAGCCTCTGTGATAGTTTTAAATCAGCCCCTTGTTTGTTTCTTCTACTCATAACGTTTCTTAAAACATATTATTTATTTGTGCTTATTTGTTTCTTTTCTTCTCTCTCTTCTTCTCCTTCTCCATCTCTCCTTCTTTCTATTTTTTGACCTATTCCTCCCACTAGAATATGAAGTCCATGAAGTTGTTCTCTGTCCTGTTCTAATACCAGGATTGTGCCTGGCCTATAGTAGGTGTCCAAGAAATATCTTTGAAAAAAATCCATAAATATATTTTACAAAAATTGTAGAAGAATCTATCATGTGAAAGCTCTAAAGAAAAGTATCAAGTTCAAAGTGCTATGGGTTGCATTTAACCAGAATTATCAAGGAAGGTTTCATGAAGGAAGATGTGCATTGTGTTTTGAAGTATGTGTGTGAGAGGAGAAAAAAGATGATAGAGAAGGAGAGAGTCACTCAGACAGGTAAAGCAGAGAGTATTGAGGGAAATTCCAAGCGGCAAGTTAGACAGAAAATAGGATGCTTAAGAAGTTAGTAGAGGAAAGGAGTGGAAGAGTAGTGTGGGCAAGATGATGAATGCCCTTCAGTGTTGTATTCAGGGATTTTGACATTTTTCTACAATCAATAAGGCCCTATTTAATGGTTTTCAGCAGAGATTGAGACATGAAGTGAATTGTATCAAAAAGACTGTCCTGGCAAGAGCATATACTGTAGAGGAATGAAATTGATTAAATGTTATGTACATTTTTTCCTTAGATATGTTATCTGTCAAAGGCCTAAATGATCCTATAGAACTTTTAGCTAAAATCCAATTCAGAAAACTGAGGCAATTATTCTACCCTATAAACTAGAATTATGATGCCATTTCTACTTCTTACAAGCAGAGAGACCAGAGATATTCCCAGGTAGAACCTTATTTTCTTGGAATTTACACCTAATTACTAAAATTCCTCTTCCATAACGTACGTACAATTGGGTTCTACAGGTAAATATCAACTTTCCTCTTAGCAATAACATGATTAGTAATAGCATGATTTGCCTAAATGAAACATTGATTCTAGGAAATTACTTCTCTCAACTTTAAGGTTTTAGGACCTAACTAGGGGGAAAAACATTGTGGTTAAAATAAGGGTGATGCTGACCGTTATATTAATTAATTAATTAATTAATTTAAGGGAAATGATCTCTAAATACAGAAACCATTCTTCTGTGAGTTTCCTAGTGTACAGAATAGCAATTTGGTATTCCCATTTTTATTAAGCTACCTCAAGAAATGCAGATGGCATTCCTCCCCAAAAGGGGCACAAGTTTTCTCTATTGCAGTTTCCAATATAAAAGCCATCTCACCTTTATAAAATCTATTTACCTGATGGCAGGAGACCTGAAGGCTTGGAGCAATAATGGCAATGCCAAAGGTATAAATCTTCTCAACCAGGAGAATTTGCCCCATGGTGCTTTTTTTTTTTTTTTTTTTTTTGAGGACAGATATAAATCCAAGAGGAAAATAGCTACTTAAATACAGGTATGATATTACACTTGTGAATAGCAGTCCAGGAAAAAAACCCTGTTTTTGATCTGTTAATATTTAGACCATTTCTGTTTAATGCCACCATTTGGATGGACATTTTTAGATTTGTCTTCCTCTTGATCCTCATTATAGCCGCCGCTGTACTTGCTTTGACCCAAAACTAAACTCATAGCATCATCAGATGGAGCCAGTTAATACCTAACAAATTGGTTTTTGCTTGAGAAAATCATTTCAGTACTTTCTCCTGAGAGAGGTTTTTATTTGTATCTCTTATCAACTAGATTATTGAGAGGATAAATTTTTTTCTGAATGCCCCACATTCTGATTAACAAAGTCCTTACTTGCTGGTTGCTGTTTTGATGAGGATATTTTAGAAGCAGAGGGGAAAACCTGATTAAGTTAGCCACGTGGCACTTAAACTGGAGTATAAAAACTTCCTAAGAATGTGTTGAGTTTAACAAATGCCTTATTACTTAAAAAAAATCACAAAACCTGGAGTATAATAAATTCTAGTGGGAGGCCCTGGATTTGGCAGTTAAGACTAATAATTATGGTAGATTTGGGAACATAGTTGCTGACAGCATGGCTCTGGGTAAAGTTTCTCTGTGAGCACAGATCTCTATTGACATATGGGAGGCTCATTCTCACAGCTCTCTGCCCCCGTGGCACCCCACACATTGTTATTATGGCACTATTATAGCACTTTTTTTTAATATAACTGTTTATTTGTCTATCTTCCCCACTAGACTGTGAACTCTTTGAAGCTAGATATTTTTTCCCCATTTTCATCGTATTCACCACTGTAGTCCTAAAAAACATATAAGTCTGATCCATAGAAAAATTGTTATATATTTATTGTGTGTGTGTGTTTTTTTAAATAATCAGGTACAATTGTCTCTAAAATGATAGATTAAACTGTCTTTTCTAGGTGACATCAGTAACATCTTGAGTCATTACTAGGCATCTGATGAAATAAGGATCCAGGTAAAATTCTTTTGCCCTCAGATTTGTTTAAACTTCAGTGGATTTTAATCCTTGTCAATTATTTCAATCAGTTCCTCAGGCACAATAAGCTCTGTATTCATTTTGTTACCAAGTCCAGTACAGTACTGCTCGCCACACTACTGACCAATAAATCGAGGAATGAGCTGTTGGGGCAAAAAATAGCAACCTTATTTGGAAAGCCAGCAGACCTAGAAGATGGTAGACTAGTGTCCCAAGAATCATCTTGCCCAAGTTAGAATTCAGGCTTCTTTTATACTAAAAAGGGAGAGGGTGTGGTTGGTTGCTGCAAACTTCTTGGTACCAGAATCCTTTGTTCTTGCAGCTGTCCACATGTGTCTGGTCACAAGTTTCCTATAAACTCTCAACATAATGACCTATATGGGAAAAGAATCTAAAAAAGAGTGGATATATGTATATATATAACTGATTCACTTTGCTGTAGAGCAGAAAGTAACACAACATTGTAAATACAGTACTCCAATAAAAAAAAAAAACTTCAACAAGACAAATATTATTGTCTGTTCTGCAACTTTTAATCTCTATATGAATGGAAGTGTTATACCTTTAAATGTAAGAGTCTTGAGGATAAGCTATCCCGTATATTTCAGGCTATAGGCAACATTCTTAACTTGTAGCAACAGCAATAGAATACAAAGGTTAAAGTAAAAGAAGCAGATCCAATAGAGAGTCAGATTTGTTCTTCCCTATTACAATTCCATGAGTCCTTCTTCTTCTATATATTTGCTGTATATTCCCTTAAGAGATTAATCTGTTTTCCCCTTCTTAAAAAATAAAATGAAATATTTCAAATGCATTGACAAAAATAGAGAATAAGTAAAACACTAGTGTACAAACCACCCAGTTTTATCAAGTCTTAACGTTATGTTACATTTATTTCTCATAATTTTTAAGAAGTTAAACATCATGTATATAATTGAGGGTTTCTATGTACCTCTCAGTAAGTCACATAAAGTAACATCTAAAATTTGGCCATTGGAATGAGCAATATAAAGGTTATTGATAATTTTTGACAAGAAATCTTTCAGTGGGATGGTAGGGAGAAATGTTGATTGGAATGGGTTCAAAAGATAAAGGAGAATTTCTGGTAGAAACACAACTGTGTAACTCAGCATTTCCCTACTTGTCTTGGATAAAATACATTTTCTGAAAATAACGAGCTCATCCTGAATTATAAAACCCATGTCATTTGCTTTCAAGTATGATAACTGAAATGAACAAGACTTGGGGCAGTACCCTCTTGGATGTAGTTAGTTCATAAGATCAGTGGAGACACAGCTAGATAAAGATGAGTGTTATTTATCAGAAACAGCCTGCCTATGTAGAAACAAAACCAAAAAAGAGACCTTTGGGTACTCTTTCCTAGAAGACTACCCTCACCTTATTGAACTCCTCACAGAAAATTTCTACCAATAGTTATTAGTCCGGGAAACTACAATTCATTCAAAGAAAAGTAATGACACAGTATCAATAAAAGGCTAAGAAAAAAATTTGATTAAACCTGCAAATGTTATCAGCAGGTGAAGAACACTTATAAAAACGTGGTTCCGTGGACTGATACAAATTATCTCTAAGGATTTTCCCATGGAAATTTTCAAACTCGATGAGGTAATTACATCTCTGAAGGAATATTATAAAAGAGAAATGCAAAAATCTAAAGAAACAAATGATGAAAAATAGAAAACAAAATGTGATCTGGCAGAACTCAGAAATGAAATATATAAATATATCTTAATTACAGAAATAAAGTGCAATTAAAAATAACACAAAATAGATCATACATGGGGGAGCACAGTAAGGGACACACACCAGAAATGGGAAAAGTAATCAAATTGAAATTAAGGGTTAAAGAGGATTAGAGATAAAAGCAAAGTAATGGAAAAAAATATAACACTGAAACACTGAAAGAGTATAACTCAAGAAAACTTTCTTGAGACCCAAGAACACTTGAATCTACACTTTGAAATTTCCCACGTGCCTTAGAAACTAGAACACTTAACACAGAACATTCAGCCCTGAGATATATTTTAAATAAAATTGTTAAACTTTAATTGTAAAGAAAGAAATCTTGGGTAACCAAGAATAGAGAAGAAATCACTTATTGTTAGTGTACCATATATCTCAGGCTTTTTTTGGTGGGGGGCAGGTGTTGAGAGGGCAGTCCCGGTTTATGGCTTTTTTTTCAGTATAATTACTAATAGAATACTCCTTTACTCTTAGAATTGCCACTGTCTGAACAATACGTTTTACAACCACCATATTTATAAGCAAGGGAAACATCAAATTTGAATCATGTCTCTCTACAGTAGTGAGTAAGTAAAGGATTACTTACAAATTTATATTAAGCCAGAATTATATCCAATTTTAAAGGCTACAGAGAAACAGTTCTGACTTTCAAGAAATCAACAAATACTGTTCCCATGAAGCTATCTTGTGGAAACTTTTCAAAGATGAGTCAAACATGAGGTAATGAAAATGAATGTAGATTTCCTTAATACTATATGTATTAACTATATCAGCCAATAAGCCAACATCATACTTGATGGGTAAACACTAGAGACATTGCCACAGAAATCACTCAAAGAAAAAAAAAGCCCACCATAATCATCAACATAATGAGAAAAGAGGAAATATTTAGAGGCATAAAATTTGGAAAGTAAGGGGTAAAATTATGACTTTTTGCAGATGTTATTATTTGTATACCTGTAAAAGCCAAGAAAATTAACTTAAAACTAATACAAACAAGATCATTCTATCAGATGATACCATATAAATTAATATTAGAAGTATAGATTTCATATAAACTAACAATAAACTGTTTGCAGCTATGATAAAAAAAAAGACTCATTTTTCATGAGCAATAAAAAAATAAAATAAAATACCTAGAAATCAAAGGAAATATACAAGATTATATGAAAGAAACTTGCCAGAACAAACATGCAAAACCATATGAAAGAAATGCTTCTCAAATGAATAACATACCAAGATCTTGGGTTAGAACCTCAATGTTACAATGATGTTGATTCTCTGAAAGTTAATTTCTAAAGTTAATTTATAAATGTAATGGGTTCCCAATAAAAATACCAATGGGATTTGAAGCACTAGAAAAATGGATGCCATGTTCATGTGGAAAAATAGACAATAATAGCAAAGAAATTCTGATAAAGAAAGGCAATGATGGAGAGGTTAGCCTGATCAGATATTAAAACCTTGCATTTAAAGCCTCAATCCTGCAATTAAAACAACGTGATACTGGTACATATATAGACAAACAGGCCACTATATAAGTATAAAGAAATATAGAAATAGAGCCCACATGACACAACTAGAGAGAGAAAACCCACACGCCACAACTAGAGAGAAGCCTGAGTGCCGCAACTGGAGAGAAACCCGAGCAGCCCGAGCGCCGTATCTAAAAAGATCCCACATGCCTCAGCCAAGATCCCTTGTGCTGCAACTAAGACCCGATGCAGCCAAAAAATTAAATAAATAAATAAATAAAAGTTACAAGGATTTAATATACAGCACAGGGAATATAGTTTATATTTTATAATAACTGGAGTATATTATATAAAAATATTGAATTACTATGTTGTACACCTGAAATTAATATAATATTGTAAGTCAATTATACTTCAGTTAAAATTAAAAATAAAAGATAAACTTCTGCATGGTATAAAAAAATCACAAAGTTAAATGCCAGTGACAAAAAAGGAAAAATATGTGAGAGAAAATGACTAATATCTCCAATATTTAAAGAGCTCCTAGAAACTGATAAGAACAATAACCCAACTGAAAAAATGACAAAGGATAAAAACGGACAATTCACAGAAAAATAAATACAAAATTTTCAACCTATGAAAAAATATTCAACTTGGTTTACTTAAAGAAACATAAGTTAAAACTACTTACTATTTTCTACTTGAAATAATGAGGGAAAAATTACAATAATTTGACAATAGAATTTCTTTGAGAGTGTAGGGAGAGCAGGTACTCCCACATATTACTAGAAAAGAAATTTAGTAATACCTTTCAAAAATAAACACATTTTTTGCTTTGAACTAGGAGTTTAGCTTCTAAAAATTCATCTACATATGTTTCATCTACACACATGCAAAATGCACATATACAAGGTCATTAATCACAGCATTGTTTGTAAATGTAAAAGTGTGGAAACTCAAAATGTTCATCAATAATAATGTGGTAAAATAAATTATATGATATCTCCATTCAATCAAATACTAGACACATAAAAAATAATTGAAAAGCTCTTATGTGCTGATGTGAAATGGCCTCCAAGATACATCAAGTGAAAAAAGAATTCTGCAGCAATCAGCCAGTATAAATAAATTTGCATTTGCTTGTGTGTGCACAAATAAGCTGAATAATACACAAGAAATAAATAATAGTTTGGAGAGAGGAGTGAAAAGAGTGGAGAAAAAAGAGTAGGATAGAAAAGTGTTTCCACAACATATAAAATATTTGTTTTTTTTAAATTTTGGAAACATTTGACTCTATTATCTATTGAAAATATAAAATTGATCAAAGAAGCAGACACAAAATTTGGGAATAATACTTTGAGGCATCTGCTGTTGAAATGTGAAAGAGAATTTAGAAAGATTAAGAAAGAGAAGAGGGGGAACTTCCCTAGTGGTCCAGTGCTTAAGACTCTCTGCTCCCAAGGCAGGGGGCATGGGTTCGATCCCTGGCCCGGGAAC